>NW_017306432.1:938-103866 GCF_000935625.1 Nanorana parkeri
TTTCCCTCAGCCGCCTTCCACAGGCTCTGTTACGCACCTTTTCAATTAGTCAATGTGCCACGAGTTTATTAAGCCGAGATTAATAGAAGCCATTACAAAATGAGACGGCTGAATTAATAAAGAAAGTCTCCAGAAATGGCATTTTCATCGCCTTCACATTAATGACTATTTCTGAATGGCTTTATTCAGAAATCATTATATTTGTGTAGATTACGTTTTTTTCCAATCGTTCTGCGGTTATAATAAAAGTGTAACTGATACACTAAGTCATGCTGCTGTCAGATATCAACGATGGTGGAGCTTTGGAAACCTAGCTCTTAAGACGTTCCTTCCCACTAAAAGTGCAATTCAAAGGAAGCCGTGAATACTAAAATAGCCTGGCCTGTAATGCATCACATTTATTAAAAAGAAGCGCTGACTTAATTAAATAACCAAGACCCTAACCAAAAACTTTAAAGAGACGGGGTAATTTAGTGGATGCACTGTGCCAGTTACAATTGAACATGATTAAGATTTTGTAGTTAATATGGTTTTTTTGGGGGGTTTTATGAGCTACATAAGATATAAATTAGGCTTCAACCATGCCAAAAGTGCCCTTTATACTTTCTGCATGCTCACTCAGACTAGTGGAAATATAGAGATGACTTCATCCACAGCTCTTTTACACTTTGTGTGGGCTAATCCTGTATTTATGTTGAATAATAGTCGGGTGCTTATTTAGGAAACGAATTTACTGAAGCTCTGTTTCATGACCCATGACTCAAGATAACACATAGGTCAGTCAACAAATTATTGCACAAAATGTCATGCCTCATACATAAATAATGATAGAATGGAAAGGTGAAATGTTGGCTTTGGAATCCAATCAGATTTTAAATTTCAGTGATAAACCTTTACTGGTCTATTCACTATTGAAATTGTACTGATTAATGTTGGCTGCTCTTTTTTCAGTCTTTCAGAATATTTCACAGAATGCAATAAGCATGTGGACTAGCTAATTAGCAAACTTGGTTATAAGACTGAAATGTGATAGGCAGCTTGTCATCAAACTTCATTCCTCTGACATCCATATGTACCCCAATATTAACTGACAATATGTAACAGTTGGGGAATTCAGAAAAAAATAGAGGAAGTCATGTGATTCCATATATAACAAGTCATTTGAAAAGCAAAACTCATTCACCTTTCTGCATATGCATCATAGATGGTATTGCACTTCACTAAACAATATAATATATTGCTTAAATCATCATAATATTGACAAAATCATATAATTGACAATATATCAATTGCTATGTGTCAAGATAGTTAGGGGCTTTTCTGGTGATATATACCATATTCTTATCATGTATCAATGAAAAGCCAGAAGTAGGCTAGACCTGCAGTGGCGTTGAGTAGCTCAAACATCATTAAAGTAATGTGCATTAATGTGTATCTACAGCTAAAACTTTTTCTTTCATTTTTGAACATAAAGAACTGTTAAAATGCCATATTAATTGTTTTCAATGTTGAATAGATTTGCCTCCAAATCCTGTCCTGGATACACATCAGGAAATAAGAGAACATTTTTCAAAAGCAGGGGGGGGGGGGGGTTATATATAATATATATGGAATATATAATATTCCAGTTGTAAGATTTATGTCAGTGGTGTACCTGATCATAGTTGAGAACCAAAATTGAATATTTCTTAACACGCCCTCCCCATGTTCTTCATCTGAATGTTTTATATAATTACATTAAATCAGATTTTTTTAAAAATTATCTGCATGTTGAATAACAAATTCCAAGACTGATGTGGATAAAAACAATGTGCTAAATAAAATAAAATTTTATTTTTTAATAGGGGTGCATGGTAGTTGGTACCAGATGGTAGTTGCGCTTCTCAGTTTCTTGTTTTTATTTTGTGGTTATATACTACAAATGGGCAACTGTATACAATACACAGGTAAAAATTCATAAACTGTTACAATATGCAGGCAGTAAATAGGCAATCATTAAAATCATTAAAATACATGAGCAGGAAACAGCCAGTTGTGACAATATGTAGGTAACAAATGCACTAATGGAGAATATGCAGAATATACAGAAAACAAATGAGGAATTGTGACTGTATGGGTGAAGCAAACTTGCAAATGTGACAAGACAATATCCAAACAAATGGGGCATTATAACAATATATAAGCAAAGATGACAATATGTGGACAACAAAACGGGCAAACGTAACTATAAGGGGATTTATCAAAACTGGAGCAGAGAACATCTGGAGAAGCTATGCATGAAAACCAATCAGCTTCTCTCTTTCATTTTAAAATCCTAACTAAACAAACTAAAGAGAGCCGCTGATTGGTTGCCCTGGGCAACTGCTCCAGACTTTGTCTGCTCCTGTTTTAATAAATCTCCCTCCTTTTATGAAAGTTCATCTATTTTGCAGTCTACCTCGAAATCCCAAATTGTAGAGTGACAACAAAAAAGCAAAAAAAGAGGCAGGGACACAACATTCCCAGCCAATAACAGGAAGTACCTTCATGGCAGGATTGCCAGGTATCATTTTAATAAAAGCTGTAGATTTAAAAATTGGAAACTTTTGAAATTACATTACCATGTTAAAGTTTATATGAGGTTCTAGTGATTGATTTTACATATACAGTACTTTAATGATTTATTAAACATAAATTAAAACCTGGATCGACTTTTCCCTCTAAATAAAGCATTACAACATACATGGGGTCCTGTAAAATTTTCCAGGCTACATTTGTGGGTCTTGGCCTTGAAAAGGTTGAATACGGCTGCTTTAGAGGAAAAGCTTTTTGGTTGCTTTCCATAAGCACCCTAGCTATCTTATTTTTAATACTAAAACAAAAAAATACAAAAAGGTACAACATTAATGCCAGTAACTGAAGATATAATTAACTGAAAATATTGATTGAATAGGTCTTCATTATGAACAGATTTACAGCAAAGAGGATGTTTCACAGACTGCTATTAATTAATATATCCAATTACTTTGAGAATGCTATTAGCTTTCTATGCTTTCAGCTAATGCATTAAACTGCTGTATGTTTAGTGGGTTAAAGTACTGGAGAGTGGACAAGTACGGTAATGAGTCATTCTAAGCAGTAATGTGTAATGATTACTCACACTGAACCAGATACAGATCCACTTTAGCAAACGCTGGACAAGTGCTCCTCATTTATATGCTTAAGTGCTGATCATGGTAAAAGCCGACAGTGCTGATCTTTTTCTCCACTTTAAAGCAGTTCTACCTCTATTTAGTACATACTTAATCTCTATCAAAGTAAGTTACAGCAAAGACCACACTAACAAGGACTGCAGTTCATTTCTTACGGAAGTGGCTTCTTTGAAACCAATGCATGATGTCAGATGACTCCATTAAACTCTCAGAGCTGGCTCATTATTCTGTATTCCATACATTATATATATATAAATATATATATATATGTATATATATATATATATACATACAGACATACAGTATCTATAGAGGGAGAGAGAGCACCACACTCTATTTGTAAAGTAAATGCCTGAGTGCACATCCACAAAAATATCCATACAAATCCAAAGTAGATATAGTGGCACTCATGGGTCTTGTAGCTGAGATAAGTCAAAGCATCTGTATTTTATTGTCAACATTTTGACGGAGCTTGATAAATATGGACTGAGCTTGGGATATATACGGTATATATAAATATATAGTCCCAGAGGTAGCCACCCCCCCTTGTAGGGTAAATGCCTGGGAGCACATTCACAAAAATATCCATACAAATCCAAAGTTGATACAGAGGCATTCACAGATCTTGCAGTGAAGATAAATCAAAGCATCAATGTTTTATTGTCATCTTTCTGTCTTGTCTTGTTAAAGATAGGTTCCGCCCATTTAATGTCAGCGCTAGCTCCGTCCATTTGCTGTCATTTGCACGGAATCTGTGAAACTGTTAATTTTGACAGGTGCGGGACTTCGGGTCGGCGGGCTTTTGGGGAGAACCCCACGCATTTTTTAAAACATTTTTAATTGGGGGTTCCTCCTAACATTCATACCAGAACTAAAGGGTTTGGAAAGGGTACCCCACGCTGTTTGTTTTTGTAGTTTACATTTTGCGGGGGCTCTCTGCTTCAGCTGTGTGTTTGGCTCAGCCAAGCTCTACGACTGCCTTCGGCTGCTGTATGGGCTTTCGTGAAGGCTTCCCGCAGCTGAAGCGAGCCGAAGGATTAGCCGAAGGTTGAGCTTAATCCTTACGCTCATAGTGAATGACTTCCTTAGTGTTTCCTGTCAAAGGAGTTGTATTTCTATCCATCCAGTCCTGAGATTTTCTCTGTTGCAAGTAAGCAATAAAGAGAGGTCACAACACCACGCCCAGTATGTGACTGGACAATGTAATCTTGAGTAACTGCTACTGCCGTCCCTCCCTCTCTGAGGCTGAGAGCTGCTGGATTACAAGCAGCTGATATCAAGTCAAATTCATATATGTATAGTCAATATATTTCTGTAATAAAGAGTCTGTAAACCCAAATGAGAACTAATTACCAATGGTTCACAAATATAAAGTGCATTGAGATGTTTTCATTTGTTTTCCCCAACCTAGTGGCAGAACTATCGCCATAGGGACTCAGGTGGCCACTATGGGGCCCGGGGCACAGACTGGCCCGGCCAGGACCAGGAACAAAGGACCCTCCCTGATGCCGTGCAGACCGCGCGGGTCGCTATGGCATCTCAGGTTCCAGGACTGTCACTGTCAGCTATGTGGAGGAACGACCACTTTCTAGATCACTGGCAAACTGTCAGTGATCTGTGCAGCGGCGCATTCCTCCTCACAGCTGCTCCTGAGTCAGTGACAGTCAGCAGCTGAGTTGGACGAGGCGAAGCCCGTCGCTGGTGGAGGAGGAGGAGGCCTGTCTTTGCCGACATCAGCATCCACGCATGTGCGCAGACCGGGATTAACGTGAAAAACAGGCATTTATTTGCAAAGTATTTTATTGTATTGGGTTATTGTGACCATTAATAATATGCCATCCATGGCAGTAAATGATGGATGACATTTTATTCACATTCACAATTAACATCGTAAGCAATTACATTATTGTGTAATTGCTTATGATACTAATTATGAATGTGCATAAAATGCCATCCATCATTACTGCCATGGATGGCATATTATTAATGGTCACAATTAACCATTAAAACAAATTACTTTGTAAATATATTCCTGTTTCTCCATTAATCCCGGTCTGTGCAAATGCACAGATGCTGACGTCGGCAAATCTGACGGGGTCAGCATTCTCAACAGAACACCAGCAGTGGAGGAGGCCGGGGCCCAGCCGCGAGCGGATCGGGGCTGACAGGTAAGAGGTGTGCAGGGAAAGGACCCCAACCAGCCCACCTGAGACCCTGCAGAGCCCACCATAGATATTCTATGGTGGGCTCTGCAGGGTCACTCTCAGGTGGGCTGTGTGGGATCTCAGGTGGGCTGTGGGGGGTCTCCAGTGGGCTCTGCAGGGTGTCAAGTGGGCTGTGTGGGGACTCTGGTATGTGCAGGTTCTCAGGTGGGCTCTACAGGGTGTCAGGTGGGCTGTGCGGGGTCTCTGGTATGTGCAGGTTCTCAAGTGTGCTTTGCAGGGTCTCAATTGGGCTGTGCGGGGTCTCAGGTGGGCTCTACAGGGTCTCTGGTGGGCTGTGCTGTGTCTAAGGTGGGCTCTGAAGCAGTGAGCGGGAAGGTGTTCTGGAGGTAGTTCTTTTTTTTGTGATGGGGCAGTTTGAAGGGGGGCATACAAAATTTTGCTGTGGGGCCCTATGATTTCTACTTACGCCGTTTTCCAAATGTTTTGAATTGATAATAAAATATCTGTTGATCCTGTCAGTTTATCAGTTTTGGGCTAACAACACTATCCATAGTCAGCTCTAGGTGTATTAGCATTGCCACCCCCTGCGTACTTGCAACCATACACAGTCTAATGCATGTTTGTGTTCAACTTCTGCTGACCTGTTTTATGCCCTTTTGTTCATGGTTTTCTGTACAGCCATCAGCTAGCACACAGAGATCAGTACAGGTAGGTCATTGGACCCAACTTTTGCCCGCACAAAGGATTTCAAGCAAATGAAGGTATATATGTTGCAAGTACATGAGTGTAGTTTGTGCTATAAAACATGTCACCCAAACATTCCTGCTAAAAGCAGATGAAAACCCAATCACAAAAATCTCACATGAGTTTTAGCATGTTAATTAGATTCCAAAAGTTGTTTTTAATCCTTTATCTGCAGCTTTTATTAAATAATACCCAGTGGTCGTGCCATGAAGGTCCTTGGATTAGGCACTTCCTGTACCTGGGTGATGACAGTCTCCTATTCATGCTCCTGCACTTTTACCTTGTCACATGTGACCCTGGCAGAGACTACCGGTGCCACTGATAACCAAGGTTGTGCAGACATGGTCCACCATTGTCACTATCAAAAAGATGGCCTAGAGCAATGATAATCAGTCAATGCTGAAGTGAGAGCATGAAGATAGGTAGTAGCTCTAAGAGACTGAAGAAGATCAGAAGCAATGAAATGCATAGAGGATGAAAACAATGGTAAAGGCAGTATTTTATGGAAGAGTATTACCAGTCCAATAAACTATTTGTTTTGTACATGAAAAGAAACCAACACATTTTGGAGGCCCAAAAAACTGACCCTTCCTCAGGGTTTAAAATGTCGACAAGTGGTGGGGTGAATCTGGACAGGAATTATAGAAAAAAACATTAATCGTGCCAAACGCAAGTTTCAGTTTGTGCTCCCATGTTTCTTTCAGGACAGGTTTACCTTAGAGCAAACCTTCTTCTAAGAGCTGGATGCTTGAAATCCAAAAATAATGCACTCCTGCAATTGGCTGGATTACCGTTTGAACAGGATTGGATTGCACTGTCATTTGGGTTGTTTATGCAGACACAGTCACCTTGCCCATTCAACCTGCCTCACCGTCCTAATGTTCCTCCTCTGCCGTTGGAAAGTTGGGGAAGGGGGTCTTCACAAGCACACTGTCTCTTTGCCCTGAATGGGCAAGGTGACGTTGTCTCTTTAAACACACCCAAATGACAAAGCATGAGAATAGGAAGCTTTCAGAGACTCATCAGAGCTGGTCAAGCAAAAGGTTTATACTTGAATTACTGTTGCCTATTTTTGATGATACAGCCATCGGGCTTTCCTAAAATAACATAAACCCATTCTTCCTTCTAGTAAAATTTCACACAGAGCTCTGTCACCACAGACATTGAGAGGAAGATCATACACCCTATACCTAAAACCGCACAGCCTTTTACAGAACAGTTTAAAAGATTATGGTTAGCTAAACAATACTATTGTAGGTACAACACAAACAAGCACACCATTAAGAAAGACGTGTAAATATGAATTCTAAGGCAATGCCTAATCTGTATAAATAATATGACAAATATCTCGTTAGTTCAAGAATTAAGACCATCTTATAACATCTCTGACATCGTCTTCCATTTTTCCCTGGTTGCTTTTAGAAATTGCATGTTGTTGACTCTGCATGTAAAGCTTCTCTTCATGAGAAGTGCACACCTCCTGGGTTCATTGCTACAATGACTGGGAGCTTCAGGATTAAGAGATCACTGGCGTGGTATTTACATCTTTTATAAACAAAATGGGAACAAAGCACTGTTTAACAACATTCATTCTCATCAGGGTGACGTTGGTATTTTAAAAGTCCTAAAACTATTTTCACAAGGATGGCTTGTTGACTTTATCATGATGCGCAGATGGGAAAAATCTAATTTAGGAGAAGGGAATGTAGAGAAGATCTTGTGAGTTTGATGTTTATTTACCACTGGTGTAACAACACAGAGTGATGCGCAATGTGGATTACTTTATACAGTTGTGTGTATATTAGGGTTGGTTCACACTATTGCATATTGGTAAAGTGTGATAACTTGCATTAGGCCATTTTTAATGGCACCCCACTCACTAAGGTAACACACCTGTGTTGCGGCGCACCGCAATGCATGGCAAGACTTTACCATGTGTTACATTCTTTAAAACAGGGTACAGCTATGCTTGTGATGAGGTGCATTGGTAGCTCATTCCAAATGAATGGGCTCCTTAAATACAACGCTCATTAATGTGCGTGTATGTTACCACACCGGAATAGTGGCAAAAAAATAAATATCAGGGGATATTCATTATTTCGAAGGGATATAGAAGGAAGAAGAAGAGGAAGAGTATGTCTGTACGTCAGGAATGATCTGGAAGTTAATGTGTGTGACGACAGCTTCGGAGAATGGGGATAGTGCTGAATCCTTATGATTGGAGATGGAAATGAATGCAAAAAATGATCATTTACTGGTTGGCATATGCTACAGGCCCCCCTAACATAATGGAGGAGGAGGAGATTCAACTATTGTCACTGATAGAAATATCGGAGAGGCAAGGCAATGTCATAATTATGGGGAACTTCAACTATTCTGATATTGATTAGACAAATGAAACCATACACTCATGTAAGGTCAGTCACTTCTTGACCATACTCCGATATATAATATATAATTTTATGGTACAACTGGTGGAAAACCCAACTAGAAAAAAAATGCTCTGTTGGGTTTATTATTTACAAACACCACAGAGCTGATTACAGATGTGGAAATTGGGGATAATCTGGGAAACAGTGATTATAGAATTGTAATGTTCACAGTAAACCCTAGGAAACATAAACAAGTTGGTATGACAAAAACACTTAGTTTTAAAAAGGCTAACTTTAATAAGCTGCATATCTGGTTATGTGACACTAATTTGGACCAAATCTTCCTCAGTATGAACCTGGAGGACAAGTGGGAATGTCTCAAGGAAATGTTAAATAATAACATTCACCAGTGCATTCCATTTACCAACAAATTCAAAACAGCAAAAGCAGGGATTCCAAACTAAAAAAAAAGCAATTTCAGGGAGGTGTCCTTCTCATTTCAGGGAGGTGCCACCCTCATGCCCTGAAATGATGGCAGATAGCACGGGAAGCAATAGCTTTTTTTTGCGGATGGAGGACTTCAGGTCCCCCTCTGCTGATTGACAGCAGCAGTGGGTGGGTTCAATAGCTAGTCTGATATTGGCTATTGCAAAGTGAAATAGCCAATAGCAATCTAGCTATGCATTTCTATGCTGTGTTTTTTTCTCTGACTGACAGCAGCCGGTGGCCCCGATGTCAGAAAAAAAAACCAACAGATTGCAGGGAAAGGTTTACTCTGCTAGATATAGCAGAGTAAGCCTTTCCGGGAGAAAATGTTTCTCTTCCGGGCAGCTGGGAGCAGCTATCTAATTGCGGGAGACTCACGGAGCGCCCGGGAGAGTTGGGATGTCTGCAAAAGTTAAACCAGGATGGTTATATAGCAGAATAGAGCAATATATAAAAGAGAAGGAAAGGGCCTTCAAAAAATATAAGACAAAGGGGTCACCATCGGCATTCACATACTACAAAGAATGCAACAGAAGGTGCAAAAGAGTGATCAGGGCAGCAAAAATAGAGCACAAGGAACACATAGCAACAGAAAGCAAAAGAAACCCCAATAAATTATTTCAATATATAAATAGTAAAATGGTAAGGACAGAACATATAGGACCCTAAAAGATAAAAAGGAGAAGTTGGCTACCAGTGACAGGAAAAAAGCTGAAGTGGAGCGTCCGGGAGAGTTGGGATGACTGCAAAAGTTAAATCAGGATGGTTATATAGCAGAATAGAGCAATACATAAAAGAGAAGGAAAGGGCCTTCAAAAAAATATAAGACAGAGGGGTCAACCCTCATACCATTCTTTGCTTCTGTCTTTACAAATGCATCAGACGGGGTTAATAAACAAGGCATCAGTTCTAGTAACAACAGATTTAACATATCTCAGTGGCTGTCAGTGAGCAGAGTAATAAAGAGTCTGTTAACAAATCTCCAGGATCGGATGGGTTACATGCACGGGTACTCAAGGAACTTAGCCAGGTTATAGCCAGGTCACTATTCCTAATCTCTATGGACACTTTAATGTCAGGTATGGTACCGGCTGATTGTCGGAAAGCTAATGTGGTACCAATATACATAAAGGGTAAACTAAGGACACCTGGTAACTATAGGTCAGTGAGCTTAACATCAATAGTGTGTAAACAATTTGAAGAAATAATAAGGGACTATATGCAGGAATTTGCCTATGCAAATGATATAATAAGTAGCAACCAACACGGCTTTTTGAAGAACCTTCCTTGTCAGACAAATCTATTAACATTCTATAAGGAAGTCAGCATTAACCCTTCCCTATTCTATCCAAAACTTGTTTGTAACCCGCGGACTGCCTGTACATTTCTGATTCACTGTTTTTTTAAGGGTATGTAACAAATGTCCACTTTAGCAGACCTAAGATCCAAGTGACCAGGTGTACAGATGTTCACCCACATCCGCTGCACATTGGTGGAAGAGCTCCAGCAGCTCCTCTCTTGGGACTAATTTACACTAGTACCTTTGGGCTGCATTGGGCAGCATTGCCCAACTCAGTCCCAACACAAGAACAACTTGTGCCTTATGTCCTATTGCTTTAGTTCACATCATCACTCTGCGTTAATGTGCAGTGAAATAAATAGGACATGTTCAATTACTGTGCAGCACATTACAATATACTGTAATACATCCCAATTCACTGAAACACTTAAAATTACATAGAGGGCAAAAAGCAAGCAAGGCAATGGGGGTGATTTACTAACCTAAACACACGCACGCACTAGGTGCGTGTGATTTTTACACAGCAAAACGTATTTATCAACCAAAAAGTCTCTAAAAGCATATTTTCACTAATGCCATATATGGAAAAATCATGCACATGATGCATATATAATGCTGCTTCACAGTGTAGACAAAAATGGTTAGCTCATGCATTTACATTCCTGCATTCATCAACGCAAGCAACACAATGTAGAGCTAATTTACACAACATCACCTTGCAATTCATGCAGGGCTTTGCACAACACACCTGTTGGGTGTGTACACACTACAAAGGTGTCTAGATTCCACCAATAGATCATGCTGGGAGGGAACACACTACAGAGGTGTATACTTGTTCGTGGCGTGTTTATAAGGTTAGTAAATCAACCCCAATGAGTTATACCAACACTTTGCAGCGTATTGCGAGTGTATTTACACCGCACACCAGTGCACACCCATTATGTGCACAGTAACAGGCACTGTGTGGAGTGAATGTGCCCTGAATTAAAGATGAATATGTCATGTACATGTGACCTGGTTTTTAAGATCTGGTGATTAGTATGGGTATTACAAATAGAAAAACACTGGACAAGCAGCACATCATATAATGTTTTTCCTGACCTGCTGGAACTGAAAGAGTTAGGCTAGTGGTACCTTATCGACAACCCGCAATGGCCCTGGGTCTGGGGAAGGGGGAGGGGTCGAATCCCGGACCATTGAGCCCAGAGTAGCTTCCCCTTATGCCTATAAGGTTTAGCTGGCCCTCCTGACAGGTGTGCGTTGGAATATATCTATAGACAAAACTTTTTTCAGAGTATGGAACAGTTAGGTGAATCCTGAGATTACCCTAGGCTGGGAAAATGGAGCAGATGCAGAGAGGGGAATCAGTCTAACACAAACATAGAGGTTGTGTTTTAGTTTAACCTAAAAAAACCTTTTCATCCTATTCTTTTCATAAATATGCTTATCGAAACTTGTTTGAAAACAAAGGAAAAAATTGATTTAATCTTGTGTAGAGCCAAAAGTACAATTCTCTATCCTCTGAAATTACTTAGCCATTTGGTTTATATTCTTTCATTATAACCGTCAAGTAAATCATTGGATAGCTTGGCTGATGGACTGCAAGAAAGAGGAGACATGCTTTGAAATTTCCTTTAAAACCCCTTGTAAAGTCAAAGATTATATATAATTGCAACAAAATACCATCTCCTTATAGTTTATTTTCCAGCTGTAATGTCCTGCCTGACTACCACAAGTAAACATTCTTATTGGTTAGTGCCTTGTACAGTAATTGGTTGTTTAATTCAATATTGGTAGTTTAATTCAAATTACTTTACCAATAAAAGCTTTGAAAGATGAGAAGATGTTGACTTGACTAGGCATGTTATATGTAAAGGACAAAGAAAGGCCATTGCCAGTGTTATGAGAAAAGTGCACATAATAGAAACAGCCAGTATTTATATATAACAGAGACTAAAAATTAGGAGCTTTTGCAGCCCTAACTTGTTTAATTAGGTGCATCCCTGGAGACCCAATGGAGATGAGTGTGCAAGACCTTGTATATTGGCTTCAGCTTGTATAAGAGCAGTGTGTATAGCAAGCTTTTACAAAGCATTTGAACAGTTTTCTTGAAGCCTTTAAAGCACCCTTCAGCTCCAGTTTCAGAATGTCAAACACAGTTACTCTGTTAAAGTGACATTAAACTCAGGATTTAAACCTTAAAAATGCATTCAAGTATCTTTTTTTGTGCATCACTTAACTGTAGATCTTCAAATCATGTCTGAATTGGTGCTGACACTGTCCTTCCTTCTGGAGGGTGGCTACTGTTTTCCCCATGGTCCCTGTGTGTGTTGTAAAATAGCCACCTCTCCAAACTTGCTCCTGTGATGGACTACAATCTGAATGCAAAATTAGTAAAGTAAACAAGACATTAAAGTATATAACGGAAGCCCGTTTGGTGAGGTGGCTACTTTACAACACACACCGGCACAATGGGGAACAACAGTAGCCATCCTCCACATTATTTGTACTGTCATGGATCAAAGTACATTTTTTTTAGTTTTGTTATATTTTTTTGTCTAGGTATGTTCAGATACCGGTTCAGATACCAGTGCCGATACTTGGCATTTTCACTAGAACTACCAGGGTTGCAGCGGTTGCAGCTGGGACCTGGCTCTGGCGCTCCACCACTGTCCTGAAATCATAAGTCTGTATTGTTTTAGAAAAAATAAAATGTATCAGTACTTGTATCTGTGAGTACTTGAGGACAAGTATCAGTACTTGCACTTGTAAAAATGGTATCGCCTCCATATGCTCCTTAAAAATGACAGCTGCCTCTTAACTTTTGAATTTTTCTCTAGTCTAGTCTTGGAGCTGGAAAAGTATCTGTACATGTACTTGTACCGAGTACGGTACTTGGTATCGGAACATCCCTAGTCTACGGAATGCATAAATAATAAAATCGTTTTTGCAAGACAGTGAGTTCTGATTACTGTGTGCCCTTGGACTTTACCAGCACCTATTAACCCCCCTATCTCTGCAATCTAGTCTGCGTGAGCACACTTGATTAGGGGTGTGACCAGCACTGAGCACTGAAGCGGAAGAACAGGACGCAACATTTTCACTGAGAGAAAAAAGAAAAGGCTATTTTAAAATATTTCTAAGCACAAATCAGTCACAAACTATAACATGTAAGGGTACTGGACTTTATAAAGATAAATGGGTGTGAGACTTCAATTTAATGTCCCCAAACTGAAGCTAAAAGTGTGCTTTAAAGACTTAAAAACTGCTTGAGGTTGTCTGAAAGCTTTTAAAATGCCTTGTAAAGATTTCTATGAACACCGTTATTCTTAAATAAACTGAAGTCAGTATGTACAAGGCCTACATGTGTAACAGCTACCATTGTAAACTAGAAAGGAGGGACTAAGGCTTGGGTTCACACCTTGGCGCTGAAAAACGCTCAGCAAGTGAAATCCCATACTTTCCTATGGGCATGGTTCCCACCTGGGCGTATTTCAGCCCGTGGAAACGCACTGAAAAACGCCCTACGCCCAAACAAGTACAGGATCTTATTTGTGGGCATATTTCAGCGCGTTTCCATTGTTATTCCCGAGTGTGGCTCGGGGTTAACAAAGCGGTAACCCCGAGCCACACTCGGCAATACAGCGTAGGTCTTACCTTGTCAGCGATCCCCGCTGTGTCCTCCGGGCGCTGCCGTCTTCTGGGTTCCGTCCCTTGTGAGCGTATGCATCGCAGGGAGGCGGAACCGATGGGAAGTGTGAAAGTTAAAAAAAAAAAAAAAGAGAGAAAATTATGGAAAAAAATAAATCATACAGCCAGGGAAGTATAAAAACGTGTGCTTCACTGAATGAAAAAACGTGCAAAAAACTAGCAGAAAAAACGCGCCTATAGTACGCCCAGGTGTGAACCCAGCCTAAGAGGATACTTCTAAAAGGCTGCTACTTAAAGGTACCCAAGGAGCTTGGGTTCCTGGGACATTACCATGTTTGACCCACCTTTCAAATGCCAGCCCTGCTTGGGGACCATTTATAAAGTTCAGACAAGGTCACTTTGCCACATTTCTTTATTTTGTGACAATATTTAGACATTTTAAAGAATTTGTCTAATGAATGTGAACAAAAGCTGGAAACATGCTATGAAACATTTAAACAATTAGGCTATCTTGAAAGAGGTTCCTAAACATGTCTCTCTCCATTACAATGGATGGTAACAGGTACAGGTCAAACAGATTCTTGGCAAATTTTTTGAAAAATCACATCAGAAGTCTTAATAAGTTCAAAACACATATCTACACAATACAGTTTGTCAGATTCATTTGATTATTGATAAAATATGATGACAGTGAGCAAAGAAATGACCATAGCAGCAGAAATACTCCAAACTGTTAAAACCTGTATTTGCCATGAAAAATCAGCACCATTTTGATTTAAGCCGTTCACAAATAGTCCCTTTAAGGAATTTGTGCAAGCCTTTAGCTTTGTAACAATTAAAAACTCTATATATTGCATTACATTAAAAGTGTTAGGCAAATTGAGCAAACATATGGAATCAACTAGCTGGTCAATGTTTGCCAACATCTGCCTGTACATTCAGCTAGAACAACTACTGATCAATTGGACATTGAGTGCTCAATTATTCAAAAAGGTTTTAACCACTTCCAAAGACTGCGGCTGATATTTTCCACTGAAAAGACATACTACCAATATAGCTAAACCAAAAAGCAAAATTTTTTTGCATTGGTTACTCTGTTGCTGCTAGGTAACAGACAAACAATAGAATCTATAGCTTGGTATGGATAGATTGCACTGGTAAATCATTTTGTTCTTTACAGCATTACTAAAATCTGCTGCTGGAACAATTGACATGTCTGAAAATGAGAATTTAAATTCACAGTACTGTTCTATATATTATTTATTAAACAATTGCAGAGGTCATTTCACATGGCAAACATATTAACCATGCATTTAAATGCATAAAACAGGGAAGTGTGAATGAGGCTATATTTCATATGTGCCAGAAACGCATTGATCTATTTCTGCCAGCTGGAAATCTCCTTCACTCCCTATGACCTCAGCCTGTAAAGTAAAGATCCATTTTGAATACTTGAACTTCACCATACAGGACTGCCTATATTCCTTTAACTGATTAGTCACTTCATATACTGTACACAGTTGACAACTTGCTACGTCAACTGTCTTGAGGCACTGCCCCCCATTCCAATCAATTGACTAGTCTGAAGCTATCAATCAACTGATAGCAAATCAACTGAGCAGGGTGGAAAAATTTCAGTCAGCATCCATCAGTTGTACTCACTGTTCGGGTGTTCAGACAGCCACACTTGCCGAATGCAGAATAAACAGTATGAATGGAGGAATTTATTAATGTTATCTCATTAAACCCATGCCATGCTATCGGTGGTGAATCTTGTTATTTTGTTTTGGTAATTTGTAGGGCTAATTGGCAAGTTATTGTGAAAAAAGGGCATGAGATGCTGGGCACTGCCATGGGGGACATGTACCAATGCATTTAAAAAAAAAAAAGGGTCATGCAGCTTTAAGGGCAATATAAGAAATACAAAAATCCTTTAAATAACATGCTTGGAGGATCCCTTAAAGCTGAATGTGGTGTTAAGAAACAGTACAACTTTTATGGACAGTAATAATAAAAAGAATGGCGGGGGGTATCTCTTACATTTCCACCTAGACCCTGATTCAGACATGCATCATCGGTGGCCAGGAAAAGAAGGAAGACAGCAAGAGTGCAATCCCCCTCTACCTGTACCAGACCAGGCCACATACCTATCAACATTGTTGGGGTACCTTGTAAGGGGGGTCACATTTTGTCAATGACTTCACCTCAAATCCAATGTTTACCATGCCACACTCCTGTTGCAAATTGTCAGATCCGCAACGCTGCACTCTACACTTACCTTTTTTTCCCCCCAGAGATCTTTGATTCAATCCAATGGCATCACAGGTCCTTTTTACCCTCTTCTTTCTCCATCAAAGGGTGGATGCTAAATGTTGATGAGATTGGCTCCTTATAAGTATGTGATAACACTCTCTGCAGCATTTTCTGTAAGTCCAGGGCGAGGGAAAAAGCCTCGATGCCCTGGGCTAACAAGAAGTAGGTTGAATTACACTGGGCTTGCACTGGGTGGTCCATTTTTCTGGTACGGGGTTGCCCCACTGCAAGGATTCATTTTTTTTTGCCAGAAGTTCTTCTTTAACTATGGCAGGTGCCCAGTTTGAATAAGCACAGGTTCCATTAAGTTCGAGGCAGCTCAATATACCAGTATTTATTAAACCAATTAATTACGGTGCACCTTTTATGCCAGGGAAAGAAAAGGAGAGTACCTCCTTTAAGGTGACCAAGAATGAAGGCTGTGTCATTTCTCATTTTGTACCATGCAATGTATGTTTCCAGTGGATACATCGAAAACAGATGTCACAATCTGAACGCAGAATTAAACAAAAAGTTCATTTGAAATTAAATAATTCATAGTTATTTTTTCTGCATGAAAAGCGGCATGCTATTTTGGTTTCCTTATCTAGAATATATTTTGGAAAGTCATCAAGGAATTTCCAGTTTTAACTTTAACCTTTTTTTCTGAGCCAGAGGGTAGGGTTCTCAGTCAAGCACATAATGCATCATTTTGTTTCCCCGTGTTTTGATGTTGAGTATATATTTTCCTTCATTGACTCTAATCTTGTTAAGAAGGTACATAGTTTTGAATGGAAGGCTTTTTTTTCCTCTAGGGATTAAACAAACCAACAAAACATGCTGTCAAGTGTCTGTTAACGTTTTATTATTGGAAAAATAAGAGAGCAGCCCTTTGTGTGTGTGACTAGATCTTTGTTATATATCTACCCTAATCTATGTAAAAACCAGATACTTATCTGTGTAATGTGTATCGCTGTAATATCAATCTAAATATTTATCAGATTAGGTTCTCCCCACACTACAAATCTACTATATACTATATTGGTGCATGAGTTATAAACATCCTACCTTTTAAACCAAAAAAAGAATCCCTCTTCTTTCCAAACCTGATAATCTAATTACACATATATTGACATGATGGGCCTAATTTACTAAAGGAAATGAACAAGACCATGCATACATTGTAAATAAATCATAGACAAAATGGCATTTTTTTGCATTGTGGGCATACATGTGCAGTCTGGTCTAGGCACACATAGCAAATACAAGTTTATGTACAGCTACAACTGTTTTTTTGGTTTTGGATTAATAAAACCCTTGGAAACATGTCACTTCCTGCCTCAGAGTCGCGACAGGAAGTTAAAGAAAATCTCCCAAAAGTAAGGGAATTTCCCCACTTATAGAGTTGTTCCTGGAACAGGTGTCCTCATTGGAAGATTTCCCTTTACCTCTTGCTCTGGAGATAAATATAACATTTTGAATTTCCCCTCTACCTTTCTATCTTTCAATGATCAGCAGGACAAAGAAAGGTGTGACTCTCCCCACCTGGGACACAGACAGCAATAAAAACTTGACAGAGTGGCTAACCCTTGGCACTCCAGCTGTGGTGAAACTATAAGTCCCATGAGGTATTGCAAGATTCTGACAGCCACAGGCATGACTCCCAAAGTCATGGTTGGTTGGATCAGTAGTTTTCACCACAGCTACTTTCACCACTTAGTTTTCACCACAGCTACAGCTACTCCTGGTCTAACCATTCCCCATTGTATAAAAAAAAAAAGGTATTGCTTAGAGATACACTTTATATCTCTGAACCTTTTTAACGAATTGTACAGTGACACTCCATGTGCATGGTGCAGTTTTAGGCCCCTTTCACATGGGAGGTCAAATTGGGTCCGCCTGTCAGTTTTTTTAAGCGGACCACATTTGATGCCAGTGTAAGTATATGGGCAGCTGTGTGTAAACGGATGGTCATCTGTTTACACCTGGATACCCCCGACTCTGGCCAGGTCTGGAAAAACAAACGGAACAGTGTTCAACAGACCTGATTGTGCCGAATCAGGGTGATCTGATGTAAAAGGACATATGTCCATTTACATCTGATTCCCCATAGACCAACATGGGTCCTTTCATTTCAGTGTTTTCCTCCATTGCGGGATGGAGGAAAAAACTGGACAGACACAGATGGTGGTGACATCCGACTTGTACTCCTATGGTCAGGAGGGATCTATACACTGATCCCCTCCTGATCGGACAGTGTGAAAGGGGCCTTAGTTTATCATTCAAGTTAAACATCAAAATAATGCTGGTGTCTGTTCTGATAAGGTGCACAAAAGAATGTGCATGTTCATATTTTATTTAAAATAACATGCACCAACCAAATCAGCAAGCCGGAACGGCCCAGGTGCCATGCTGCTCCAGCAAAACACGCTGCATATACCGTATTTTTCCGTCTATAAGGCGCCCCCATGTATAGGACGCCCCCCACTTTTCTTACCCATAATTCAGAAATCAATATTTTCCCTGCTCTTATGCATAACTGATTACATCCAGTTTAAATGTTGCAGAGTAAGACAGCCGCTTACTGGTACCGGTATTTACAGGTATTTTTTTTGTTTTCTGACATTTTTATGGGCTCCCAGTTGCATCTGCGCACTGGCGACACGCTCTCCGCAGCATCAGTTGATGTCGGGTACATAAGGCTCATGATTGGAGGAAACCTGTTAGCTTGTCTCTGCAATTGGAAGTTTCACTCGTGAGGCTAGTTTGCAGAGGTCACGGCAGTTTCGCAACTGCTGTACTCCTCTCTGCCCCCTGTGTATAAGACCCCCTCCATTTTTAGGTAAATATTTTTAAGAAAAAGTATAGTCTTAGACACGGAAAAATACAGTAGGTGGGTCATTATCATTGGAAACTTTAGCTTAAAAATGTACTCACCCGATCCACTGTCTCCACAACCTCTTCTTCCCCGGGCTCCGGCGGACTAAGCCCCGCTGACATCAGCATGTCTATGCAAGATAAAATCACGTGCATTAGATGTGAGGAGATTGAGGGTCAGGGAAGGAGAGAGGTGAATGGTCACTGTCACTGGATTGAGGATCAGATGAGTGTATATTCTTTATTCCATTACCTAGACCAAAACAAGCGGTTAACGGGTTGCAGTGCGGGGGAAGCCCCACAGCAAGGGTTAACTTTTGAAAAAGCTGGAGATTAGAGATCTGCTTTAACATTACATAGTAGGGAAGCTAGGTGGGATTTTTAAAGCAGAACTCCCGGAATTTTTTTTGGTAACCCTTGCAGTGAGGCTACCCTGGCATTGCAAGGGTTAAGTGCTCCTTTTTGTCTAAGTGCTAAAATTAAAAAAGTTATACTCACCCGATCCTCAGAGCCAGCTCACTCTTAGATTGGACCCTTCTGCCTCCACTCCAGCCATCTAAGGTCCCCTGAGTCATCATGTCCTATACGCTGAGTATAGGATGTGAGGATTGCGGCTGGACATACCATCCTTGCAGCGGAGATGGAGATAGATGGAAGCTCTCCCTCCACTCCAGTGGTTTAAAGCATAAAAATTGAATTGAATCATTAGGGATAGGCACCACACCCCCAATTAGAATTGTATACAAGAGAGATAAAGAAAAGCGGGGCTTTAAAAGTGTCCAAACCATACAGAACGTCCATCAAACATACATGGTTTTGTATAAACGTATATTTAATACATAAAGACTTGGTTACAATAAAAATGTCATTGACATGATACAATGTTACATTGAAATCAAGCTACCTCCTTTTGGTGCCCATACATGTGTACATATATATATAATTCATTAATATAACATGGACTCCTTGAGTCCTGATTTCTGTAATAGTTGTATGATCCACTGTGGGCCCAATCGCCGACGCGTTTCGCAACTGTATGTGCTTCCTCAGGGAGGTTGGAGGTATTCTAGGACATTACATCAAAATAGGTTTAAGTATAATGATCACAGATACCAAATTCTTAATGAGAATAATAAAAAATAAAATAACAATACAAAACCCACTTCATGTTCACAAAGATGGCTGGATCTTTGGTCCAAAGGTCTAAGGTATCGTGAGTCATCATGTCCTATACACTCAGTATAGGACATGAGAATGCCAGAGAAATACCATAGCTGCAGTGGAGATGGAGATAGGTGGAAACTCCCCCTCCACTCCAGCGGTCTAGGGGCCCGTGAGCCATCATGTCGTATACACTGAGTATAGGTCGTAAGGATGCTGAGGGACATACCATCGCTGCAGTGGAGGGGGAAATAGGTAGAAGGGACCAGTCCAAGAGCAAGCCAACTCGGAGGATGAGATGATTATAACTTTGTTATTTTTAAACATAGACAAAAAATAAGCACTTAGCGCTTGCAGTGTAGGGGTAGCCCTATTGCAATGGGTACATGTGTACTTTAAAGGAGAATTATGAGGTGAGTGATTTCCACTCATCCTCATAGTTAGAGCCGACCTGTGACAAAGAAGCTGTCACAGGTCGGCTCTATCGATAGGTAAGTGAACAGAAACATGCACCGATCCGCTCACTTCCCGATCGTCTCCCTGCAGTAAACGGTGACTGCCAGTCACCGCTCCCTGCAGGGATTCCCTCCTCTCCGATCCACCAGGCGCTGAGTGGAGGAACGAACGGAGAGGTGGCAAGCACAGCTGGCTCTGCCTCTAGATCAGGGGTCTCAAACCTCCTGCCCTCCAGCTGTGGTGGAACTACAAATCCCATGAGGCATTGCAAGATTCTCACAGCCACAGACATGACTCCCGAAGAGAGATGCATCATGGGATTTGTAGTTTCACCACAGCTGGAGGGCCGGAGGTTTGAGACCCCTGCTCTAGATAGACAGAGCCAGCTGTCACTCACGCAGCTGGGTGGATCTAGACAGTATTGTCGGGATCCGTCCCAGCTGCGGCGCTCTCAGTATATTGCGGGCAATAGCACGCTGTATACTGAGCTTTAGGTCACGAGAGGAAGCTATTATATGTCTTCCTCTTACCCTAAAGAGAACTATGGGGAAAGACACTTACCCCATAGTTCTCTTTTAGGGTACTTGAATGCATTTTTAAGGTTTAACTCCTGGGTTTAGTGTCACTTTAACAGAGCAACTGTGCCGAAGGGTGCTTTAAAGGCTTTACGACATGGTTCTCTTCTAAGCATGTGTAAAGCACTTAAGCATCATTGTTTTGTGGTATGCAATGTTATTGTATGCAATGTGATTGAGAACATATAACAAACATAAATTAGGTGTTATTCCAATCTGGCTGCAAAAATGGAATTACACTTTTAGCTGGCATATTTCATATTTCCGCATAAGCGTTCATGTGAAAAATCTCATCAGAACATCCGATAATGTCATGAGAGACTTGTAGAATGTCCTTCGAACGTTCGTTCGATTTTAACATTGGATTTTGGAATGAATGGAGTTTCCTGTTTTTTTTTTTTTTTAATTTTCCATCCTTCTTTGATTTTTTTATGTCACTGTGTTCGAAAACAAGCATAGATTTTCGCCCATTCGATTTTTTTTTGCAACACAATTGTACTGTATACAGCCAGCTTCGGCCACTGTTTTCATCCAAAACTGAAAACGTCTCCCCATGTCTGGTAAATGGGATACTTCCTATTGCTGTTCCCAGTCACCCCAGTTAGCCTTTGTCTGTTATGGCAATAACCATTATTTCTCCAACAGAAAAACAATATTTTAACAGTCACAGTTTCTAATGTGCGATTATGATCAGACAACTCTCCCAGGCATTTGTATTACAAGCAGGAGGGGGGGGGGGATACATTTCGAGGGAGTGAGGTTATTTGGGGCAGTGAACATAAGGAAGTCGGTCTTTAAGTGACCGTGCGCATGTTTTGCATTTTCTCTCATTTTCAGATTACTTTCGATTAGGCCCTTTTGCCATGTGAAAGTCTTGATGTGAAATAGATACCGCCTAAATCATTACAGGCCGTTCCCTGCCATGTGCCACCTTTTAGGCCAATTACGGCTGACCTCCAGAGGTCCCGCAGCTAGACGCACTTTGACCCCGGGGGCATTTCCTCTGCATATTAATAGGCTGGTAATGCAGCGGGCCATCGCCGCCGCTGACACAGACCTGGCCTTTGTTAATGTTCGGCCTTGGCAGAGTTAGCAGCCTGATGCTGTGCTTTGGTGATAGGACAAGTCTTATAACATCTGGTGTCTAACAGAGAGCGAATTCTTTTCTAAATCACGCGTCGGAGGGAAAACTCCTGACATAACCGTTCTTGTCAGCCTGTAACCTTTCCCACTTGGAACGCCGCGTAGCTGTGCAAAGCTTGCTGGAGCGAGTTCTATTGAATTTCAGCATTAGGCCGGATTCCCACCGAGGCATATGCTGCACCTGCAATCCAGATTTATTGCCTTTTGATCAGAATCAGATTTATTAGGCAGAACTCTCCCAATGTGTAATGAGCCTCTGAACATCATTACCGTTATCCTAATGGACAAGTCTGATCAAAAAGAGCATGTGCATAATAAATATTAATACCTGAATGAATGAAAATCACTGGCTCCACCTGAAAGGATAACTTTACTTATGTTATTGCTCCTGTGTCAAAGGGAAACGGCACGGGTAGGCAGCCTCGGCACTCCGGCTGTGCTAAAACTATAATTCATATCATGCCGCAGCCTCTGGGAGTCAGGCCTGTGGCTGTCAGAGTCTTGCAATGTCTCATGGGACTTGTAGTTCCAAAACAGCTGGAGTGCCAAGGTTGCCTATGCTTGCTGTACTAAGAAATGTTGGGCCTGCCACGGGTGACCTTCTGAAAATGCAAATTTCCTGACTGACTCTAGCTCCGATATTCCCCAGTCTCTGATCCTGAACAAACTTTGTGCAGCGGTCAAGGATTACTGGTTGTTGATCCTGCTAACTATTTAAAGCTGAAGTCTGGGATAAGCAAATATTGTTTAATTACAGGAGTCATGTATTCTAATCTTGGTGAGCTTTGTGTATTTTTTCAAGATCTGTGCAGCAATTCAGGATAACACTTTCTTCCTGTATCAGAGACCGGTCACTGCCACCCTCTCTCCTTGTGCAGGGTGACTGGTCTTGTATCCGCCTCCTGTCGTTTTCTGCAGGCAGCCTGTAGTGGGTGGGACCTGCTAGGTTCCCACAGCTCTGCTCACTGCACAGACAATGTACAGCACAGTGATGATGTCACAGCTACATTTACAAGGTATATCTGAGTTTGCAAAGATATTTGGTGTACACATAGTGGATTTATATGCTTTGTGGTTACTGGGGAATAGATTTAAAGGAGAGTTTTTGTACCTGGAATTGAGCTTTATATAGACTGTGTGCACAAAGTGACAATATCTGTGAAAGGTGTTTACCTGCACTGATATTCACCCCTCCAGCAATCCCCCACACTTGTTCTTCCATTGCAGCTGGCACCCAAATTCCCTGAGTTGGCTGTAGTTGGAACCTAGTTGGAGGAGTGATGTCATCCCCTCCATCATGTGACAGTGCTCGGGATTTAGAGATAGGATGCTAGACCTATGCACCGTTTTATGGAAGGAGGTCAGAAGGTCAGATGCTCCCTCACTGCTAGACCTGCTTTGGTGCGTCAGCGGCGGTAGAGGCAGGAGTGGCAGGGTATCGATGGAGATGTGAACATCAGTGTGTCAAGGCGGGGGGCTTTTCACAGGAGCTGCCACTCTTTACCCTGAATGGGCATAGTGACAAAGCCGAACTCCAGGCAAAACAAATATTGTCTAATATAAGACACGTGCTGTATATTGATAATTAAATCTTGGTGTCCATTGTGTATTTCCTTTAGATCTGTGCAGTATTTCAGCATGAAGCAACTCCTGCAGTGTGCCTCTGTTCCGGTGTTTACTGTAAGAAAGATCAGTCACTGCTCCAATCTCTCCTTGACCAGGGTGACTGGTCTGGTATCTGCCCCCTGCTCTTGTTTTCTTCAGGCAGCCTGTAATGGGGGGAACTGCTGAGTTCAGCTTTAAAGGAGAACTATGAGGTGAGTGCTTTTCACTCACCTCATAGTTCTAGCCGACCTGTGACAATGAGACTGTCACAGGTCGGCTCAGTAGATCGGGAGGTTCGCTCACCTCTCGATCCTGTCACAGCTCTCTGCCGTGAAAGGGGAGGGGCTGGATTCCCCTCTCCACCCTCCGATCCGCCAGCGCTGACTGGTGGATGGGACGGGCGAGGGGGCGGGTACAGCTGACTCTGCCTCTAGATAGGCAGAGCCAGTTGTCAGTCACGCAGTTGGGCGGATCCCGGCACAATTGTCGGGATCTGCTTCAGCAGCAGCTCGCGGTATACTGTGGCGTCTCAGTATACCGCGAGCTACAGCTCGCGGTATACTGAGCTACAGCTCGCGGTATACTGAGCCTAGGGTGACGGGAGGACGCTAGTTTGTGTCCTCCCGTTACACTAAGGAGAACTATGGGGAAAAGACTTAACCCCATAGTTCTCCTTTAAATGTAGTCTTGTGTAGCCCCCATCACCTTCTGTGACGTGGCTACTAAACATTATATTGGCATTGATCTGGTTAGTCCCAGGTGCCTGGCATTGACTGTACCCCCCTGGGTGGAGTGTGACTCTGCTGTATTGTGGGACAGCATGTATCCCAACCTGAAGAAAGCAATTTCAGGGAGGTGCCTTCTGAGCCCCACCATCTGCGTTGGGGAAAGCACCTCCCTGAAATGATGGCAGATAGCATGGGAAGCAATAGCTTTTTTGCTATCTGCTGTTTTTTTGTTGCTGTTTTTTTTAGTATTCTGACAGCTGCTGCCATCAGAATAATAATACTAAATAAATAAGACAGCATAGGAATGCATAGCTAGATTGCTATTGGCTATTTCAATTTGCAATATCCAATCTGGGGACGTTCACCCGGCAGGAGGAGGTATGCCGCCAGGTCCCCTCCTCTTTCCTGACACTGTTGGACCATGACCGAGTGCCTGACTTTTTAGAGAGGGGTAACAACAAAACGACTGTCAGTCATTTTGGTGTCACCCCTGCAATGGTGACACCCCTGCAATGGTGGCACCCGGGTGCGGGCCGCACAACCCGCACAACCCCCTTGTGACGCCACTGGTCCAGCGGACAATTTTTGGCCCAACTCCTTTGACAAAAGTCGATTATACAATTTACATTTTTTGAATGGAGTATTGCCAGCAGGGCCACCCACTTATTGAATTCCAGTCAGGGACTTGAGCAGTGTTTGGCCAGCTAAGCTGGGAATATTTTTGGCAACGTTGACTTCCAGGTGGCTTAGATATAGATCTCTACACTTAAACACTTGTTCCTAAAATAGTTTAAAAACAACATGGAAATTGGGTCTATCTCACATTAGTATTAAGTATTTGTTGGCCACAATTAATAATTTGATGTCTTCTGGCCTAGCACTTCCTAGCTGAAAAAATATTAGTGCTTGCTTTTTAGAAATGAAGAAGTAATTATCATTACTCACTTTTCTTTCCTTTTTGTTCTATAAAAGTGGATCCAGCTGTATTGACGGCTATTTTCTGCTAATGTGAGCAGTTAGCTCGAGAAACCAGATCATTACAAGACTGCAGACAATGAAATTAAACCTGAGCATGGATTAATGTTCCTGATTCTTAATCTTCCAAGGACTGAGTGGTGACAACAACCAGAAAGCCTGATTGTGTGTTCTCCTTAAAAACATCAATGAATGTTACTTAGATCTTAGTAATATTTAGCAAAGTTAAATGCAGCCTTATTAAAAGTAAGCAAAATAGAATTAAAGTAAGGGCGCCCACACACCTTACGATAATCGCGGGAAATCCCGCTATCGTAAGATTATCGTAAGGTGTGTGGAAGCCGTGCGACCTCTACTACTGTAAGGTCGCACGACTTTAAACTTACAAACATGTTCGAAAACCCGCCGAGCATCGTACGATGTTCGGCGTGTGTGTAGCATGTTCGTAAGATAAAAGCTGGAAGGGCATGTGTGCGCACACAGCCCGTTCGGCATTGCGGTCATCGAAAGCTTGCCCCTCAGGGGGGGCGCGGCTTGCGATCATCGCAAGTACGGTCTGCCTGTCCAAGATAGGCAGATCGTACGTTTTTTTAAAGTACCTTACAACCATCGCAAGACAAAAGTTTTGCGATGGTTGTAAGGTGTGTGCCCAGCATAAGACTAAACAATCTGATTGGATGGAGGCATTGTTCAGGTGTTTTGAGAGCCAGCGGGGCTGACTAGCAAGATACTGAAGCTTGGCCCAGTGGGAGACTGCACTTTTTCCATCTGACCATAGAAAATCTGCAGATAATCTATAGGTGTATGGCCAGCTTTACTTTTAACAAAAATGTATCTTATTTGTGTATCATTCAGCTGTAGATCCTCAAATCATCTCTGAGTTCATACTGACATTGTTCTTCCCTCTGGAGGGTGGCTACTTTTGTTCTCTATGGTCCCTGTGTGTGTTGTAAAGCAGCCACCGCTCCAAGCTGAGCTCAGCCCTGCTGAGGGGAGGGCTTGCCGATGATTGCAATGCTGAGCGGGCAGTGTGCGCTTGCGCACATCGGCCTGTACGGCTTTCTTCTTGCAACCGCGCTACCAACCGGCCGAAAATTGTACGATTTTCGGCTGGTTTTCTAGCGTGCTTGTAAGACGAAAGTCGTGCGACCGTACAGTAAATGCGGTCGCACACTGCCCATACACCTGCCGATTATCGTACGACCGTGGGATCACCCCCCGATTATCGTACGATAATCGTCAGGTATATGGGCAGCTTTAGAACTTCTGTCACTATTTTTGTGTTATGCATACACAAAAGGTGCTAAGTTGTCCTATTATTAACATCCAGTATTGTAAATGATTGTCTCATTAAGCGCATTAAGCTCCAACTGAATCGTTTCTGTGAAGCTGCTCCCATACAACAAAGAACCACAAAGCAAAAGGGAAGGCCCTAAGAAAATCAAGTAAATAGCAGTAAGGGAACCATAGCAATGGTGATAGAGTGCAGAATACTTCTTTAGTTATGAAAAATCAAGAAGATAAATCCAACACAATTTGGGGGTCCGCACACTTCTCCTTCATCAGGGCTTATATGTATATTCACTTCAGGAATGTCTGGACTGCAAATGGTTACAAGCCTTCCTGCTGTAATACCTGCTGGATCAATCTTTGATACTGTATCTAAAAATACATTTAACCCTTTTGAGTCCAGGCATTCCTGAAGTGACTTTACTTAGAAGCCCTGATGAAGGAGGAGAAGTTACTGTGGCCTTAATGATTCATAGTTGATTAAGCAGATGGAGTTTTTCTTTGGATACCCCATGTTTCGTCTAAAAAGGCTTCTTCAGGAGGATATTAATCCTAAGAAAAAAGCTTGTTGTAGACCAATCAGCGAGAAGCCGCCCATATGGATAAGGAAATAAATCAACCAAATCCTTCAATCTACAACACCACACGGGGAGGGTCGTGTCAGGAAGCAAGTAGCAGCAGAAGTAGGAAAAAAGGAGGAGGCAGCGCATGTGTTATGCTGCCAAGGATATAGCTTTCGTATCGTACAAGTATGCCTCTTCACTGCTGCGTACGATACGAAAGCTATCATGGCTCATGACAGAGCTGTCATTTTGCAGCAAGAAGCGCCAACTAATGTTTTAATCGGGCTTTCTTATCTTGTTGATTTTTCATAAATAAAGAAGTATTCCAGACTCAGCATCACCATTGCTGTTGCACCCTTACTGCTATTAACTTGGTTTTTCTTAGGATGTCAATGGTTGCCAGGGGCTGAGACTGACGCTTTGGAAGCCCCGCCAACCCCCTTCCCTCCAGCTGCCTTGTAGCGTGCAGCACCCCCCCCTCCCACCACCTCAGGCTCTGAATAGGTTAGGGGCTCCCCTGCGTATCAGTTCACTAACATGCTGAGCCCAAAAGAATGAATAATGGGCTCCATCAGCATGCAGAGCAGACTTTTCATAACTTGCTCATCTTTAGTAGATGCCACCTGATAACAACAGTAAAATGTTCATCATGAGACACCTAGAATACTACAGATACATCAAAATAAAATCAATTGTAAAAATTATACATACAATGTATTATTGTGTAGCACCCTGTGAGCAGGTGTGCTTAGTAAATCTAGTTATTGTCAGATTGTAATCAGTCTGATGCTGATTTGTAGTCTATCCACATCTGGTTTCCCCTAATCAGTCTGTCATCATTTGCACCCTGTCCACAGAGCAGAGCTGCCAATTAGAGATTGTTTTGAGTATGTATGTCTCCCTAGCCAATCACTTCGAGGTGAATGGCCAGTGGTGCATGCTTGGAGAGAAGATAAATACTTGGGGTGGAGCATGTGAGCTCACTCTTCCTCCCCCGGGCCCTGCCTGGGGGGAGGCTGCTGTGGACTCTCTGATATGGCTAGGCCTAAAACCTGGGGACTAGCCATGTGCTTGCACTGAGGCTTGAGTCTGGGGGCCCAGTAGCTACTACTGACAACAAGGATGAAGATAACCAATTATTTCTGATGCAAGTACTGCTTGGCCAGGTGCTCTACACTCAGATTGCCATGTCTGGCTTAAAGGTCCTAGTCTGTGATGGCAGCAGTTACTCTATCCTACCACTTAAAGGAATCTACTCCAGCCTGGATGATCCTGACCCTCAACCCCTCTCCTTGAAGTTCATCAATAAAGTTCCTCAGAATGTAAGCCCTCAGGGGCAGGGTCCTCCTTACCATCTTGTCTTGAATTGTATTGTGATTGTAATGTCTTCCTTATATTGTAAAGCACTGCACAAACTGTTGGCGCTGTAAAAATCCTGTATAATAATTATAATAATAATAATAATGGGCAGGGGTGTGGAATAAAAAAAAAAACTATGTGTCCAAGGACTAAAGCAGG
The DNA here is from genome assembly GCF_000935625.1 of Nanorana parkeri. Classification (NCBI taxonomy): domain Eukaryota; kingdom Metazoa; phylum Chordata; class Amphibia; order Anura; family Dicroglossidae; genus Nanorana; species Nanorana parkeri. The sequence continues at coordinate 30,031 of NW_017306432.1, forward strand.
GCCCAATCTACTTGTCCCTCATAGCAATCTGCATGGCGTGATACAAAAACTAATTGTAAGCAAGTCCATATTTAACTATGCAATGAAGCACTTCTTATTGGTCATTGTGGTCCAATCATACCTACAGTCGCTTTTATCGGTCCCCATGGAGGGTTGTATGTGCTAATGGGCAGTAAGAACCTGGATCCCCTAGACATGGCTATAATGGATGACTCACCTTTTCTCTGCGGCTCCTTAGGGGGTGCACTACAATTGTTACAAAGGTATAGTTTTGTTTAAAGAAAACATGTTCCATGGGCTACAAAACAACTAACACTGGAACGCGGTCAAATAATTCACAATCCTCTTACAAAGCTTTTGATGTGTCCCCATGTTGTCAGATTGCCCATCTGGAAAATCAGGAGCAGATCAGAAAACATCAGAAGTATCAGGTCCATAATGAAATAACCATTGAAGAGCCACTGGAAAATCGTGTTTTTAGAAGGAAGGATTGTGGTGGGCTGAAAACGAAAGGACTTTTCTGCTGTGCAATAATCTTATAATAAAACAGCATATTTACCCACCGCAGGGAAGATTTTTTTCAGGAGTCCTCTGTGTAATGTTGGAGATCTCTGTAAGAGAAGGTTATGAGAGCTGTACATTTATAATCTGGATAGGAATCTGGCTCCCAATTTGTTACTGGCAAATATTAAAATAGTATATAACGTTTTCAAGGCAGGCGTGCCAGGCACATCAATGCGAAGATATGTCTAATACATTCCTGCATGTTTTCCTTGCAGCTGAGAGCTGTACCAATGTTCCTTAATATATTATTAAACCAGTTTCTTTATTTTGGTAAAAGATCAGAAAACTTAATTTAACAGCTCTAATATTATTTATGGTTTGATGGTATAACAATAACTGCATTATTTTTAGACACACTTATGGTAAAGGCATAAAGTTTTTACAGAAATTGTAGTTTTCAGATCAAAGGATTTCTGTTGGTAGGGATATAACTACAGATCATGGGGCCCCCAGTGGATCACTCTCTGGTGCACCTGGCAGTGTCGGTGGGGCCATTGCTGTTATAATCCTAACTTAAAGTATGGCTAAAACAAGGGCAGATAGAAGTAGAGCTGTTGGAATATTCAGTACACTCCTAGGGACTTATGTTGTGGACAGAAGCTGGCAGATTTGCAAAAATTAAATGATATGTGGACATTAAAGTGATATCGGTAAAAAATAAGTCAGGGCAACTGGACTTGCTGTATTTTCCAGTTGCCTTGACTTATTTTTTACAGATATACAATGACCTGAATGAATGAGAACCTTCACAGACACATTAAAGTGACATTAAAGTCAACAGGTTTTTAATCTATTTCAAATGCTAATGAAATCACTTACAATAGATGCTGCTTCTTGATGTTTAAAAGTTTTAGTTTCCTGCAGAATCAGCTGGTCCCCTGAGCACTGACCCTGATATCCTGTTTTTGGGGGTCTCCTTTCCCTTACAGGGTCCTATGGAGCCACCGTTGCATGTGTCTCCACAAACACACACGATAATACGAAATCACCTGTACTCCATACAGCGTACATACCTTGGATGAGAGGTTGGTGCTTGAAGTGACAGCACGGATAGTGACTACAGGTGAAAGTCGAATAATTAGAATATCGTGCAAAAGTTCATTTATTTCACTAATGCAACTTAAAAGGTGAAACTTATATATGAGATAGACTCATTACATGCAAAGCAAGATAGTTCAAGCCGTGATTTGTCATAATTGTGATGATTATGGCTTACAGCTCATGAAAACCCCAAATCCACAATCTCATAAAATTAGAATATTGTGAAAATATGCAACATTCTAGGCTCAAAGTGTCCCACTCTAATCAGCTAATTAAGCCATAACACCTGCAAAGGGTTCCTGAGCCTTTACAAACACACAGACACAACAAGACACTCCCCTCCCCCCTCCCCTATTCTCCCTTCTCCAACCAGTAGATGGACATCTGCTGGAGACTGCTGTCCCTTGTGATCGTGTACTAGACAGGATCTTTTGGGATGTTGAGCTGAGAGAATTGGAGCTGTTTGTAAACACGATGACTGTAAATGTTTGAGCAAAAATATAAAGAAAAACTTTGCTGGGCAATGTACATTTGTATTACATGGATTCAACATTGAAAAAAGTTTGAGAGTCTAATACTACTTCAAAGAGTAATTCTGCTTTCCCAGGTGAATCTGGAAAAATGGAATTATCCACTACAATCTGGTCCCCTTTCCCCCCGTGCTATACCTACCTTTTGGCGCACAGTTCTTTTCCCTCCACGGGTATGTGTGTACTGTCCTATACTGCCGTCTAGTGCAGTCTTGGGCTCTGGATTTTTAATTTCGCTCACAAATGGCAAGCACTCATTGGTCAGCGTTGTCTGAAGTGCTTCTCATTGGACCTTGCTGACCAATGAGTGCTCGCTACTATGCCACTGTGCCGCTCTTAGCTGAATTGGATTATTTTTTTTATTTTTTTGCTCGCTAGCTTTGTTTGTTTGTCAAATTAAAAAACTATGTACAGATAAAATAATCATATGTATAATAATATGAATAATAGTTTTTAAACCTGCAAAATTTTATAAAAACTTAAAATAAAACTGTCCAAAAACACTATGGTTGCCCTTTAACCTCTTGCCGTCCGCCCGTAGTAAAAAAACGGACGGACGGCACTGCTGCATTTGCGGGTACGCACGGGCAGAAAAGACCCGACCATTAAACACACCCGTTACCGGGTGTTTGACATATAGGCGATCAGCGGGTCCATAGCCCGCCGATCGCCTATATGTGCTCAGCATGATGGAATAAATGTCAGTCAAAGTACCGCAGCGCTGAATACTGAAAAATGGCCTGGATGGGAAGGGGGTTTAACACCGCGGATGTCAACTGGTTAATTTATTTAATGTGCTCAGTTTAGTAACAATAATGCCCAATGTGCAATAACCAATAGCAACCACTCAGAAGTAAACTGAAATCTGATTGCTAGAAACAGTTTGCAGCACTTTACAAAGTATTATTGGTGTTTGCATTGCTCTACTGAAACCTCCCCAGTTGTGTTCCATAAATTTTCACCACTAATGTAATTATTTTGGAGTTTCTGTGTAACTCTGTCTAAAGTAGAGCTTACATGCAGTTCCAATATTGACCACTAGATGCACCTCTTAATAATGCGGATTCTCAGTGCTTGCTGCACATCTAACACTTACACTGAATTTGTTGAAATCTTGACAGGTTAAGCAAATAATGGAATTGGTTGGAATGAAAGAGATTTAAAAAAAAAAAAGTAAACCACATTACGATTTCCAATAGATCCACGAGTCTCTCAGAGACTTGCCATCACCACGTGTAGATATGCACTGCGAGGGGGTAATGTAACCCTTGAAGTGCAAAGCACACAGAAAACTTAAGGTCAGGAGTTCAATTGCACACACATGTTGCATTACATAAAATTGAACTGTGAAAAAATAAACATGAGTCATCCGATTTCCACCGAGGATTTCGATGTCTAATCCAAACTAAGTACATGCTTTGTAGCGTGTGATTTGTTGAAACACTTCAATCGTTTTCCCATTGTAAATAAACATTAATCAGCTCTATACGTTAAGATCAAAATATGAATTTTGCAACTTACAGCTTTGCCTGATCTGAATATTTAGCATACTTACAAGTCACACTATGTTCAATTACACAGACAGACCAAGCTGCTTATATTTTAACATAGGAACAAGGAGGATGGTTAGTCATTGCCATGAGGGAATTTGTGGAACAAGATAGTGCATAACTCGTAATATTAATAGTTGCTATTTTTTTTATATATTTGGTTATCTTTAGTAAGGTGAGAACTAGAGGTGCACCAAAATGAAAATTTCAAAACCGAAACTAAACCGAAATGAAAAAGGATGTCAAGCCGAAACCGAAACCAAAAATGTTTTTTATTTTAACTTTTTAAATGTTTTCAATTTTATTTATTTTTTATAAATGTTTTAATTTTTTTATATTTAATTTTTATTTATTTATTCATTTTTATTAAATGTTTTTCTTTTTTACTTTTATGGGCTTTGGGGAATCATTACTGGTCTAAACAGACCCCTAGTATTGCCCTTTTAAAATAGAAAAAGGGATTGCGGACACAGAGTCCTCAATCTCTTTTTCAGCAGCCCCCCTTATAAATGAACAGGAATCCTCTATACTGAGTGTTCCTGTTCATTCATAACATGAGAACAGAGTATGTTTACTATGTACAAAATCATGAATGAACCGGACGTTATACAGATCACTTCCCATTCATTCATAAATGAGGATATAGTAAACATACCATGACCTCAATTATTTACAAACACTCAACGAACACTAATCGCTGAGTGTTTGTACCCGCTCTCCATCCTGACAGCTGTCACAGGAGGCTGAGCGAGCAGAGCTCAGCCTGCTGTGACAGTGCTGGCTGTCTCTGCCCACACCGCTCTCTTCTGATCTGTGACAGGAGGCTGAGCGGTGTCGGAGGAGAGATGCCGGCCGCTCACATCGCTCTTCTCCCGCACCACTCAGCCACCTGCGACAGTTTCTCTCCTCCCGGCTGGGACACAGAGCAACGCCCAGTGGGGAGGAGAGAAACCAGGGATGCACTGCTGTATCGACCAGAAAATGGCTCTTTCGGCATTATGCCAAAAGTGCCATTTTCGGCCGATATGTTTCGGCGGCCGATAGTAAGAACTTAAAATATAAAATAATGAGGTTAAAGTGATATTAAAGTCAAAAAGTTTAAATTTTTTTCTTCAATAATTTTTACGAAGTCAACAAATTTATAGAAAACTTAGTGAACAAGTCAAAACGTTTTCCAGTGGTTTCAAATGCTGATCACATACAGTGGATGCTGCTCCTTGATGTTTAGATGTTTTAGCTTCCCTCAGAATCTGCTGGTCTCTTGAGCACTGGCCTGGATATCAAATTTTAGGGTGGCTCCTTTCGCTTGCAAGGTCCCTTCTTCAGGGTGACATTCTTCAGGGCTGTCACTATGTGGCCCCGAAACGTTGGCTAAATGACACTTGTCACATATTTCTTCAATAAATATGCTAAATATTCTAATACTTCTGCTTCCGTCTTCTACAATTTTGGAAAATAGAGCGCCATCCCTGCAATCAGCATTAATCAAGGTCCAAATGCTGTAAGGAGTGCAGGTGACACATCACAATAAGTCATGTAATTCGGTGGTGTGGATCCATTGTCAAGCATGATGAATGAGTGTCCGATGACTTTGTGACACTAACACAATGACCTACGCCAACGATCTTCTCTTCCCACACAAGGATGAGGGTCTGGTATGGATTTTTAGGGGGATCCTACACAGTTTTTTTCTTGTTTTTTGGTGGGGTTTCCCCTATCAACCCATACCAGGCCCTCATCAAGGTCAAGAGTCTGGTATGGATTTTGTGGGGGAGCCCATGCCGTTTTCTTTTTACAAATAAAACAAAGCAGCCAAAAAAAGTCATTTAACAGGAATTTTTTTTAAACTTTCTAAATGTCTCTTTTCCTGTAGTACAGTGCTCAACTTCAAATTTAGGCTTATTGCAATTCCCAAGCATGTTGTTTAAAGAATTGTGTATTTTTCATGTTGCCCTTCGAGCCTTGGTGAAAACATGCTCTTTGCTGAATGGTATTTTTAAAAATGTAAAAGAAGTCTTCATTTTCCAATCATGTGCCTGTACATAGGCTTGAGAAGTACACAATCATGTGCCTATACCTAGGCTTGAGAGGTACACAAGCATGTTCCTATACCTAGACTTGAGAGGTACACAATCATGTGCCTGTACCTAGGTTTGAGAGGTACACAATCATATGTCTATATTTAAGCCTGAGAGGTGCATAATCATGTGTCTGTCTGTACCTACACTTGAGAGGTGCATAATCATGTGTCTGTCTGTACCTACACTTGAGAGGTGCATAATCATGTGCCTATATTTAAGCTTGAGAGGTGCATAAGCATGTGCCTATACCTAGGCTTGAGAGGTGCACAATTATGTGTTTATACTTAAGCTGCAGAGTTGCACAATCATGTGCCTGTACCTAGGCTTAAGAGGTGCACAATCATGTGCCTATACCTAAGCTTGAGCGGTGCAAAATCATGTGCTTATACCTAGGCTTGAGAGGTGGACAGTCATGTGCCTATACCTAGGCATGAGAGGTGCACAATTATGTGTCTATACTTAAGCCTCAGAAGTGCACAATCATGTGCCTCTACCTAGGCCTCAGAGGGGCACAATGATGTGCTGTACATAAGCTTGAGAGGTAAATGATATGATTGATCTTCTGCAGGGGAAGCATTCCTTCAATCTTTCCTCTCCAAGTCATCATTTACACAGACTATACATTGCAAATTTTTAGAGGAAGAGGCAGGTTGCTTATCTGAGTACACACAGTCCAGAACATACAGGTTACTACACAGACATCAGCATTTATATGACAGTTTCATCTATTATCTGGGCCAGCATCTCAATATAGATACAGTATGAGATGTTGACCCTGACACTTGGAAGAAAGAGAGATGAAGGCAAGATCCTGAAGAGTATTGTTACCTTTCTGAAAGGTAATAATAGTGCTAAACTCACACATTACTTAGGGGTCTATTCACGAAGCTGCCAAAGGATCTGGCCATAGCTTCGGCCGATCCTTCAGCTAGCTTCGGCCCCAGGACCCCTTCGGTTCAGTAGAACCGAAGGGGGTGCTGTACGGGCTATTCACAATAGCCCGTACAGCTCCCGATCGTGGCCGAGCGGCTGAGCCGTGCTGAAAGCCGAAGCTGGCCAAGCGGCCGGCCATTGGCCGGCCGACAGCCTGCTTCTGACAGCTGGGCGGAGCCAGAGCTTAATGTGTATGTGATGCCAAAACATTATTTTGTTTTGTATGAGGATTTTTTTTTATGGCTGTCTGTGTTCCTGCTGGAGTCATTCATCCTCTTTATTCGACCAATGTCACTGGTGCAAATATTGATGGAAAATCCAAAATTTTACAGAAACAGAAGGGGACATCTTTCATCTTTCTCTTGCTTTCTTCTTACTTTCTGTTGTGTCTGTTGGACAGGAAGTGATGGGAAGCTCTCCCACCAGGATACAGATAGAAAAAAAAAAAAGAAAGAAAAACTGCTATCCAATCCTAAAAAAAATGGCCTTACATACAGTTTAATGTACAAAGAATAGAATCTGATGGACTAATTGGCGCAATTTGCTTTGACTACTATATTTTCAAAGCCTAACTTTCCTTGGCAGCTTATTACATCCTAACCCACTACAGCTACTCCTCATTTAACGACCTACCTGTTTAATGATCGCTCAGACTTACGACCAGCTCTTCAACCAGCTCATATAGCACACTGTATGAGAACTTGGATCAAGCTCATCTCACATTCCCTTTCTCAATCGCAGTCTTGTTTCCTCGTTTAGTCAGTATTCACTATTATACTGTATATTAGTATTTAAAGTATGTAAACCCAAATAATGTACTGTATTAGAGCTGATTTCCTCTATTCCTCTCTTAGTGACCAATTTACTTAACAACTTAGTTGCAGGAACGGAACTCGCTCGTTAAGTGAGGAGTGTCGGTATATAAAAAACTAGGCTGACTACTCAATAAACATTCACAAATTATTCCCTGTCTCCGAGTAGTCTATTTATAAAATGTTTTCAAATGTTTGGTGAAATTTGTATGAATCTTGTGTGAAAAAATAATTCATTGTTTTGGATGGAGTTTTTGCTATCTGGGTCTTCATTAGAGAGATTTCCTCTAATTTAGTGTCCGGGTGACTATGGTTTCACTGGATAGGAAGTAAAAGAGAATCTCTGAAGCAACAGCAACACAAAAATAAAAATGCTTTTTTCAAAAAATAGAGTAGAGGAAGGATAGAATCCCCTGTCTCTGTCTCTATTGATCCTTCACCATTCTTTTAAAAACTTAAATAAAAAAAATGGAAATCCCAAATTTGGAGTCACCAAAACAAGAAAAGAGGGAAAATTGTACAGTGGGGACACTAGCTCTGGTAATCCATATTTTGAATGCATTTATTCTTAATTTCTCTTGCGGCTATGGGAGAGGAAGTGAAGGGAAATCCCCCCAGTGAGACACATTTGGAAAGAAAAAAAAAACTGACAGGGGTTATAAATCCCCCCTTGCTCAATCTAAAAGGGAAAAAAAGTTTTGCATTTAATTCCATTTTAACATACTATAAATCACTGCTATGGAAACAAACTTTTAATATTGATACAACGTATCTTTTCATTTACATTTTGTAGCCATTTCTGTGATAATATGTAGCACATTTCTGTGATAATATGAAGTGAAAAATCTCCCCAATAGGAACACAGAGATCAATAAAAAATGACTCTGATCAAAACGAAAAAAAAAAACAGTTTTAGTTGGAGTTACACCTTAATCCCAGCCTAGCTGATTGGCTTATTTCTGTTTATTATTCTTGGTTTCTATTAATGATGGTTCATACATACTGGTTTACAATGAACAAATGCAATGTGAAACAGTGGACATCGCTGGAATTTCCCTGTGCTGTGCCTCTGAATGCCTCCTGTCATCACTAGCAATACACCAAGAAGCCTCTAAGATAAACTAAACAGTCACAAAAAAAGCAAACGAAACAAAACTGCAACTTGCAACGGCTGTTTTAACCTGAAAGAACATCAGGCCAATTATGCAGCACAATAAGGCCTACATTGTACTGTATTTTTTCCTGACATAAAATAAATATTGAATTAAATCAGCAACGGTATTACCAATCTGATGAAATGCTGCACATACATTTCAAGAGCTAATCTCTTAATAAGAGATTGTAATGAGACATGCAGGAATTATGTAATTACATTTAATGATATACTGTTCCATTATTCATTGAGGTTTTAAATTGCTTTTTTTGCAATCCTGATTAACCTTTAAATCGCAGGTTGATGGATAGTCCTCCATATGATTCGGTTCAAACACTTTGAGTTTTTTTTAATGTTAAGGACACATGAACTTTGCTAGTATGGATCTTATCAGTCATATACAAGAAAACTACATTTAATTTGTCTCTGTTTGTCAAGGGAATAATTCATAGTTTGTACATATTTTCTTTTTCTTTCGTACAAAAAAGATAGTTTTAAAAAACATCTTTATTTGTTTTTTTAAGTCTAGTAAATATGAAATATTTCATTATATAATGCTGTAGTCTTCTATCTAGCCAGCAGATGGAGCTCTAGTCAAGTTCCATATCCTTAGCATTGTATCCTTTTCAGCTATGTTGAAAAAGCACATTATTTACAGAACAAGAACAGGCTAAATTACTATGATACTGTCACTCGCTCCCACTCTGTCAGGCTTCCCCACTTTCTCAGCCAATGGCTCTTCTGGATTCTCATCATGTGTATGTGCCTCTTAAAGGGGACCTACCTATTTAAAGGAGCTGTGTTCTAGCATCTGGTGCCTGAGCAATGTTCATTTTGCTTGTAAGCTCCTACATTCTGAGCTTGTATTGCCCTGAACTGACTTGCCATGTACTGACCAATGCCTGTCTTCTCGATCTCGGCCTGCAACTTGGACCAACACTTTGCCTACATACCAACCACGTTTCTGCCCTTTGCCTGCATACTGACCATGTCTCTGTCTACTGCCTTGGCTGGCCTTTGGCTAACATAGCAACCATGTTTCTGTCCACCATCTGGATCCTTCATTGTCTTATCGTTTGTCTCCCTCTTGATTTGTGCAGGTTAGTATCCACATGTTAGAGCAGGGTGAACCTAGGAGTGGAGATCCAGGGTTAGCACACAGTTAAGTCTAGAATACTGGGTGGCCCTTAGACTCCATGACTTAGGGGATCCTACATCACCTGCTCACCTCAGTAACAGATTTGCTTGAGGGTTTGTATGAGCATGAGGATATACACACACAAAGCAAATGTGATCCCTATACCTATTTAGCAGATGTGTTCCTACATGAGATGTGCACAAAACATCTCTAACAGAGGTCAGGCCCAAATCATAAGAGACAAATCAAATTTTTATTTTAGTCATGGGCTGGCATACTTTCAGACACAATGAAGTATGCACTATATAGCAAAACACACTTCTTAGTAAATGCACTGTATCTACACTGTTTCCTGTGCAAGTGTATATGTTCACAATGCAGGTGCATAGTAAATAATGTGAGGATACAACTTGGTTGTCCCATCAACACACTGGTGTATGTGGAAAAACATAATCCCAAATGTGGTGGGTGGAGTTCAAGGGACCCAACGCCACCAGTCTTCACATATACTACTACACTTGCCAGTGGTTAGATAGTGTTTAGAAATAGTAGATAGGCCACACAGTTAGTTGTATTCTGCTGTGCTCTTTTAAAAGAATATCTATTATTGTGTTTGATTCATGGTTTTCAGCAAGGTTACCTGCCTAGTGTGTTTTGGCAAGGCCATACACAGGAAATACATATAGAATGAGTGTCACATACCTTGGTGTAACTTTACTTTATTCTGTGATTGCTAACAGATTCACCCTGTCATTGATTAAACTGGTAAATCAGCAATTTTCTTACAGTACTCATTCCTGCTTAAAACAATCCCATTTTACAACTACTGGAGTGTCAGTGATTAGTCGGGTCCATTTAACGGTGGGTCACCACTGGGAAGAGCACTCCAGCAGCTCAGGGAGTCATTGCTACGCCATAGCGTGGCCACAGTTGTACTCAGACCACCATATTCCTTGCGATATGTCCTGTTCTAAAATATCTGGAAGCTTCAAAAACATCCTATGTCTCTGGTTTTTCCTGTTTTATGCATTTCTTTTGACTGCTGATCAGGGGTATAGATGATGCAGTATAGTCAAGATCTAGCAAATTCTTCACCTCTTGCTTAACAGAAATCATTAGGAGAATAGTACTACGGCTATCAGGTGAGGGCAGGATGTCAGAGCTCTGGGGCAAATGGCAGGAAGAGTATGGACCAAGATATGACTGAGAACCCATTGCTTCTGTCCTGTCCTGCACTACGGCTAATTAACAGCCTCACAGTATCCCACAGGGTTACACTTGCCTATAGATACACTCGGATACAGCAGTTCTCTGACAGTTGCCAGGGCTGCCAGTTAGGGACTGCTTGCTCTGTGGCTTTCCTATCACTTTTCTTATTTCATTTACCTGCCCCGTGATGCAGCCCTATTTGTCATGTGATGTGGGAGGCAAACTGCGGTAACAGGAGATAATGTAGAGTGCAAGCCCAGAGTCTGTAGGTGTCACGTACCTTAGTCAAGAATGAGCTGATGATAGGGCTTTTCTTGCACCTCTCATTTGACACCCCTGGAAGTGGTGATAGGGATTTTGAAAATGCAAAGTTGCACAAGTGCCAGTGCTGCAGGCTGAACTGGATCTGCACAGAGGTCAGGTGCATGGACCAGATTAATGTAGTCTGCAAACCAGCACCCAACAGCAGAACACCAGACAGAGAATAGCCAGAACACAAGCCAAGGTTGGTAACAGCCATGCAGCTGATTACCAAGTCAGGAACTAGAACAGTGGTGGAACTACCGCCGGTGCAGGCGGTGCGGCGCACCGGGGCCTCCTGAAAATCCAAAACTGCTCGGGCGGCCACAAAGCATCTTGGGGCGGGTGCATTCGCACTTGGGATTTTCGGGCGGGAGACGAGGAGAGACGCAAGATAAGTATATGGACGCATGCACCCGCATGCAGACACCGTGGGACAGGAAGTGCCAGCAATGACAGTGGAGTTGGCGCTGGATCGGCCCCCCGCCGCACCGCTGGAGGGACAGATGAAAACATCAGGAAAGAAGATCGGATTAAGAGACATCAGTTAAGGTAAGTGCTAACATTAACATTGGGTGGAGGGATAAAAAAAATTAACTTTAATGTCACTTTAACCACTTCCGGGCCGCAGTACGTTTATAAACCGCGGCAGGCAGAAGTGGTTAAAACAAGAACACGGCTGCTTCAGCAGCCATGCTCTTGGTACTGCTTTTAACAGCATGTAATTGCTGTATGACTTACAAGCAATCGCCTGCTGAGGACTACAAATCTCAGCAGTACTTTATACAGAAATGCTATTGTTATATAAAGTATTGCTAGGATGTGTAGTCCTCTATAGCCTGTGCCATTCTGCATTGCTGTAAATATTAGGGATGCGCCATATATCGGCCGCCAAAACATATTGGCCGAAAATGGCACTTTTGGCATAATGCCGAAAGTGCAATTTTTCTGCCGAAACAGCGGCACTTCCCTGCTTTCTTTTCTCCCCGCTGGGCGCTGCTCTGTGTCTCAGCGGGGAGGAGAGAAAGTGACAGCCGGCCGAGCGCTGCGGAAGGAGAGCGCTGTGTTTGTGGATTTTTTTTTGGGGGGGGGGGGCAAAAAAAACTTGCACCAGGGCCCTTTGTTCCTTAGGTCCACCACTGAACCAGAAGCAGAGTTGGGGTCACAAGCCCAGATCGGTAACAGCCGGTCAGAGAGATACAGAGCAGAAGGCAGAACTCAGATTCCAGAAGGCAAATCAAGGTCACAATGGGCAGGCAGAGATCCAGGGAGAAGACCGGGGTGTCAGCCAAGAGGTGCAAGGGAAGCCCACTCATAAGCTTGGTCTCAACCAATTTATCCATATCACATGCCCTTTTATTTAGGGTATTTGATGTGCATGCTAAGGTGTGTGAGCCAGCAGTTCTTTGCACAGAACTATGGACGAGCACTGAAACCTGCACTGGTCTTCTGGAATGCATTGGGCTTTCCTTACAGTGGGGTAGCAATTGTCTCCCTGCTATGGGAAGTAGAAAATAAAAAAATTACGTAAAAAAAATATATACTTGTTCCAAAACGTGCAGAGGCAAAGAAACGTTTTTACACTTCCTGTAATAGCCAAAAGGATTAACATTGGCAGGGTATAGTTACTGAAGCATGAATGTTAAAAGTTCAGAAGGATATTAACACATTAGTAAAACAGTTACGTAGTTAAGAACTCCTTCCGCTGCCACACCTTGAGCACTCCGGTCACACAGGTTCATTAGAATTCCAAATTAAAACTGAAATCAAGAAAGATCTAACTGTGATTTAGGTTTTGGTTTCTTATATTTTACTCTACAGTGGTTTCTTATACTGCACTCAATGGTTGCTTTAACATTGTCGCTAGTGCATGATCACCTGGATAGGTTAATATGCCACAATAAACTCTTTGGTATTATTGAGCGGAACGGGCTGTCAGAATATCTGTCTTTCAATAACCATTTCAAAAGCTTCCTCTTGCCAGTATGCATAAAGTGCTTTAGAGGATTTAATACATTTATGTTATCTGATTGTGACCTGTGTTTGGCAAGTTAGAACTGATTTTACCTTATTAAGCTCTCAGCTCTGATGCAAGCAGTCTTCGAAATAATCCTGAATTTTCTAACAGCAGGAAATGTATGACTGCATAGAACAAACAAAGGATAATTATATTTTAAGTGGATGTGGTGTTTCCTATATTAATGTGATTCGTAACATAAAAACAAAAGATTAGAGAACTCTTTTCATGACAAATTATTGGTAAGAGTACAGTCTGCATTATGTACCTATTAAGAGTATTCTATAAATCCCTAACATCTCTGCAGATTTGCCATTGGGAGCATTAATCCAGAGAAGAAAATCATCAAATTACAATCCCAAGAAGCACTGCAGGAGGCAATTTGTAAGAATTCAAGGTTCACAAGTGGCAGTGTCCACTTTAAATGTAACTTTAACATTTGTGCTTATATCCTTTAGAAATATATATATATACACACACACACGCAACTATGAATCGTAAATTAAATAGCAATTGCTTATAGGGGCCCCTCCCACTTCAGCAATGTCATTCTGAGGCATTCAGCATTTTGCATTGGTGGCAACTGGGCTATATTACATACTCTGTTAACACTGGTGGCCACTGGTGTAGATTGGTGAGTACTGACTTTTATAGCAACCCGAGTAGTAACTTGTACTTATCATTGGGGGCCAGCCTATTTTTAACACCAGTGACAGTAAAATCATGCAAACAAGTGCTAGGCAAAACAACTTAAATGATTATATAATCCATAGGGGCTCAGTTTTCTTATCTGTATGACCATATTATGTGTCATTATTGTATGTGCAAATTCTCCTCACCGCCTCACCATGGTGGCCAGAAGGAATTAAGTTGTGTAAAAACATGCACAGAAAGTAATAATCACTATTAGTGATGCACCAATAGTGATACGAGTTTCGATATAGGTGCCAATACTGAGTTTTTGCGCGAGTTTGTGTGCAAATGCTCTGATACCAAAAAACAAAACCGGCACTTTTATTATTTAATTGAAGGACTCTTAGGTCCCACACTTGCCGGGGACCTCGTGGCAGCCTTCTTGGGAACCATGCGGTGTCTGTGTACAGCGCTTCCATTGGCCTGTATATCTCCGCCCGAGACATCAGGCCGGCATCCCGGAGCAGAGCGGCAGCCAGAGTATGTACAGATATGGTGCAGCAAAACTGCACCTGAACTCCATAGCTACTTTAAAAATATTCCCTGCTGTTTCTGTCCTGTGTTTTATTCTGTATTACTGTATAATGTATTGCTGGGATTTGTACTCCTCTATAGCTGGTGGTATTTTGTATTGCTATATAATGTATTGCTGGGATTTATAGTCCCTCAACAGCTTGGAGTCAGTGGCAGAACTACCAGGGTCGCAACGGTCGCAGCCGTGACCGGGCCCTGGCACTTCACCACTGTGCTAAAATCATTGGTCTGTTTTGTTTTAGAAAAGCTGTCACATGACACTAAAAAAGTTATAAGTAATTGGTATCGGTGAGTACTTGTGGAAAAGCATCGGTACTCGTACTTGGTCTGCAAGAAATGGTATTGGTGCATCCCTAATCACTTTGCAAACCCAACTTTGATTTATTAAGGTGGTAGTGGGTGAGCAATAAACAAAGTAGGGCTGAATATTTTTACAAAACCTATGCAGACTCAAACAGGCCCCTCTTGCTCTCAGGCCCTAAAGCAGTCACATGACCTTCTATGACTCTATTTACATACTTGGCTATATAGCATGGAGAGACCTGTTAGAACCAAGTTCTGTCTGCACAAAAAAGGAAAAACTGTTGGTAGCGCTTTTTAACTACTAATTTAATTAAATAATAAATAAATATACATATACAATATACAATATAAAATAAAAAAACAATGTATTGTGAGTGTTAGGAATAGACATTTTACAGAAATGAAATTGTAATTTAAGTTTATGTGGCCTTTAAAGAAGTGAAGGTTTTGTTGGTGAAATAGATTGGTAGAGATGGAAGCAGTAATTTGTGTTTATCTGTGGATAACCAGCCTTTTCTACTGCTGTGATGAAAACAGTTTTCCTCCCAAGAGTAACAGACAAGCTTGGGCACACTGCACAATGTCTTGCAGCTGCTTAACATTGGCTGGGAATGAGACAGCTGGGATCCAGAAAGACAGGGATGGTTAGCATTGAAAATTGTTTATATTGCATTGCATAGGAAATTACACGAAAAAAGGATATGACTGAATAAAATCATCCATCAATGCCAATGATATGGTCAAACTATAAAGCATATTTACTTAACAGAGAGCTGCAAAGTTAATTTTCCTCTCCCTCTAGGAAGAGTGACGGAATGAAATAGGCAGACAGATAAACCATTATTAGAAATGACCAGGTTATTAGGACATTAAGGGGGTGATTTACTAACCTAAACACACGCACGCACTAGGTGCGTGTGATTTTTACACAGCAAAAGGTATTTATCAACCAACAACTCTCTAAAAGCATATTTCCACTAATGCCATATATGGAAAAATCATGCACACGATGCATATATAATGCTGCTTCACAGTTTAGACAAAAATGGCTAGCTCATGCATTTACATTCCTGCATTCATCAACGCAAGCAACACAATGTAGAGCTAATTTACCTTGCAATTCATGCAGGGCTTTGCACAACACACCTGCTGGGTGTGTACACACTACAAAGGTGTCTAGATTCCACCAATAGATCATGCTGGGAGGGAACACACTACAGAGGTGTATACTTGTTCGTGGCGTGTTTATAAGGTTAGTAAATCAACCCCTAAATGTCAAGTTAAAGAATCATTAAACTTACGTTACATACTTTGCAACGTACTTCAATAAAAAAGTATATACATTTATGCCCACTCTTAAAGTGCAACCTCCAAGCCAAACACGGTCAAATCATACTTATTTTACCAAGTCAAAACTAGCTAATATGTGCAAATATCAATGGCCATGTTGTTTAGGCAACATTCTTGTTCACATTAAATTAAAATTAGGTAATTAAATTACCTTTAATATTTGTGCTCCTGTCTTGGGATAGAAATAATTGGGCTATAATGGATTTTCCTTAACCCACCAGGTATATATATACCAAAGTATATAATTTTTAAGGAACAGTATTGTGGAAGCAATGGCCACATTGGAACTAAAACCCAATGGAATAGGGGGAAGTGCATTGTTCACTTTTCCAACAAACCATTAATGTTCTTATTTCACTAGCTTAAAATGTTTGAAAATAATCTCTTTAGAGAGAATGATAAAAATTTTTCTCTTTTTGGAAGAAGCTGCAACTTGAGATTTAGGCCTTAGGATACAGTGGAGAAATACAAGAATAAAGTAAAAAAAACGCCACTGCTTTAGCATTCTGTTCTCCAATTTCACCTAGAGATACTTAAAGCCACCAAGCTAATGGTAAACCCTAAAAAAGCAAGATATGAGCGGATCTGCCCAGGTTTGAATTTCATGTGAAGTCCACAAAACCCAATTTAAAATTGAACCTCACCGAAGTCTATAAGGACTTGATACTATATTCTGGTCATTCAGGACTCATAGGTAAGGTATTGTAAATAATAGAACATGGGGAGCTGCGCACTGCTATGTGGTACATTAAAACAAAGTACAGCAGGGAGAAGGTCCTCCTTTGAATACAATTTCAAGGGCAACATGGGAAAAAACACCAATTCTTTCAGTTACATGCTTGGCAAATGTTTTTAAGTTGTGTGTGGTGTTATAGAGCAGTACTATCTTTACGGACATTGTCAGTGACCCTATTTTCTGGCATTAAGTAATTTGGATGTGTTATTGATTTCTTTAACAATTATTTTTAGCTTAAATACAGCAGCAGCACCCTAGTCTGATTCATTACAACTTAAAAAAAGGCTTTTGTGCCTCCCAAACCCCAAGAATTGTACACGGGTGCAGTGGTGTAACAACCGGGGGGGCAGCAGGGGCGCGGGCGAAAAGTGAAGGGATGGCGCCCAGAACTCTGGTCACGCCACTGCACGGGTGGAATGAGATTGAAGGGGACTGCCACCATTGCAGAAGTAGTATAAAATGTGGTGCTTGAAAGAGGCGGGGTGAGGAAACTCTTTGCCGCATTTCCTTTTGGTAGCAGGATCCCCTCTGATGATCACCATGCCTCCAATGTTCTAATCCATGGAAGGAATTTTTTTTACCAAACCAGGCCAACCTGCAGGTAGAACCTATAGGAAATCCTGGCCCACATGTTTACTGATTAGATCAGAATACGAGAAGAAGTAGGGTTAGGGTGCTGATGTCAAGGAGTGGGAGGAAATGGGGTAGGTTTCATATTATAATTTTTACATTTTATTATAGTCGGGGCACTGGAGGCATAACTACAGGGGAAAAACTTCAGCCATAAGCTGCCTGCCCTTCTAAAACACAAAGGCAAGGGCAGACAGCAGCAAATGGAAGTATATGCTACAGCCAGGAGGAAGGGCAGGCAGCAGCAATTAATTTTGCCATAGGCTGCCCACCCTTCTCAAATATTCTTTTAAAGGGGAAATGGCCAGAGGCATTTTGTATCTGTCATTCCCCTGTCATAGACTGGAGGATGTGATTTGTTTGTGAGAGGTATATACAATTTGTTTTTACACATTTATTTTTTACACGTTTACAATGTTAATTCACATTTATAACTTATTATATTTCATGTACATTTTTAATTTTCTTTTCTTGTACTGCCATCCTTTTGCTAAATCAAGACAACACAGGCAGGGACAGCATGGGTACTACATTGGACAAGAAGAAAGTTCTTGGCCTTAACAACGCTTTGCCCCTTTGTATAAAAAGGGCTTCTTGCAAGATAAGGCCCCCAGCTCATAGACTCGTCTCGCAAGGATAAAAGAATACCACTTTGTAGATGACCACGGAGTGAGGAATGTGTCTAATAGGTTCAAAGGGCCATTTATGAAGCCCAGAGAGAACCAAATTGGGTGTTAATCAAGGATTGAGAGGCCAATGGTCTCCGAAACAGGATAGAAAGGGCAGCAATCAGTAATGGATGAGAACCAAATGCTGGTCCAGACCCAGCTAATTTCCCACCTGATCATGTGCTTATGTTTTTTTTTATTATTTACATATTTACATTTTTCTATAATTTGCATTTTTAAACATTTTTATTTCTTTTCTCACATTGATGTCCCAACTCTGCAAGCAAACACAAGCAGAGATGACAATGTAAACTGGGTACCCTTCTTAGACAAGAAGGAAGACCTCAAAAGTACATTGTCCCTCAAAAATAATTGAAAAGATGACTTTTATTAACCTGGGATGAGGGTGTACCGTGAGGGAATAGACCATAATTAATAGAAAAAAATAATCTAAGTTGCTCGCAATTGAACAACTAGTTATAAACCATCAGTTGCAGACAGATATTGGTCCTTAAAAGGATTTTTGGATGTGCAGATCTGTGCACGCAAGCAGGACACATAATATTAATCTCAGCACTATAATTCAAAGAACTCGATTGTAGTTTGTCAAACTAGACGTAAATCCAACCACTAAATTCTCATATAATCTTTACCATGAAAATATCACTTGGGAAGACTATTTTTATTTTAATGGCAAGCTTTCATGAAAAAAACAGCTGGTGATACTGATATAAAGGTCCATGTTTGGGCACTTTTTGTCATGGGGTGACATTCTGCCCCTGTATCCCATACTTGTAACTCACGCTGTCAGATACTTTCCTAGAGGAAAGCTGCTGTGCTGATGCACATTTCACAGGCATATTTTACTGTTGTCACCATTTACAAAAAGGCCTGGTAAAAACTAATTGCAGCCAGCAACAATTAGGAAATATGCCACGTGGAAAAACTATATGCAGCCTGTAATGACTGTAGTGTATTTGGAAAGGTACAGGCTGTAAGAAGGCTGTGAAAAAAATCAGCCAGCACAATTATTAAATCTGGAAAAAACACATGCAGCCTGTTATCATCGTAGTGCATGTAGACAGGGAAGGGCTGTAAAGAAGCAACAGTACATTGGCAGCATTAAGATGTAAAACACCATTCCTTCACCCCCAAATTCCCCAAGATACAGAGCATTTTGTTACCTATAGGATATTCAGTAAGGGTTTACATCTACTTTAAGAGACCAGCCAGTGCCTAAACGCTGTGCACTAATATGTTCCTATTCACTTAATCAGCAGCACTCTCTACGCTTCTCTTATCACAGCTAAGCACATCGTGAGGAGCTGGCTCATCTAAAAGCTCCCTTATTAGCACGTATAAGCCAATGAACCTAAGTTTAAATGTGCATTATCTTTCGTTGGTTAATGTGATGGTGAAATCCCGCATTAGTTAGTCAGGTCCATTACCCGTGAACGCGTGAAGTTTTCCTCGAATCCAAGTCAGACCCAAACCCAAATCTCATCTCTAATGAGTACCTTGGAAAATAGAGGCATCCTCATTTTTCTATAAAGCTAGTAGGCTTACCCTTTCCAGAGCCAGTTAAAAGGTAATATTAGTGAAGACTACCCATGGAGTAGCCTTTTTGTGTCTGAACTGATAGGGAGACCTACTTGCTCTTTACATACATTATTATATAGTTGCAGTGGCTCAGGCAGATTTTATTTTGGGGAGGGGGGTTAAACTTGCTTCCTCTACAGATTAAGTAATTAACAGTGTAATTATAATTTCCTGACACTTCAAAAGAAAACATTGCTGAGTGAAAGTTGGGTGGCTGTTGACTGGTTCTTACTATTAATTTCTCTTTCGCTGCTCAAAATAACTTTGTACTCGTTCGTGGTACCTAAATGCTTGCCTAAAAAAACGATGTATTGCAGAGTATGAAAAAAAAGCCTATTGATGGTACAGTGATGTTCATACCATTTTTCAAGATTCCACATTGAGACTTCAGATACTGCAACCCAGAAATGTCCTGGAGAGTAGTGTTCCAATGGCTAACACAGAGGAAGTGGTCAGTTTCTGTACTGCCAAAGTATCTTTTACTCTAAACACCTTTTCAATCTCCCTCCCTGCACTTTTTGCCTGATCTTGTCCCATGTGCCAGAACACAGTGTGTTCAATCTCCAATACCCAATCTGCATGAACAGTTGAAAAGAAATCAATTGTTAAATGTACTGTGAGTACACATTAGAAGATGACATCTGAGTGGATATTAAAGGGAATAATCAAAACAGGTTAACAAGTCTGTTGCTCTACAAAGCCTTGACTGGTTGTTAAGTTTGCTGTCCACTTTAAGATATTCACATATAGAGAAGGGTATATGCCCACCTTTTTTTTTGGTTTGTGAAAAGGTTTTAATAGACTTAAGATCTAAGAAAAGCAATAGAAATACATATATAAATAAATGAATAAATAAAACTTAAAAATGATCACATAAACATCTATTGGAAAGGCATGCACATTTCTCTTTGATTTAGGAATTTTGCATTTCTTGTCAATATGTTCACATAATATCTAGAATAACTTTCCTTATAAAAACCATCTGGAGTTTGTAGTTTATACAGATGAGCTAAATTGGCCTGCCAAATTACCCTAACATAAATTTTTATAAAGCAAAAGACTGCTAATTATTATCCAAGAGATTAAGGCTATTTGAAGATAACTTTTCCCTGATATGAACAATACCGTTGTTTTTGATAAGAGTTTGTGGTCAGACTCAACATATCAGATGAGCTATTCAGAAATAAATTTGGAAAATAAGTTTGCCAATTGATTAGAAATAAGTGTGGTTCCCATGACAGCAGAAAACCTGGAACTGTGTTCCTAATACAGTATATGACTTGCATATACAGTATGAAAAATGATGTTTATGCCTCTGAATAAAGGAACTTTTCATAATGTTTCTCCTTGTTACCCCAGCCTCTTTGAAGAACTCCTTCACCTGCTAGTTCTGGCATTGGATCAAGCATACAAAGTGATTATAGAGACTGTGGGAGATTTAGAATAATAATAGAACTCCCCATTTGCACCCAGACCTTTGATGGGATTTATAAATCAAATAGTAGAAATGTGTAGAAAGGCCAGTTTACGGTATCTGATCTGCCCAGGGCTGGCACAGTGTTCCCCCTTTGGTGTTCTTGCCTTGCTTTGAAATCAGGAGTTTGGGCTGGGGCTTGCCATTAAGAACACCGTCCATTTTTCTCAATGGAAATTGCTGGAAAATGTATCCAATTTCAAAGCACACTAGGAGGGCTGAAAGGAAGGAACACTGTGACAGTTCTGAGTGGACCCTACAGTATAAATGGGACATTCTGCATATTTTTATCTGATTCAGTTTACAAAGTTGCTCCGGAGATCAATGGAACTTCAATTAAAGGTTGATTTTTTTTAAAAATAGAATGCTATGTGGCTTTAAAAATACATGACAAGGTTATGACAAAAGCTTCAAAAATAGGCTAGTTTCCATTTGTCTTCCTATACACAATCTTCTGGGAACCCTTGCCCCCTTACCCAGGCTTAGTCTAAGAGTGTGATCTCCAGTACTCACTTTACATGCATTTAGCCGTGTAAAATCAGGCTAAATGGTCCCTGGACACAAAAAAATATTTTTTGCACTGAATGGATCTAGATGCTGATGAACATTTGATTGTGCATTCAGCCATAGCAAAGCATTACATGCTTTCAGGTGCGCTTGGAGATAAGCTTCAAAACGCACCTGGATGCATGTATTTTCATTGCTGTGTGCATGGGGCCTAAGACTTAATTTTGTGTGCTGGAATTAGTGCCCACGTTAAGGTAAACTTTTTTCCTGGCTTGCTATTCTCCCACTACACAAGGGTGCTTCCTCCTTAAGGGGCACTGGGTGTGTAAATTATACAGTAGAAAAAAAGTTAGGTGTTATGTACAGAGGGCGGCTAAAAGGTAGAAAAATCTTACCCTGCAGCACATTGTCCCCCATATAGAACACCAAGCTACCGGGCACTGAAAAGAGGGAGAGATGCTTCACAAGCTATGCAGCACTCCAGTCGCATCACCCACCCCTTTTCACTATTCTCCATTCACAAAATGTGAAAAGAATACAACTAATTTTGTGATTGGAGGAGGGGGCAGAGATTTGACATAATCTCTGCCGCCTTTACCTTCGTAACACCTCCAAAATATGCCCCTTCCTTGCCAACGAAACCGCAAAGCTACTCATTGACACTCCCTCCTCATTGGCTTACCTTTTCACAGGCTATCCCCCCTTCAGTGTATTACAAATGTTGCTGCTAGACTCATTCACCTAACCAACTGCTCAGTGTCTGCAACCCCCCTCTGCCAATCCCTCCACTGGCTTCCAATCACCCAAAGGATAACATTCAAAATATTAACAACCACTTACAAAGCCATGCACAGCTGTGTCCCCAGCTATATGTCCAACTTTGTCTCACCCTAACCGTCCCCTTTGTTATTCCCAAGACCTCCTGCTCTACAGCTCCCTCATTAACTCCTCCCATGCTCACCTCCAGGACTTC
Source organism: Nanorana parkeri (assembly GCF_000935625.1). Taxonomy (NCBI): domain Eukaryota; kingdom Metazoa; phylum Chordata; class Amphibia; order Anura; family Dicroglossidae; genus Nanorana; species Nanorana parkeri. The sequence goes on from NW_017306432.1 coordinate 52,826, forward strand.
TCTAGAGTCTCTCTTATCCTTTGGAACTACTTACCGCAACCTGTCTGTCTATCTCCTACTCTGACTGGCTTTAGGGGATCCCTAAAGGCTCATCTCTTTAGGGACGCTTATCCAACCTCAGCCAAACCACTGCACTAACTAGGGGATCGTCCCTGACTGGAGTGAACGGAGTGTTTTGAGGCGATCGCACGATTACTTTTGTGAGAGGTTTTAATAGATTTAAAATAATAATCATGTTTTTACAGTATTACGCGATGGACCTTTTTTAAAAAAAATGTTTTATGAGCACTTGATGAAATATTGAAAATAAGGAGGGAGAAGGAGAGGTGTACTATTGATGATTCAGAATTCAAGATGGATTGGAAGCGGTTATTAACTATTGAATGAGCGCTGTATGACCATTTTTTTATATAATGGTCCACCCTATATGGTGAGTGCAGTCTGTGTCATTTATGTCGCACAGGGATGGGAAGAAGTGTCACTGAAAAGCACAGTATATATACTAAGACATTTTTTGCTGCACTGGGTGGATCATGGAATGCACTTATGATCGTTTTGTGAACTAGAGCTTAATTGTGTTTAATTGTATATTAGTTTTTATTGTTATTGCTGGGCATTTTTGACTGATTTTGTGAATAGAGGATAGTGAAAAGGGGTAGGTGATGCGACTGGAGCGCTGCATTGCTCGGGACGCATCTTCCCCTCTTTTCAGTGCTCATAAGCACTGTGTGTGGTGGACGGTGTGCTGCAAGGTAAGATGTTTCTACTTTGCAGCAGCCCTCTGCACACAACACCTAATTTTTTTAAATGATCATTTAAATACCCAGTGTGGTGTATAAATTATGATTCTGCCTGGAGTGTGGCTTTAAAATAATCGATATGTGTTTATACTGACAAGGTATTTAAACTGATCCAGTTCACCTTAATGGTCTCTATTGATTGGTGATACTGACCATCAAATCATAGGCTATTAGTAAAAGGTGGAAGGGAATAGCATGACTTTAGGAAAAGAAGCTGCTACTTGGATATCAGAGTACTTTGGTTTTAGGGGCTCTGATGCACTATGAAAAGTAAGTGAAAATGTGCACGTACCATTAAGTGTTTGCTAGTCACATCTGCCTGCAGTTTAATATGCACATTGAGCTTACATAAAATGTGTTAACCCACTCAACGTGAGCCCAGGGGGTTAAGGGCATGCCCTATAGGGGTGCATTATTAAGCCAATCTGGGCTTCAAGTAGAACAGTGCAAAGATTGGGGCTCATGTCACTATCTGAACACTATTCTCTGATTTGTAAAGGACAACCCATTGCCAGATAAAGAAGAAGAGGATTTCAGGACATCATATCAACAGGCCGTTAAAAGGATCCAAGAAAGGTATGTACATATAAAAAAAACAGGGAATGCAGGGAGGTGCTTCATAGGGAGGGTGGTGCTCCAGTGTGGGGAATGTCTTCTCAACCTGGAGTTGGGCATTAAAGAGAACTTGTTTTAAAAAGGGCATTTGCATGAATTGAAATCTTCACCCTTAAGTTATCATTATAGTGCAACATCATCTCTTAGAGACAGGAGTGTTTAGACTGGTATTCATTTTTCCTATTAGCAGATATGTCAGCTCAGTATTGTATCGGTTAGGCCCTCATGAAAGTTGACATGTCTCTTTCCTGAGCTTAGGGCTGTTAACTGACATGACTCTGGGCTGCTGAAGGAGGGTAAAAACAGTCAATTAACAAAGTCTTTAGTTTACTTTCATGTGATCCTGACAACAGCTTTACTACATGATAGGTTTTTGAATGTCTGTTATTAGCACTGAGTTCAGGTAGGGGACAGAATGACCTTACAGCCTGACACTTCCACTTTGATAGGAAGTAAATACAAGGAAATAAATGAGCATCACATCTTTAAATACCAGATCAAAAAGTAAACATTCAAAATTATACAAATACAAAATTATACAAATGGTGACCAATTCTGTTAAAAGGTGAAGAAAATTGTAGAATGTTCCTTCACGATCAGCTATTATTTTGACTTTAAAAGTATTTGTCAGATTTTCTGGAAAGATTTTATCCCAGCCAAGTTTGCCAATGATTTCACTCTGAGGTCACTGGAACATGACAGTAAAAGATTTGGCTTTCTAGTCAGCTTAAGGAGATTTCTCATAACTAAGTGACAAGAAATGCATTGAGGCAGCGTGACAAAACCCACACAACCCTCATTCTGGATTAAGTCATCACAATAAATAGAATTGCTGCTCTATAGAAGTATGAACCATTGATGCCAGGAGCTGACCTGTTGGAACCCTGTTCACATTACTGAAATTTGGATGACTTTTGGAAACATTCAACAAGGTCTCCTTAAAGATACTGTAGTGACATATGGGGTTTCTGAATGCTTGTACACATTATATGACAACCTTTTTCCATGAGCCTCTAATTCACTTAGAACATTATTCCATTGCCTTTAAATGAATGAATGAACATTGACATTTGCAATATTATACCCTTTGCAAATTTGTCAGCCATTTAGAATTTTTAAAACTAAAAACCATGCTTAAAGCTCAACTTCAAACATTTAAAAAAAAAAAAAACTATTTTTCCCACATTACCTTTTCTCCACCACAAGTTGTCCTCTTCTGGGTTAAACAGCAACCAACTTTATTCATCCTGAAAGACTACGGATGAAATGTGAATAAGAAAGAACAGAAAACTGACTTTTTAGGCACTACCATAACCACTTCAATTTATATGTAAAAAATATATTTTATTGTGTACATTGTTTGTTAAAAATATATAGCAAGGTTAAAATCATCAACATATATAATCTTATTTACAAAACTGGGAAATTGTATGCCTGTCATGAACCTTCACCTCCTCAACTGCTATACAATAAATAGTTAATCAAGTAATTTCTATGCAATATCATTAGTATATAACCATTATAATTGTAGATATTTTTCCATGGGGAGGTGCTCAACTCTTTCTCTACGCATTTCACTGTAACAACGCTTCTCCAGGAGCTTATGGGCATACCCTGTTATGTAAAGACTAGCATTGTGAGTAACTCTTAACAAGTAAACATTGATAACATTGATATGCTGAGTTTCAGCCAAGTTAGAATATATACATATGTTGTGGTTCACACATTTCTCTTACATCATGGCTCGAAAATAGAAAGAAAACTAAAATAAATCATCACACAGGTGGAAGGAGCGATGCAACAGATCAACCAAGTGGGCATCCAGGCACACACAACCAGAATCATCCCCAATCCTATCATAGCAGACAATAGCAGAAATGCTCAATGTAATCTCAGCATTATCTCAAATGGCAATCTGATAAGCTATTAAATAGGTTTAAAACAACAAACAAACCTAAAAGGAAGTATGTTGTAGGAGCTTGTACAAAGGAATAAGAGTATAGAATGTAGAAATCAGTTGGGCCTGCACATGTATGAGTGTGACCAGTAGTTTTAGTAGGAAAACCGCCAGAATTGTTTGTAAAGTTTTGCTCAGTACACACTCACCTTTCCGCCACTTTACCACCTCTAACAGGAGCAAAGAAAATACCCATTACTTAAGGGCATGGACAGGCCTGGATTTCCCACAAGGCCACCGAGGCCCGCCTCGGGGCGGCATCGGTGACCTTGTGGGGAATTTGCGGGCGCCGGTGTAAGGTGTCCCGGCAGCGGACCGTAGTGTGCGGCTGCCGTCCAATCACGACGGGGCGGGCCGAGGCTCCACCCACCGGCTCCGTAGTGTGCGGCCGCCGGCCAATCACTACAAAAATAAAAAAAGATAAAAATAAAGAAACAGTAAAAAAAAATTGAAACTAACCCTGCCACCCTGCCATCTGGTTGCCATTCTCAATTTATGGGGACGTGGGGTTGGCGGCGCGGGGTCTATTGTGGAACCTGGCCTTGGGGCGGCAGGCAGAGTAAATCCGGCCCTGGGCATGGAAAAGCATGTGACTCACTCCATGTAGCAGTGCAGTGCCAATCAAAATGCACCAGCACTGTCACAAAGGGAGAGACCACAACCCTGAGTAAACTATGATTTGAGCAACACAGGGAGACTTCTTCTGCTTCCAACACTTGAATGGACTCTCTGTGAAGGGAGATGCTAACATGAAGGGGGACTTTAATATGGAAGGGGGGGCTCTAATGTGAAGAGGGAGCTCCGGATGTGAAAGGGGGGGGCAGTGCCAAAGAGAGGGTGACATCATCAATCAATGCAGATGTCCTTAAGCCCATTAAGTATAGTTCGAAACAGCGTGCGTAGTGTGCTTCTATCAGCCTTACCTTCTACCCTGACCCCTGTCCCTCATTTTGCCAGCATAAAGTTGGCAACCCTATTACCAGCAGTGGTTTCTGGGAATGGAAAGTGATGTGTAGCAGCATTATTAAATAAAGCAGCAGCAAATTGGATAAGACAACAGTGCATTAAAAAAAACCCCTTCTTTTCTATTCATGGAAGTGTGTTCAAAAATACTGCATTGACGTATTGAAGGTATAGCTTGTAATTTAACAAGTTAGCTTAATTACATGTCTGTAATACCCACAGGCACTATATCAAGTCCAAATTATTTGTCACATAGGAATATTGAATAGTCCCATCTAATAAGAAAAAATATCTATAAAAGGCATTAGTACGGCAGCTCCAATGATGCTGATGGGGAGACAATTAGAAGCAAGCAAACTGAACATTGAACACACCGATTGTGCATTCACTGGCTGCTGAACTTCCCATTGTTTTTGAAAGTATTTGAAGGCATTATTTGCAATACCAGATCATGTCAAATGTGACCACAGCAGTACCTAGAAGCTTACAGAATTTATCCATATTGGTTCATTAAAACTTTCATTGAGAACAGCGGAGGATCCACATTGCTAGACTGACAACAATGTGCAAATCAATAGAGCCTTGAGGGCTGACCACACGCCTTGTGAGTATGACTGTGCTGGACGTTGCAAGAAGCTACTATGAAGACATACAGTATTTAGATACTTATACTATCTGTATAAAAAATACTGTCACTTATTGTTTAAATAATGTGTAACTAGACTAAATTGTGCCTGGAGATGAACTTTAATTACAGCTGAATTGTTTCTTGTATAACACTTCATTGACCAAATTGCCTGGAGTTGTTAGCTATTTCAGTAGTCTTTTTCTTTTCTAAAATGCAATCGGCAGGTTCCAAAGATGCCTCCCATCCTCAAATGGAATGTATTAAGCAACAGTAAAACTAATATATATATAAACATGAGTCATCCATTAATGCAAATTATTACACTTGGCTTGGATTGTTAACATTATCCAGATGCTGCTGTTATAAATTAATTTAATAGTGTTGTGGAAAAGCAGAGTCCTAGCTGTGTAGCAGTTAGCTTTCATTTTCAGACTGGTCAATCAAGGCTAAAGAATGAGAGTAGGCTGTAGTCAGGGATTACATTTGATGCCCCTATTTTGCGGTCTCCTTCTTGAACTGCTAGTTTGATTATTACGTTTATTTGGAAAGTAATAAAAAAAAAGCCACACCCCGTTTTCTTAAAAATGGACAGCCCCAAGGATGAACAGATCTGTCAAATACTCCTGTATGAAGACATGATGGATGCCTCTTTTTTAGACCAGTGGATTATGGTAATTGTGAATGTGTGTAACATGTCTGTGAGTGAAGTGTTCTGTAGCTCTAACACACATCGCATCCTAGCATTACAACAATGCTCCTCCATAGATTAAAAACATTGAGTGTTGTCACCCTAGCAAAAGAATTGTGTTATGGGGAAAATAAAGAAAAAAAATGTGGTCACCACTTCTAAGGACCGGTAAATTGCAATATCTTACATTTTTTACAGTTGCATACTGTATTTTTCGCTTCATAAGATGCACTTTTTCCCCCCAGAAGGAGGGGGAAAATGTGCCTGCGTCTTATGGAGCGAATCCCGACGCCCTAGACATGCAGTTTCGGGCGCCGGACGAGTAGTTTTTTGTACATTTAGCCCTGCTAAAGCAGGGCTAAATGTACAGTAGGAGCCACTGCTCGTTTAATACAAGTGATCTGACTACATCACTTGTATTAAAACCGAGCAGCGGCGGCGGTGATCGAGATCACCATAGAGCAGACGAAGAACAGACGTTCTTCGTCTGCTCTGTGTGATCACTGAGACCGTGGCACTGTAATCACAGCGCCACCTGTCTCAGCGGTCACTAACTGCAGCTTCTGTCACAGAAGCTACAATCTGTCGAGTGCTCCATAAGTCGCACCGGACCTCCCTGCGGTTCAACCTATAGAGATATGTATTCCAGAATCTGGTTGCACTCCTTACCGGGTATCCCTGTTAGCGTGGGTGCTCAAAGTGATCGCGGATGGCACCGCCAATACTGAAACTTGTTAAAGATGTCACCAGCACGCCATATTGAAGTGACGAACCCGTCTGTTTATTGAGGCTTCATGTCAAAACAAATAGCATTTCAAGCCTGATGAAGAGGACCCTGTGTGGCCCCGAAACGTTGCAATTTGTTTTGACATGAAGCGTCAATAAATGGACGTGTTCTTTACTTCAATATGGTGTGCTGGTGACATCTTTAACAACCTATAGAGATAAGACAAAAAAAAAGAAGAAAAACCTAAAACAGAACGCTATGCCTACAGTTATCCGCTGTTGATCCAGAGGAAGACAAAAAAACTCCCTATAAAGCATAGGTCAATTTGCTCCAACAGGGGAAAAACATTCCTTCCTAATCCCATAAGGCAATCGAATATTCCCTGGATCAACAATCTCTGGTGCTTCATTTATGTATAAGATCTCAATATCCAGTAATATTCTGTGCATTTAAACAATTGTTAGACTGTAGAGTTCAAAGTAGTATTAAAACACTTACAATCATCATGTTTCCGAACAGGTGCTTCCGATACTCTCCACTTAGTTTCTTAGAACTTCCTGTCCAGTACAAGATTACAAAGGACAGTGCAATCTCCAGCAACTGTTCATAAACTAGCTTGTAAAAGGGAGGAGAGGGGGCCATGGGGGAGGGAAGTAGCTTGACATGTTGTGTCTGTGTGTTTGTGGAGACACAATCTCAGCTCACTAGCACACACAAGGGTGACTGCATAGCACTCTGCTTGAGAAAGGAGTCACTATAAAACAGGATATCAGGGCCAGTGCCCAGTGGACCAGCTAATTCTGCAGGAAAATAAAACTTTTAAACATCAAGGAGCAGTATCCATTGTAAGTGATTTTATCAGCATTTGAAATAGCTTATATCCTTTTGACTTTAATATCACCTCTTTCCCCTCCTAACAATTTTTTAAATTAACTTTTAACGATGTAACTCTCGTGTGCATGGGTGTTCATCCATGGCTGATGAATGGATAAAAAGAAGATGCCACACCAGAAAGAAGACTGTGAGAAGATAGCAGTGGCGGCATAGGCAAGTGTGGATCTTGCCAGAGTAGAGCTCCTTAGTAGGTAAGACTCCCATAATATGCTGTGCATACATCAACATTATGGAAAGAGCTCCAGGGACACAATGCATATGGGCTTTAAAGCCCAGCTCTAGTCAAAATATGTATTCAGTTTTCAATAAAGAGATGGGAAGGGTTAGAACCTCTATCAGGTTCTTATTGCCATCTGTGTCCCTATTGGGGAAATTTTCCCTTACCTCCTGTCAGGACAAAAAGGGATATGAAATCTCTCAAATGGGGACTTCAGTAGAGTGAGGAAGGCTTAGAACTTCTAGCAATGTTCTTATTTCTGTTCACACCTTTGTGTGTCAGTGATGCCCTTACACCCCATTTTTATATAGCAATTAGTGTTAATTAGTAATTAGTGCAATTAGTGACCTGTGGTCAGGTGCAAGACTTTGCGCAATCACAGCACAGTGCACTAAAGAGCCATGATTGGGCAAAGTAATGATGACTTTGCCCAATCATGGCTCACCTGTCAGGTGCCGTACAACTGTAAACAGTTGGGTGGAGCTGGTTAGCTCCGCCCAATTGTTTATATTTTACCGGCATCTGTCAGAAAGTCATTCTGCCGCAGGAGTTCATCGGGAGCGGATGGGTCGCGGGCATCAGGTTTTTTTTAAATTGACCCTGATTGACCGTGATTGACCCTGGATTATGTCAGTGAATCCATTTTTTTTTTGTACAATAAATGAATTGTCAAATCCTTTGCCGCGTTTTTATTTCAATTAAAGGATTTTCCCTAAAAGTCACCTCTTTTAAACATTTTTTTATTTAACTCTTTAGTGAATGGGTAGGGGTACAAGTACCCCTTACTCATTCACAAAGGAGGGGGGCGCATCTGGGTGCCCCTTTGTTGAAGGGGTACCCTGAGGTGAATAAGCCCCCCCGCCTGCACCCCCACAACCAACGCCCATGGTCTTGTAGGGAAGAGGCCTTTGTCCCTATCGGCACGGGGACAAGGTGCTTTTCCAGGGGCGACCCTTTTGGGGGTGGGGTTCCTCCTTAAAATTCCTACCAGACCGTAAGGGCCTGGTAAGACTTTTGGGGGGAACCCCACGTTTTGTTTTTATTATTTTTTTAATGAAGTCCCTCCTAACTTTCCTACCAGACCTAAAGTGTCTGGTATTGTTTGGGAGGGGGAACTGCACGTTTTTTTTTTTAAATAAAGGTCATTTAAAAAAAAAGAAATGTTAGTTTTGCTGCAGCAGGTTCTATACATCGTACAGATGCACCACTTTACAGGCAGTTTAAGGAGACACCCAAGGAACGATATTTAAAGGAATTTTTCATTTTTATTGTTTCACTTTAAGCAATGTTAAAATCCCTGCTCCTTTAAAAACAGTATTTTATAAAAGTGTTTTTTGCATGTCCCCCAGGGCAGTACCCGAATCCCCATACCCTTTCTATGGTAATTAACTTGCATATAAGCCTCCTAAAAAGGGACAATTGTTATTCCAACTTCGGTTCCCATAGACTTGCATTGATTTCGAGTTCAATTTTAAACTTTTTCCATGTTCTAAGTTCGAATTCGAACCGAACACGGGGGGTGTTTGGCCCATCACTAATGGAATCCCTAAGACAGGAAGTGAGAAAAAATTTCCCCAATAGAGTTTTGACAGGTATAAAAACAGGAATAAAAACCCCAACGGTAATTTTTTACTCTTGCCCACTCTATAAAAGCTAAACAAATGGGTGGATTTAGGCTTTACAGCCTATTACAGTATTACTGTCTCAATGTAGAATTCTTTGTTTCGAGCTATGCATCTGAAAAAGAGCAGTTGTACAGTTGCATAATGTGTCCATCACGAAAGCCTGCATTAGATAACATTATTAAGATGAGTTTTGCTGACATCTGTTTCTAGTTTGCCTGGGTAATATAAGAATGCCATACACAAAAAGAGCCGCCTGTGATCCGTTTGTGACTGAAGGGTTTCAACATCTTTAAAGAAGTTCTTAATGGTCTGTGAAGGGTTTCCAAGATGAATTTCTTACTGATGTCTACATACCTTTGTGATTTTAATCAAGAGAACACCCTGGTGCATTTGTCAAGGTTAAATGGTGCATACATTTAGACATTCACACTTTGGGGGAAGCAAAATAGGCAGCACAATCACATTTTACTTAGATAGTTATCATAGGAAAAGTCATTAACAGCGGCAAGAAAGACACACCGTTGACAGAACTGTAAAACTAGGGAATATTAATCACTTTTCTGTAAATGGATGATGAAGTTTGTATAACAAAAACACTTTGAAACATGTTACTAGATGGCCATTAAACTTAAATAATAGTTTTTTTCTTTTTTTTATACTTTTTTTCACTTGCCTGTTTATGGACCATTGTGACATTAATAACTTGGGCAGCGGTACATATATACTTTACATGGCAGGGTGAGTGTTCCTTGTGTTCAAAGTGTGTCATTTCAATTTTATGTATTGTATTCGAGGCAAATAGGGTTGCTTATAAAACAAAAATAAGTAACCAGTGAGGTACTAGTATTAAAGTGTATCCAAATCCCAGACTTTTTTTTTTAGATTTGGATAGAGTAGAGAATGGTTAAAACCTTTGACAAACTTTTTGTTTCCTGTCTGTGTCCCATTAGAGATATTTACTTTCACTTCCTGTCTTACACACAAAAGGAAGTGAGAGGCGACCTCTCCAAAGTAGGGTGTTCCTCTGTTAGTTGTCACTGGAACAGCTGTCCCCATTGCAAGTTTTCCCCTCCATTTCTGTTCTGGTAACAACTCAATTTTGGATTTTTCTACACGTAATCATTCATATCTAATATAAGCTTTACCATGTTGAAGTTATTTCAGAAGTTGTTTTCCACTCTTTCAAATTCCAAACTATTACCTGGTGATTTTTCCATGAAGGTTCTTGTTATGGGGTGACAACAGTAACAGTGCCCATTGTGGGACCAGGCATTCAACACATCTGGAAGTGTTGGATACCACTGGTGATATGTGTAGATCTCCTGCTGCACTCCTCACCAGATACCCCAGTACAGGATGGGTGCTTGCAATGACCACAGATGGCGTGGCTTGGATCAGAACTTGGATAAGAAGTCACCAGCACACCATTATGAAGTGTCCAAAGTACATGCATTTACTGACGCATATTCAGAGGCATCCCAAGGAGGGGTGACACCCGGTGCGGGTACCAGGTGACACCATTCCATGACGTCTTTGCGCATGCACGGTTTTCTAATTGACGCCTGCCGGTGGCCATCTTAGTGATGGACACTGGCAGAGAGAGGAGGGGACGATCACCTGGCGGGATGAGGTATGCCGCTGGGTCCGCTCCTCTCTCCTGACACAGTCCATGTCCGAGTGCCCGACTTTTTGGAGGGGGTGTCACCCCTCCAATGGTGTCACCCAGGTGCGCCCCTTGTGACGCCACTGCGCATATTATCACTTATAAAGCGCAAGGTTTCGGGGCCATGCATGGTCACCTTCATCAGGCTCAAAATGACAATGAATATTACAAATAAAGCCTTTATATAGACAGACAAAGAAGTGAAATGTGAGGGTGACAGTTTTTACTCGCCTATTATAGTTACTGGGCTGCTTTAAAAAGAAAAAAATTTATATAACCATAATTTATTATTATCTTTGCAATTGTTTATGTTTTAATCTGGTATTTTTTTAGTAAGTGAGTTCAACTTCATGGTCATTTTTTTCTTTAGAATTTCTAAATGTTTTCTAAGTACATCAAAATGTTATACTGTAAAGGTCACATATTATTTATATACGATATTTCATATTTACCCCTTGTAAAAAAAAAATATATATATTTAATTATTTTTTAGTTCTTATTTAATTTTTTTACTTTATAAGAAATAAATAAAAAAAACTTGTACAAAATGGCTATACATAACCTAATGTAAGCTTACAATCTAAAGAAGTAGTAGTTTTGTAAACACATTTAAATTACCTTAACGTTAAGAATAAAATGTATTGGTCATTTTCCAGAACTGCGATTTGTTGCATTTCTCTACAAGTAGATATAAAACACCCCATGGAAAAGACTGCAACACAGCAAAAACACATTTAGTAAGAACATGCCACAAAGACAGCTCTGAAGAACGTCTTGTAACAGAACTTTTCCTGGCAATTTAGAAAACAAGTTTAAACATTTTCTCTAAGTGCATTTTAATATACAGTAATTTTAAAGGAAAACAAGTCCTAAGTCTTTGTGGCATAAACCTGCCTTTTAATGATGTGCTTTTTAGGAGGAAAAAAATCAGGAGCACAAAAACTTTGCTGTTCTTTTAATGCAAAGTGTTATTTAGAAGGAATTTAGAAGATCATTATATCAAACATTTACATTATTTAATGCTCTTGCACATTAAAAAAAGCCATTGGCTAATTACAAATTGTGAATGGTGTTTTAATGGATGTTTAAAGAAAAATAGGTTTCTAAAGCTTTAATTGGTATCACATAGTTCACCCTTGGTTTTGATAAGTAAAGCAATGTAAAAGCTGGGATAATGAATGAAGTTAAAGTATTTGTGTTGATGTAGTTGGGTAATTAGGATACTGCTGTACCTTATTTTTGCACTGGGGTTTGTGTGGTTACTGTGTGCCTGGAGTATTTTCATTTAAAGGGAAATGTTTGTGCATTTTCTGTAAGGGAATATAAAAATGTTCCTCATGATTTGCTAGTATTCACATGCTTGCTATGTCATATATTTTATGATGATATTTCACAAATAAATCTAAAGGTGTACACTTTAGTTGATTTTCTGTATCAGACAATGCAAGCGGGGTCCTTGCTTGCTGAATGTACTACTCAGATTACCCTGGAGCCTGGCTACGCCTGTCCAGTTTGAGGAGAGAGAGAGAGAGAGAGAGAGAGAGAGAGAGAGGAAGAATAGGGTCTGGTAGATGTAAATATAAAGATAATCACTTTGCACTATGATCTATAGTGCGCTAGAACTGCTGTGCTATATCATAAACAGATAAAACATAACATTTTATTTTATTAATGCACAGTGCTACTATATATTACTATTACTAACAATCCATAAAACCACAAATCTGTGAAAAATTTGTTTTCAGTACCTTCGGTGTACAATAAACCTTTCATCATGGCATTGTTTGTAAAGCAATGTGCTCTGCGGTATAAAATGTATTGATGAAAGAAAGGATTTGGTGGTGATGCGGCTTATTTTTTTTCCCATTACTCATGACCTGGTTGTCAGTGGGACACCTTCAGTTGAGCTTAGAGAGCCCTTCATAGCGTGAAAAAGGAGCCATCACAGACGCGGGCCCCTTCAAAGGTTGGACTACTTTAATAACACCTGGAGCTTCCAGAGCTGCACATTCAGCCAATGTGCTCAAACTACTGTACATCCCGCAGAGATCAATGGGGACATCTGAGATTCAACTTTCAATCCAGGGTCTCGCAACTAAGTCCAGAAGTTCTCACACATTCTCCTCCAGGAATTTAATTTTCTTTTTCCCCCAAAGTCTAGAACCAGGGATACACCTTCCCTCTTCTTGTGTGGCTACATTTATGAAGCCTCTTCACACTGCACCTAGTACTCAGTCTTCCATTCCCCTAACTCACTGCTCATTCCACTTCATACTCCATGGATTAATTTGTAAGCACCTTCTAGAAAATGCAGGCTCAGGTATATGAATGCTTAGAAACTTTGCTGAAGATTTTTCTCATGAAGAACATAACAACATCTCGATTAACAAATCTGGCACACATCTTTAAAAGCAATAAAGCTACTCCTTTAAAGTTGATGCATGCCATTGCTGCTTTGTAGTCTTTCTTCATGGGAGTCTCCTTAAAGCATCCAGGGTTTCATGAAGTCTGTAGGAGAACATGGCCCCCATCTCTCTGTTTCAGCAAGGCTGGGAAACCTGCAAAGTCCTCAAATAGTAAATCTCAATTATTTCTTCTCCTCCAGAAAAAGGACGTTTCTTCCTTTAGTGCTACTGCAGAATTACCTTTCCATCTCAGCAACAGATGCCCTGTATCCCAATTGGAGGACCATCTCTATTAATAATCTCCTTATGTTGATTTGATCATTTCTGCTTTCCAGCTTTAGAATTCAGCAAAAATAACCTAAGGGGAGCTACCTCCCTATGAGAGATGTTCTCTTAGGGATCATTGGATGCCAATGCCTTAAAAGGAACCCATTTGCACAGGCTTCTGGGAAGGTACTGGGCTTTTACATTAAAGAGGAAAATTGAAGGGAATGAGACATACTGACTTATTTAGTAAGAAAAAGACCACTGCAAAATCCATTGAAAAGCCATAGTAATAAATGAGAGTCCACCGTGTAGAAGACCTTTGTTTGCTCCCTTATCCTTGGTTCTCTCTCCTTAAGTTCTGCAATTGCATCTGATCTATGCCTTCCAGAGGTCATCAGTTTAACAGCAAAGCTTTCAGTGTCCTTACTGTTTGCAAAGTCACATTCTTCAGAGAGAAAACTGATACAATAACAATAATCCTTACCAGTAAAACTTGAATTCTCAGACTCATCTGTAATATTTCAGCATGAAATGATTTTCCTATAAGTAATGACACAGATATGCTTTATACTGTCCATTTAAATATGATCAGTAAGGACAAACAAAAGAAATATGCCATCCAAAATGCAGTCAGCACCAGAATAAAGCTACATGGAGCCCCATTTGTTATAAAGGTATGAGGACATGATTGATTTAAGATGTTATCTTTATTGGGTAACTGGTGTTTTTGATGCCAGCTTTCAAAAGTGCTCAGCCATGAAACACAAATAGATTGGTTTTGACAGCTCCCATCTGAAGCTATCAGTCAGCCAGGGAAGTATAATATTTATGCAACCTGCGTTGTTTTTTGCTTGACGAGTTATGTTTTCTGCTCTCTAGTTCAGTAATCTTCACTTAGTTGCATTTAGCATTTTGTCCCAAGCCATTTTCTTAAGCAGGGAGCAATTTAGATATATGAAACATGTCATAACTATGTTTAACTAGAATGCAGAGTTGTTTATGGAGGTATGAGGTCATTTTCCATGGAGTAATTTGTTTAAAATCATATTGTCCTTCAGAAATATGTGAGTAACACAGAGAGATAATTAAAAGTGCAATGTAACCACTTTCATGAAACCCTTGTTTCTTATGTACCCTAATACATGATGGTTGACCAAGATGATTTTCATTAATAAGCAATTCCATGTAACAAATGAAGGCATTCAACGACCTAGACTGGCCTGTAAACACAAGTATATCTAACTAATGTTGTTGTGTCAATTTACATTGAGAGCCATTGGTAGTACGTTCCATATAGTTAAACATATTTTGCAAACTAAAAAGTTTCTACGGACACCCAGTAATTAAAAAAAAGATAAAAATCAGGAAGTGGGTGTTGTAGGGTGATGTTGCCAGTGCGTGTCTATGATGCTGCAACAGATGGAGCCCAGGTCTAGAATGAAAGCTGTAACCCCTAGTTTGTTTCCTGTGGACCTATTCCTCTGTGTGGGATGCAGCTTTATGTTGATATCTACATCTCTTGAATGTATAAATAATAAAAGTGGACAGACAAGTCCTGAAATAGACACAAATTTGTGAACTGGCAAGTGAACTGTCTCTCTTTGAAACTAACCTCATGTATGTGTATATACATATACAGTATATACAGTATATATGTATATAGTGTATGTATAGTTAACCACAAGGTGGATAATGTGTGTCGTCAATATAATTATCCACAGTGCTGAGAACACGGGGCTCCACTGGAATAATTCTAATAAAGCCAAATAGCCTCAACACAAATCTTGCTTGTTATGTCTTGCTTATTTTTTGGTACAATAAATTGCACAATGTACACCAGTTTGGGCATTTCCACCCTTTATTGTGCACCTGATGAAGGGTGGTAATGCTCGAAACTGTTGTACATTGTGCAAGTTTTTGTTTTGTTTTTGTACCAAAAAATAAACAAGACATTACATGCAAGATTCAATTGGACAAACAAAATATATAAAAGACAAGCTTTCGAGAGTGAACCTCTCTTCTTCCGATCAGAAGCAATACTGCTACTAGTAGCTAATATGCTACTGTCTACTGGACTAATACGGCTTACCCATTTATATTGCACTACGATGGAAGATACCGAATCCAGCCGTTTAAAGAAGCAAGTAGTATATATAAAAAAATTATTATTATTTATGTATTTTTCTGTGCATTTTATAGTTGTTTTGTATTTTTGTACTCCCAAGAGTCAAATCTTCTTATTTATATCACATTTATAGGAATATACAGTATGCTATTGAAGTTAACTTACTGTTGTTAGGTCAGCTAATATATACAGTACCACTTTTGGGATTTTTTCCCCCAAAGTTCTAATGGAAAGGAATACTAGCCCAGAGATACCTTTTTTAATGTACAAGTCACAGTTACAAATAAAAAAATTAAAACACAACTTATTGCATTTGGTTGAGATGTATCACTGCAGAAAAGAACCTGCTTTGTGTCGTGTAATCAGAACCATTTATTGGAAATGTTGATTGTTAACTCCAAGATATAGTACGTAAAGAGATTTCAGTCTGTATGATATATTGAAAGCGAAGTGGCATAATGCAAACAGGTAGTGGTACTACACAGGTAGTAATGCACACAGGTAGATGTAGAAGCATCACTGAAAAATGTGGACTGGTAGTCCCACTTAGTACACCCCCCAGGCCCTTCCTGTGCCTCCACCACTGGTCCCTCTTTACTGGTCCCTCCACTCTTTTACTGTATACACCCTTCTGCCTCAAAATTAAAATGGCACTAAACTTAGGAATGTAACCTTCTGTAGGGTAGCTACTTTTGTTCCCCATGGTCCCTGTGTATGTTGTAAAATAGCCACCGCTCCAAGATCGCTCCTGTGATAGACTATAACTTCAATAAACATTAGATACATAATCGTGAGATTATAGTCCCTCATGGGATCGAGCTTGGAGTGGTGGCCACTTTACAACACACACAAGGACCATGGGGAACATGTAAAAAAAAAGTAGTTACCCTCCAGAAGGAAAGACAGCATGAATTCAGGGGATCTACAGTCGAGTGATACTAAAATAAGATACATGTATGTTAATAGTTGGGGTACTTGAATACATTTTTTTTTTTTTTAAACAAAATTTTTTTATTCTGTTATTGCGGACAACCCATGTCGGGTAAAACCACAACTTACCAAGATATTCAATACAAATAATACGAGGTTTTCTCAAAACTACCTCGACAGTAATACATTTTTAAGAGTTAACTCCTGAGCTTACTGTCACTTGAACTTACAGATATGCAGAGCTCACCAGTGGAGATGGTTAAAATTCTACCTGATGACCATTCACAGCAGAGCTGTTTAGGTAACTTACTGAGCTGACAAAAAGAACAGGGCCATTGTGCTTGGTTATATGACATCACCAATCGCAGATCAGATAAGTAAGGGATGTACCAACCTGCACAACTCTGGATCTTCTTCATTTCTTCCACTGATTGCATATCTGTACTTGTGGGCCATCCTGAGGGTAGCATCTGACTACATATAGTTTGCCATGCAATCCTCTTTTTATAACCTTTAATGATACATGTTCAAGTACATGCCATAAACATTAATGCCTGTAATTACATTGGTATTACCAGACAGACACTGTTATTGGTTCTTGCCAAGCTTATGTTTAGACCTAACAACTATTTCTTGTTGGATTTTAAAGGTTCCCATTGGAGGCAGGTTTTTAAAACCCCAGTTAAATAACTTGGAAGTAAATCTGTAGACTCTAATCATTTCTGGACAAATACATTATTTTGAAGTTTGAAATAATTTTGAATCCTTCCAAATCCATTCAAGCTTTAAAAAGCTCATTAAATGTGTCATCATTCACAGCCCTGAACTCTGACCAATTATGTATTCCAAGCTCTGCTCAGTCAGTGATTATTACTGAATCCTGTCCCTTATTGATCCAAGATATTTTAACTGGTAACCTGCAGCTGATACTCTCTAATTCCCCTTGCTGTAAAGAGACTACCAAAAGTCTCGACTTCTTTTCCAAGTTACACAAATGCCATGCATTCAGATAAGCTGCTGGTGGCAGCAAAATTATCCCAGAAAATTATTTTAGACAGTAAACTGCAATGTTTCTAATTTTTGTTGAAATGTCAATCAGATCTAATTAAACTTCCAGTTTGATCCATAAATGTTTTTTAGTTTTGACTGAGAAAGGCCAGTCCAGGTCAGAGTTGGAATAGAGTTTATATTGATTTCTATATGTGCTGGGCATATTACACAGCCTCAAACAGAAAAAGCATGAAAAATAATCTTTGACATCTATTTTTTATTTTTTTTTCTGAACTAAGGAAAATCCCTGACATTTAATATATCCAAAGTCCCAATCTGCCTTTGTAGGGAGTTTTTGATGAATTTAGAGGAATAAGACCTGGTTGGATCATTTACATTTATAACTTTTAAAAAAAATTATTGACACATTTATTGACTAAAGACACATACATTTTTGTTAATTAAATAATAAATGACAAGCATAGAAATGTATGCAGTGATACTCAAAACAAAATCCTACTAAAAAAGTCACAAAAACATTCAGAGGGTTATTCATAAAGCTGCCGAAGGCAGCCAAGTGAATAACCGACCAGAAGTGAATTGAGCCGAAGGCTGTTCAGCTATTCACTTCAGGCTTGTAAGGCTGATTTCAGCCGTACATCGGGGAAAATCAGCCGTACATCGGTTGCTTCGGCTGGCTTCGGTTCAGCAGTGACAGCTAACTCCGCCCAACTGGAGCTGGAGCTACGGCTGATCCTTCGGCTAGCTTTGTGAATAACCCTCTCATTGTTCAGCCCAAATAAATATGCCAAAATTGAGGGTTGCCTTTTTCAATTAGATTTACAACAGCTACTTTAAATATGAGATGCTTTTATGTACACATCTGTATACAAGTGAAGTATTATTCTTTTTTTTCACAGTGTGAAATAATATTCTTAATGATACAATGATATTTAATCTGATGCTCATTTTGTTACCATAGCATCTAATTATATATTTGTTGAAATTTTTAAACAGCAATTAAACGTCTTGGTATACTCTTGGGCAGTGGTGGAAGCTGGAAGGCAGCATTTATGCAAATTACCTGACTTTGCTAAGCCTGATAGGGCTATAATGATATATAATATTTTTTTCAAAATAAGAATCCTACAGGAGCTGAACTAGACCCCGAGATATACCTGGGAGCATAAGATGGATGTTGAAGGTATTGGATTTAGAGTTCAGTGAGTCAGAGTTAAATTCATGCAAATACATGGGGATCAAAATGACAGAGGTTTAGTAGCTCTTAAAATGTTTCCAGAGCAACATCAGAAAAAAATAAATTAAAAGGAGCACCTAAAAACAGGGTCACAAATGTATAGTGGTATCAAAGAATTCTCTTTATTAGTCAATAAGGCCATCAGGTTTCAAGAATAATGTCCCTACTAATGGTCTAAAAATGCAATTAAACAAATCGGTAATCGGAAAACCCAAGTTTACACATATAAAAACCAAATGGGGCTAAAAATTTGGTGCTTATATACCTCTACCTTTTCCTGAAATATTCTAAGACATGACAGTCTGCCTGGTCACTCATGAAGATTTAAGACTACCAATCCAGCCCTGGACACTGTCATCTTTTGGTTTGCTGTGTTTTTTGTTATAGTACAGTCAATAATGTGGCAACCCGCCCCAGTGTATAATTCTGCACCTGATTAGGAGGTTACAGGTACTTGATTAGATGTAGGGGTCTTTCAACATCACAGAGGCAGCTGGAGCCAGCAAGGGATCTACATAGAACCTGTTGAAATCTGTGTTGTTGGAAGCAACACCCCTAAGCAATGCTTGTATGCTGAACCTCTTAGGTATGGCTTTTTATGTGCCCAGTGAAAAATAAAAAAATCCTGTAACTGTTTTGAAAAATAAAGTCGGTAACAAACCCTTTAACTGACAGTGCATGTGCATTTACCTGTCTGTTCCTGTTTTCACATTTACATGGACTCCTAAAATATATCTAAACCCTAACAATTAACTTCTCTTATCTGCTCCCTCCTGGTCTGCAAAATATACCATTGAGAGTGTTTTGTTATACAGTATCTATTTGATACGTGCAAATACCTGTTGATCAGAAATTCAGAGATGTCTTCTGCACACTTCCTGTGTGATATCAAGTAGAGCAATTAGTCCTCCTAGCTCTTATCTTGGGAGTACAGAATGATTAGCCTTTATGTTGTAGAAGTAGAACAGTGGGAAGGCCACACAAATGCTGTGTGTTGTCAGCCCACAACAGGACTTAGGAGCTGAATGCGTTTATGCCAGATTAACAGGTATTTTTCCTTATTTTCTTTAAAGGGATAACACACTGGAAAATGCACATGTATTGCTGTAATGTACTGAATTTATTTTTATTGTGCCCTGATATATATTTAGTCAGTTAAAGCTGAACTTCTGCCTTCAATTTTGCAAATCTAGCGTGCCTAGGAATGCACACTCCTCCATACTGTCATACACCCATCAAGGCATTTAGATATTTGCATAACTCTTTTTATAGTAAGACCACTGCTTGTATCAGGAGTGAGGACTCTTGAGAAAAGTACTGAGGCAGGCAGGGTGCTATGATATTTTCAGGAAGCTATGTAATGCACCTCTCGCCAGCCATGATCTGCCTGCATTGCATAAAAAACACAGAGATCCAGTGATAACTTTAAGGTATATAATGAAAACTGAAATGTTTTATTTAAACATTTCATTAGCATATTCATCAGGGGGGAAAAGAGGAACCTGGGTAGGCAAAACACACATATACAGTATACATATATATACACAGCTATTCCTCACTTAACGACCAAGTTCCGTTCCTACGACTAGGTCATTAAACGAATTGGTCGTTAAGCAAGGAACTGTATACAGTACTGTACTTTATTAATACAGTACTGTACTGTAGTGTTGGAGATGTACAGAACTTTATAGTGTACTGTAAATCTGTAAATATAGTACCCTCCGAGAATAGTAGAGGAGAATGGAGCACAGTACTGAAGTCGGTGAGACGCCGCATTGCCGCTGCCACGTTCCCGCATGTATTGTAGGAGAGCTGGTCATAAGTGCGAGCGGTCGCTAAACAGGTAGGTTGTTAAGTGAGGAATAGCTGTATATATTATACATTCTCTTGATTGCACAAACATTTATAACTACCTTATAGTATTTGTTGGTAGCACACTAGACTACCAATGTTTATCATAACATGTTTTGTCATTTAAAACACCAACACTGCGTTGGTAACTTTTAGTAATGATATTCAATACTTGAATATGTTGGCTGATTGTTGTATAACAAAGAAAACTCCACTCTTTGGAAGGTAGCCATGAAATAAATATATAAACCTGTAGTAAATTAAAATGGACTAATAATTCATATGGACTTGTATTTTCTATGTTTTGTCCTTAAATACCTAGCATTACATGTGTATTGCCTAAAACTTTATAGTTGCAATGTTCTCCATTTCGTTTTCATTTTTATGTGTTCCTCGCTCTATCATAGTGCAGAGCAATGAAAAGCAAGAGTCATTTATTACACTGCTAACATGTCCATACAAAGTTAAAACTTTCCAGCCACCAGTAGAAAGTCACCCGCGTAGCATGTTTAGCATCACCAAAATAGATTGCAGCTCTTAGGCAGCTTTGTAGGGCAAACTATTTACATATTAAGCAAAAGAAAAACTCTTATGGGGGATTACCTCATAAAAATGTTTGCTTGATTTGTATACATAATTTTTTAGTTACACAAATTATGTAGAATGTGTGAAGTGGACCGGATTATTGCATTACATAGCAAAAAAGAAAAAGAAAAAAAGGCCTTTCTTAGGTGAGGCGAGCTGGGGATATTGTGCAGTTGGTTCTTTTCAGTTTGTTAGTGGAAAGTAAAGCAAGATAGAGAAGCCATGAAAGGTAGCTGCGATTTGGCAAACAGAATGTGATAAAGGGCAGCAAGTAACAATGTACCTGGATCTTCCAGCGGTGAAGGCTTCATTGCATTTAGGAAGAGTCTTGTGTAAAGTGAACCAATACGGATGCAAATATGGAAGCTGATGTTGTCAACATGTTTTTTATAACTTTAAAAACAAGTCATTCATGGAATCACCCGTATTTCTACAGTATATCAATGGGTTCACTTTAATCTGAACCTGTGGCCAGACTATAGGAATTAAAACTGTCAAAGAGAAACTGAACTCAGCAAATTGTGACTAAAAAAAGGTGGACTGAGAATAAAGGACTAGTCACTAGTTTACTGATCTTTCCCCCATTACTGACTTACAATGCTCTCTGAGTCTTTGTGCAACGGCAGCCATCTTGCAAGAAGTGGGGTTTCCTTCCTCAAGTCAGAGCCCTCAGCAAGAAGAACAGTGAACATCACCAAATCTCACCCAAGATCTCATTAGATAAGCAGTCAGAGGCAGTGGTGACTTAGATGTCACACTGCAGATATAGAGCTGTGAGGCTTTAGGCACATTCATACAGTATATCAGGGAATACACTGATATTTTTCAGGAGTAATTAAAGACAAAAGGTAGAATTATTTATAGTGTTGATTAGGCACAATGAACATTTCTAAATGCTCCCTGTAACTTAGCAAATCTTCCCTTTTTGAGTTCTGGTGAAATTTTCAAAGTTAAAAATTAGCTTTAAAACAAGCTCTACTGAGCTTCATTCTCAAATTGTAGGGGAACTAGGGGAAGGAAGCAGGTTACGCTGAGCAAACTACTTATATGAGAAGTGCTTTTGTTTTGAGGATGGATGCAACTACAGCGGTCAGTGAGGTCTTGTTTTAAAGCTTGTTTATTGTCTGTTAAAAATATGTAAATACTTGAATGTCCTTAGCCTGGTGACAAGTTTACTTTATCATAGCAGGAGGAAAGATAAGATAAGATAAGCATCATTGTACATGACACCAAGCTCTTGCACTGCCTAGCATTTTTACAGCAGTGAAAAAGGTGAACACCTAAAGAGGAACTTTACCCTTATCTTTAAAATGACAACTAAGGCACCTTTAGAAATGTTTAGTAATGACAATCTACAAACAGATACTTCTAGATAATAGCAGGCATTTAATTTTTTTGCATACCTTATTTTTCTTTTCTTCCTCAGTCTGCTGACAGTGGCCATTTTAACTAAGGGTAGGTTACTAGATCTCCCTTTACTTCCTGGAACTCTGGCACATGTGACTAGGACATGTGACCATCTTATGGGGAGAAAAATGTCTTTCCCTGAGATCTCATGAGATTACAGATGAGATTTCCCAGCAATGCTGTGCTGATGTAACCTTCCCAGGATGCAACACTTGGACATGATTACATCATTTGTGACATAGTGGACCATGAAGTGAGAAAAAAAATTGTAAGTAAAATAAAAATATGTTAACTAATGAATGTAAGATGATTTTATATCAACATGCAGAGCTGTATGTTGATTTTATTTTTAGTCAAAGGGGGTAAAGATCCACTTTAATGAGAAGATATTGGAATTTGTTTGATAAAAGTCACATGGGATTATCCAGTTAACAACGAAAGGCACAAAGCCCAAAGGTAAAGTAGAGTAACCCTGAAGGAACTTATCAGAGTTTACTTTACTGAAATCAGAGCATTATAATGTGGGTTCTGATTGTTTTCTGCAAGTGCTGTACCTATTTGTTTTGCTTCTTTTGCATGAGACACAGCATCATTTTGCAATGGCTTATCTTATCTTATCTTTCAGTGAGATATATTCCTATGGTAATTCTCTCTTGAACACTCCCCACTTAATCATCATGGAAATTACTGTTTCTGCTGTATTGTCTGTAATATACAATAAACCTTCTTATATTAGTAAGTAGACCTTGGAACTCAAGTACATGGATAATTCTGTAAGTTGATGATTCAGTTGGCGATTCAGCACACAATTTAAAAAACAATTTTTGGTGGACTGAGCCTTTCACTGCCAACACAACATTAGCAGGGTTATATTCACAAAAGGGTGAAGGGTTTGGAGTAGGCAGGAGAAGTGAAGAATCTAGGACAAAATAGCTGATTTGGAAAAATTCTCCAATTCAGCTCTGTTTCCATTTCAGCTATGCTGTCCTAGATTGTTCCCTTCTCCTGCCTTCTCCAAACCCTTCACGCTTTTGTAAATAACCCTGTAAGTCTTTTACATCAACCTGAAAACAAAAGTAGTATTTGGTGCTCATGCCACAATCTTATAGCATTTATCATTAGTAATCAGTTAAGCAGATTGTGGCTGTGCTAACATTTTGCACATATAAAAAAGATATTACCAATAGCCCCACCACACTCAGTTTAACCAGTTGACATCCGCGGTGTTAAACCCCCTTCCCATCCAGGCCATTTTTCAGTAAGAACTAACATGAATGAGTTTGTTTTACTAATGCTTTTCAGTTAAAATATTTAGATTCAGCGCAATCAGCAGACCATTGTACAAGCTTTGGCCATCACATTCCATCAAAGTATGCCAGAGGCAAGAACGTGCAAAGGTTCGGCCAGTGGCTCGTGCTCTGGGGACCATTAAGAAGGTCCAGAGGTCAAAATAAGGAAACAGCTTGCATGTGGTCTGCAGGTGCCCATCAGAAACACAGGTAGCCCCTGAAGCAGTAAGAAAATCATTGCAAATGCACATAATATCTTTAGTCCTAGTGATTTAAATCAGCAAAATTTATTAAAGGGCCAGTACACATAAATTATGTGTTGTTTAATAAATGCACAATTTATTCTTGTCCCATTGCACTGCCAGACTGGAATCCCATGGTAATATAATGGAGGGTGCTGAATGACATGCGGATGGTGCCACACAAACACAAATGTAGAAGAAGTAGTCACTCGCACACCTAGGTCTAATGCATCAATCTGTCCTTTTATTGACGTCGGATACACATGGCATCACAAGTACAAAGCAATGTTTCAGAACCTAGCATGGTCCCTTCATCAGGCAAGAAGTACAGTGATAACCATGGTGAATAGAGTGCAAGCTTTAATACAGTGCAAACATTTCAAACAATTATTAAATGCACTGCGCTTTAAAAACTTCAATAATAAAAAATGAAATAAATACTGTTACAATTCAACGTAGCTCATCTGAAATAAGGTGCCATTCTTTTTTCACTATCAGTGAATGGGGGTGGAGGTGTATTATACACGTTTAAAGAGAACTACAAAGAAATTGGAAACGGTTTATATTCACCTACAGAAGTCATTTGCATAGTAATGTGGATATCACTGCTGTATTGATTGTCACATATCACGTTAAACTGTAACAGTATTTATTTCATGTTTATTGTTGGAGTATTTAAAGTGCAGTGCATTAAATTTGGTGTTTTGGCACCAGGTAGCACAGCAGCTATAAATTTTGTTCTTTTTTGTATTAGCGCAAGTTGAATCTGTTTGATAAATCATGCGTTGGCTTAAGTAAAATGCATTTTAATAACATTCACACTTTATTATGTCAAAGCTTGGGGAGCTTCTCCATACCAACTTAATCTCATATATTTTCAGTACTAGGTGAGAAAAATGTAACTACTGACATCATCGTTACAATATTCACATTAAATTGCAAATATACCTCTGGAGCTAAAGAAAAAAAATGATGCATTACAATGATATATGCTTAGGAATGTTGCTTTTCTTAGCTAAGTTAATATGTGAACTATTCCTTTGCTTATGCAGGGGTAAATAAAGGGTCACATAACTCCACCTTCCTCTTTTCCAGCAGACTCACCTTTTTGGCTACCAGAAGTGGGAAAAGAAAACCCTATGTAAGCTCCGTGCTGACTTGTTGGAGGTCATAGAGGGATATAGACACCTCCTTCTGTTTCATGTGTAATAGCAAGGAAAAGTGAGTGCATGCTACTATAAAACCTGCATGGGCAAAGGAAAGGGTCACATTAAACCCCCACACCAGCAATAAATGTTTTTTTATTATTGATAGAAAGAAGGATTTAGATGATTTAGACCCTCTATCAAGTTTTTATTGCCTAAAGCAATCTCTCTAAAGAGGGCACAGATGACAATAAATATCTGGCAGATATTCTAACCCTTCACTGCTTTAACAAAAAATAAGAAAATAACGTATTTTTTGGGGGGCCTGAGGATTTGATATAATGTACATAAACCTTCATGTTATGTTTGCTTGTCCTTTAACCAGTTGACATCCGTGGTGTTAAACCCCCTTCCCATCCAGGCCATTTTTCAGTATTCAGCACTGCGGTACTTTGACTGACATTTATTCCTTCATGCAGCGCTGTACTGAAATGAATTTTATACCCTTTTTTGGGGACAGATAGAGCTTTCTTTTGGGGGTATTTATTCACCACTGGGGTTTTTATTTGTTACTATATTAAGGAAAAATCACCGAATTTTTTTTTTAAAAAACTGTTTCCCCTATATTAAATGATAAAACATTTATTATTACCCAATTTTTTGGTAAAATATAAAAGATGGGGTCACGTCGGGTAAAAAGACACTAAACATGTCAAGCCTTAAAATTGCGTGCGCGCGCGAAACCTCAAAAAACGATAATACCCAAAATTGGCCATAGGCGACGCTTTAAAAGCTGTTACCGCTCATCAGTTTAGTGTTATCAGTGATTGATGGCCCTAAAATGATTGCTCTCACTGCGACGTTCGCGGCGATATGTAACATGTGTAGCGCAATTGTAATTTTTGCGCGCTGGGGCACCGGACGCGTATTTACGTTTATAGGCGCGTAAACGTGGGGGTGGGGGAGTTAAACATTTTGGGGGTTTTTTTCCCCTTTTTTTATATCTGACTTTTATTTTATTTTACTTTTTTATATGTGACTTTTATTTATTTTTATTTATATTAATTTTTTTGCACTTATTGTTATTGCTATTATATAGGGGGATAACAATCCCCCTATATAATAGCAAAGGCACACTGACAGGTCCTCTTTATGGAGACATTAGGGGTCTCTAGGACCCCTAAAGTCACCTGTGGACCCCAAAAGAAGCTGATGAAGCAGAGATCTGCTTCATCAGCTTCTTCTCTCTGGCTATAGCAGCCAGATGACTGACAGGTGAATGCGGAAGTGATGTAATACACATCACTTCTGCATTCAAAGCCCGGACGGAGATCAGCAAGGCGCTGGTGGGGCGGACGCAAACGAGCACATATAGGCGATCGGCGGGCTATGGACCCGCTGATCGCCTATATGTGAAACACCCGGTACCGGGTGTTCGCATTGGACGGGTCTTTTCTGCCCGTGCGTGCCCGCTAGGGGGCGCGCGCGAGCAGAAAAAAAATGCCGTCTGGCGACGGCAACCCGCCAATGCAACAGTGCCGTCCGTCCGTTTTTCTACTACGGGCGGACGGCAAGAGGTTAAAGTATAACTCCACTTTTGTTAAGAAAAAACAATCCTCCCTGGATGATCAATATACATTGCAAGGATTTTAACAACTTTGTGGCAGATTCTTACCTTTTTCTGTTCTGATTCTGTTTGTTTCACCATATCCTTTCCAAACTGACTCCTACATGGGAGTGTCTGGTTCATTATAACCACCCGGTACACTTTCAGTATTTTAATACGGAAAGTGGAGGTGTCTGCATCCCTTTAGAAGTAGTTAAAGGAGAACTATGGGGTTCTATCTTTTTTTATTGTATTGAAGAGTAATTGGAAAACCTGTGAGCCAATTACACAAGCAGGAGATTACATTTCCAGAGGCATTCTATACACCAACAGTGTACAGAAAGCCTCTAGGTTGCCATATTGCATTGGATTTTTTGAACAGTTTTAGACAATTACAGTGGCTTCACATTGAAATGGAAAGGTTTTTTTCAAAAAAACATTAAATCACAGAATATCTTGTTTTGCAATTCTATGTTATATTATTCTTTTTAACAAAAGTGCCATTTTCCTTTAATGAAGAAGTATATATAGTAGCTTAGCAGTTAGTAAGTTAGTTTTATAACCAAACTGAAATGTCCATTTTAAAGTGTCAATCAAGTTGAAATTTTTTTGTTTTAGATATAATAAGGAAGGTGGTCACACAGAAAGTAGAGACATGTCTTCATCTCTATTCCCATCCTTGCTACAATCCTGTGAATGATCATGCATACAATAGTTTCTTCCAGCTATGAATTAATTAATAACAAAATCCTCAGATACTACAAGGGGGAGTGAATTATTGTAATTATTTCTTATATTGCTGTTAGAATAAGTGTTAGGAAAAAGCATGGCTTATTTTACTTATTTACGTTGTAAGTTCTCATTACCGGGGGTCCCACCAAACCTAAGTTTGACATTGGTCTTACATTATGAATTATGAAACCATCCTCAGCTCTTTGACAACTTCAATAAAAATGATTAGAATCTTGTTCTTGTTCAATTTTCGTTCCTAGAAATGAACTGGTGGAGTTTGCAGTAATTAAGTCCTTGGTGGTACTGCAAGGCTGAGAAAATAAAGCAAGAAAAAAACTCAAAAGTGGGTTCTCTTGTGCGTATTGAGAGTATGAAAAAAAAATAATAAAGTCCACGGTGTGACTGTTTGACAGGTGTGTGTGTCGAGGCTGGTGGAGCACACTCTGCAGAGAGTCACTCATGAAATAGGATAGTGTTTGTAAACAGTCTGTACTTTCTCAAATGTGCCCCGGAGATTTGTTGCAGGAAGTTAAATTGCTGAAATCTAGCTAATTTGGCACGATGCATTGAAAGCATGCTTGAGTGATCATAATTGCACTGGGACCAACTTAATTTAGCAATCTCGATGTATAGGTTTCCAATAACAACTGCAGGCGATATAAACTCAATCTCTTGTTTGTTTCTAAAAGTGATTAGCTGAAAAGATTTGCAATCTAAAGCTGTAATTGTGGCCTCTTATTTATGCCTAATTCTGATTTATTTTAAATAAAACATTGATATTATAATCCGGATTTAATGAAATGAGAGTTTTAAAAGATCATGCTCATTACTAGAGTAATTTACATGGGATAAAGTACACCGTTTGACATAGAAAAATGATCATATGTAAAAAAGATATGAATATATAATTGACAGCAATATGAAAATATATATTTTTTTTATTGTACCACATATTACTTCAAATGGGAAGGCAAATGCAGCAATACATTTTTTAAAACTATCCCGGGCGTCGGATATCATTGTTTTATAACAATTATATAACTATCATTGTTTTATAACTGTAATGTCTTCCCTTTATTGTAAAGTGCTGCACAAACTGTTGGCACTATATAAATACTAAATAATATTAATTATTATTATTATTATTATAAAAGTCTGTGGTATTTAAAGCAGCTGTTAGTTCAAGATCACATCAAAGTAAGATGTTACTTAAAGTTTGGGGTTTTATTTTTGCTGTCGTATGCTATAATTTCTTTTAAATATTTTTTATTTATTCCGAAGATATCATAGATTTGTAAAATTCAGCTTCATATATTCATCACAATACTGAATTCCTGACTCATAACAGAATATCAAATTTATAATAAGAGGGAGAGAGAAGAGTTCAAGTGGGAGGGGGATACAAATGAGCTCAGCAATATTACATAGTAGTGTATACAAAAATAAAAAAAATATTGTATTGTAATAGTGTATACAAAAATACAAATAATGTGCATCAAAATGCATATACTGTACATGTCCATAGAATATAATTGAACCATGTCTATACTATTTCTTTGTGATACTGTCTAGATGAGCTCAGCAATATTACATAGTAGTGTATACAAAAATACAAAAAATTTTTGTTTGTAATAGTGTATACAAAAATACAAATAATGTGCATCAAAATGCATATACTGTACATGTCCATAGAATATAATTGAACCATGTCTATACTATTTCTTTGTGATAATGTCTAGATGGAATTGGTGAGTCAAGTATCTTCTTTATAGAAGATGGATACATTTTCTCTATACTACAGCGAATTATGAAAGAGAACAAAAATTTTAATCTAAAAGTTGATTTGTTGAATCAACCTAATGCTGATAACACATGCTGTGCCCCATCTCCTTAATGTGTGTAACGTTAGAGTTGTTATTTAACATTGGGTTGTTATTTGAAGCAGAACTCCTGGCAAAAGTGTTCTTAACCTTTGCAGTGGGGCTACCCCTGAACTACAAGGGTTAAGTGCTCGATTTTGTCCAGGTGCTAAAAAATAATTGACTCAAGGATCCTTAAACCGCTGGAGTGCAAGGGGAGAGAGGCTCTAGGCACTGGTCTAAGAGCAAGCCAGCGCCAAGGATTGGGTGAGTATAACTTTTTTTTTAGCACCTAGAAAAAAACAAGCACTTAACCCTTGCAGTGTGGGGGTAGCCTCACTGCAAGGGCTATAAACACTTGTGCCTGGAGTTTTGCTTTAACATTGCTAAATAACAACTCAAAAGCTGTTTACACTCAGGACTCAGGACCTGGGATGCAGCATATGCAATAATACTTAAGCGAGGCAATTGACAGGCCAGCAACTGTAGGACCTTGGGGCATTCTCAGGTTTAACTTCCAGCTCCAGAGTCATCATCATACAAACTAAGTAAGATTGAATAAGGGGATTATTACAAATCTTTTACATCAATTATCTTTTTTGCCATCTCCAATTTGTATAGAAATATATGTGTTGAAATTTGCTTTATTAACTAATCCACGATAAAAAAAATAATCTGTCCAGATTTTCTAATAAGAATCCTGCTGCCTCAAAATTTTAGCAATTTTTAGCAATTTGTTATAATTGGGCATCAGAGGTGATTATTGCAGAAAATGTCTACTGAAGTGTCTAGTCTGTTCCTCTACAACAGCTAAATTAATTTAGGACTAAATATTCCAATTTTTGCAAGCCCAGACGTGTGTCTTTGTAAAATTAAAGGAGCATTTTAAGTATAATTTGTATGGAATAAATAGAGGTTCTTCTTGTTTGGTAGGATAGAGGGTCATTGCTATAGAGGTGGTAGTACAATTTCTTTTCAAACACGACTATTAAAGCAAATGTCGTAACTTACTTTTGAAAATAAATGTCTTATTCTAAAATGTGTATTAAGCCAAAACTTGGGGGAGGGATGCAACCCTGTTAAGCTTTTATTGCTGTCTTTGCCCCCACTGGGGAGATTCAATCTCTTTATTTGTCTCCTTTGACCATTGTTACCAGGACTGAAAGTGAGGAAAACATACAAACTTTTGAGTTGTCACCAGAACAGTTACAGAGGGGAAGTCTTCCAAAGGGGACACTGGTTGCAGTGACAACTTACTAACTAAGAGAGGGTTCCTTCTTGCTTCCTGTTGTGTCTGAAACATTGGAAATTAGCTTTCTCCAATAGACTAAAGACAAAAAAATCCAATTCAAAAACAAAAAAAAGTTTTAGGGCCTGCAATGCATTAAAAATAGCGTTTTTTGCAGTGCATTGCATCACCATGTATTGCGCATTGTTGCAGTGCATACAGTGCACATGTCTTGCGGAGGCATTTAGGGGTGCCAACTCCATTCACATGTGTGAATGGGCCCTTACCTTTAAATATACTTTAAGTTTGTTTGGGCACATATGCCCTTTACCACCCCCACAGACTTTATTTTCTAGATAAAAACCAGACAACCAGCTTACCTATATTGCATTCTACATATGGCACAATATTCTTTTCTGGAAACAATTACCTTTTGTACATTTCAATAAATCATATTTTATATATTTTATTATCAGTGCACATTGTAAGATCAAATTACAAACTACTCTGTCAGTAGGTAATTCTGACTACAAGCAATAACTAAACTTTATTTTACATTAGCTGAGCTTAAAAATATATTTTCATTATCAAAGTGAAACGTTTTGCTAAGTTTGTTTTTTCACTAAGCAATAAGGAGCTATTACCCAGTTATGGTTGCCACTTATTTTAGGAGTTTCTCCATATCTCTTACATATCAATGGGAAACCACAGTTTTTCATTGTATTTAGATTAAAAAAACTGCTCTCAAATGTTGTTTTAAATACTGAAATTGTGGAAGTATGTTTTTTAAAAAGCAAAGTATGGCATAAAAACTGGTTATATAAGTAATCTTGTATGATATTTATGCTGGTTGATCATTTGAATAAATACAGCTAGCATTTGCATTACAAAAAATGTTGAACAATAGACATGTAACCCTGCAAACAATTTGTTTAGTTTCGTATCCATTCTGATTTTTATTTCTGTTTTTGGATTTCGGATCCCAAATTTAATTTAGTTCGTTATTCGGATTTCGGTACCGTCCGCATTTTTGTTTCTAGACAAAGTCATAAGACCGTGCCTGTAATGCAACCCCCAACAGCCAAAAAACCTATCTGATTGGCCAGAGAACAGTTATATGTCCAAATTAACTTCGGTTTGAGCGAAATTCGGACGGTTCAACATTTTTGTTAAATCATTCGGATTAGTTTGTATTCAGACACGTTAGATTTCGGAAATTCGGATGCATCCTACTGTCCGAATTTAACAAAATTCTTACGAATATCCGTTCGGAACAAAACGAAAATGTACATGTCTATTAAACAATGACTTTTGAAGACATGCTGATGACACCCAAATCTATCTCACTACTCCTCAACTCATCCCTTCTGTCTCCACACGCATCTGTAATCTACTCATTGACATACCAACATGAAATGTATTTAAAAAAACCAAACAATGTAAATGGAAACATATTGACAGGAGGAAAGAGCAGACCCTTGCTCATCAATCTGCTGCTTCTCCTTCACTGTCCAATCACAAATCGAGGGAGGGACAAGAGCAAGTTGTTTTGTTTAACTGCATTCGAAACACATCACATATCTAGGCTGGCTGTGTTTTCTGGCAGGACTGTGCAAGTCTCAGAAAGTAATGGACAAAATATAAATCCTTTTGCTGGTTAAGCAGCTCCCATATATCTATTTTATTTGTGTATTCTGTTGTTTGCTTTGAGTTCTGCTTTAATTATCATTAACACATATTGGCATTGTACCTCTTTTTTTGATATTTTAACCAGAAGTTTCTGAGAAAACCTCAGTATGGGAAATGGAGCGTGCCCACTAAAGATAAGCAAAATTAAAATGCTAGGTGAATATAACAAAACCTAAAAATCTCACCTCTTTGACCAAAAGCTAACTTTCAGTTAATATTAATATATTGATCAAGCAGATTGATAGTCATGTGAAAGTTGATCAACAAATCACACATTTAGACTATTTCTCAAAAATTAGTGTACTATAATAAATATTACCAGAAGGTAGTGTTACAGTGCATCATTATAGCTTCTTGTTCACCGAAATTCTACATGCTACTGGGGTGGAACTAAAGAGAAAGCCAAAAATTACAAGAAAACAAATGAATCATGATTTTTGGTATTAATATTCAATGACAGTACTTCTCAGAGTGGAACAGCCTAATCATTGATTTCTCAGACTGATTGTTGAAGTGTATGTAAACCCTAACAATGAACTTCTTTTATATGGTTACTTTTGATCTGTAAAATATGCAATTAAAGGGTTTTGCCCTATAAGTGCAAAAAGTAACTGTTGATCCTCCCAGAACCCTTGTGAGATGATACCGGTTTTAAAGTTCTCAGCTCTCTTTGTGGACTACAGAAATATGTTATGTTATTTATGATAGGAGAGGAATGGACTTCTGTAGTTCTATCCTGTTTCTGTTGTCCTGATACATTAGGAGCAAATGAGAGTTATCATCCTATGACTTGAAGTGTGTTACTGGCAGAAACACCAGGTAAAAATGAAGGGAAAAAAAGCTGGAAAAAAAGAAAACAAAAGCAGCCACAACATCTAAGCACTGGCCTTCTGCAATATATTATATTTCTGTTTAATCTGCTTTGTAGTAGTCCTTGCATAAAAGTACAAAGTTTTCTTTACACAGCCCCCTGCCCCCTAAATAAAAAAAAAAGATCTGGCCAAAGCTACTAAAGGTACAGCTTGCAAAAACATAATACACAGGTCTTTGTTCTCAATGAAAGCTATTTTGCTTTATTACATAAGCATGGCAGTGCAAAACAGACAAGCTCCTCTTTCACATAGGAATGTTTCTGACCATATCTAGCCCTTTGTTGAGCTAGGAGCAAACTGCACAGTAAACCCAAACATGAAATATTTATATATCCCTCCACCAATCACAACAAATGGATTGCCTGCAATGACCAATGGAAATACAACAAACCTGATGGAGAACTTCCACCTATGATGGCTTATTGCTCTACCCTGCTGCCCCATGACCCATGTGTAAAAAAAAGTATGTATATTACTTTTTTTTATATCGGGAGCAATATATTGGGCAATATATTTTTGATTCTAAAGTGACGTTAGGCTTCAACATATATACATTTATGTTTATGATACATAATATTTATGTTTATGTATGGTTATTTTTATTTATGTTTGATACACAGCACTTTATCAAACCAAATGTCATTGTGTTAGGGGTTAAATTTACTTTAAAATGTTTAAAATATTGTCATTTATCTTCCTACACTTATTTCTAATCGTCATTTTAAATGTTTTCATGTTTATTTCCATACTTTTCAACGTATATTTTTGTCACTCTATATTTATATTCTACAGTTGTCTCCCTTGTGTTTTATTGTACTCTATGTTACAAGGACATGGGAATTACCAAGTGACTTTGCAGAGCTGTGTGGCCACTGGGGATACAATGCTGTGACAGTATGTCAAAGCACAGTGCAGTAATATGTGAGATTTACTGTTGTGTGTAATGCACAGAACAATTTCAGTGATGTGATGGATTTTAAGGCCCATCTTTTCTTGTAACTTATAGCAATTTATTTAATTACTCGAATTCTAATTACTTCCCTATCCAAGAAGGCAATTGTATCCTGGACGGGTGGCTGTTATATGTAACAGTAATTTTCCCCATGTGACCTATTTACAAAGAATTTGCAGCATGTGTGAAAGCACCAGAGACTTTTCATAGAGGCCATGCTGCTGTCAGCATGCTCCTGATTAAAGGAAATTCTACAGGGTATTTCAACTCTATTGAATGATTTGGAAGCACATGAGGCAATAAAAAGAAGTGCTTAGCCAAGATTGATACAACAAGATATTCATTACTGCATGCAGTGATAGAACACACACACACACTGAAAGTTTTCACTATAACTTCACTACAAAGGAAGGATTTGGAATCCATAAAGGTTTAAAGCTAAACACATGGAAAGAGGCTAAATACACAGCAGACATATACTGTATATGCAGGAGCTACAGTATTTTATTAAGTCCTAGTTGTAAGTCCATGTAAGTCTGCCAGTTTTGTGATCCAGGTCCTGCTGTCAAACAACTCAGTCGGGCCTCCGACCACCCTTACAGCAGCAGAACAGCTTGGTCAAGAGCACAGAGCAAATATCATTAGATTGGTTAAGAGACATTGATAGAAGCGGTATATTTGCTGCTAAAAGCAGCGGTACAACAATATTGTCAACGTGCCTTTAATAAACTTCATAGAGATACAATGCACCTTATCCCCATGTATGGAAAAACATCTAATGACCAAGATGACCAGATTACTTTTTTCTCTTGGTTGACAGTTCTCTGTCATAGGATACCAACTTGAATTGTCAGTCTATAGGAAAGAAAGAGTTGATGAAGGATAATATCATTGTATCCAGGTAGACTTCTGAAGATAAAGTTGATTTTTACACAGAGTTTTCCAGCTGCTATCTAGACATTGCTAGAGAGCTTGGTGTGAAAGAGGGAGCAATAAAGAGCTTGCAACAGCCTCCATGCACAGGAACACGTTGCAAAAGGAATAGCCAGCGTTACTTTAATTATTTGCTGGAGATACTTTTACCAAAATGCAGCAGTATACCTAAAGGACAGACTCTTTGCTTTAGCACACAAAAAAATGTGTATTTTTTGTACTTCTATTATGTGTTCTGTGTTTAGTAGTACTGAAAAAGTA
This sequence comes from Nanorana parkeri, assembly GCF_000935625.1. NCBI lineage: Eukaryota > Metazoa > Chordata > Amphibia > Anura > Dicroglossidae > Nanorana > Nanorana parkeri. The sequence goes on from NW_017306432.1 coordinate 88,229, forward strand.
TAGGTTTGTTTTATATTTTGGTGTGTAATGCATGTTCAGAAATACATTGCTTTAATCAGAACAGGAAATGCTTTCGTATATTGTGGGTGTATTTGTGCGCTGCTAATACTAATCACATTTTCTGATTTTTTGGTAAAAGACAATAAATTGTTCTTTTGTAATTTTAATTTCTCTAGTACTGGAGAAGTCTGAGTTAAACAATGCATTCGAATATACATGATTTAAAAAAAAAAAACGTTATCCATTTTGAATAACCCTTGTGTCAGAAATATTATTTTAGTGCACTGGTATACAGAAGTGCTAAAATAATGTTTTTGGTTTTTTTTCTGGTCTGCCCAAAATTCTAGGAATATATTTTATTTGGTAAGGAGGAATTGTCATTAAACGGATAGCAGCACAAGTATACAGTAGTGATCTTACTGATTAGTATAAAAGAAAAGTTGGATGGAAACCTAAGGAGGATATTAGGGTAAAAGTGGTTAGAGTGTGAGAATTAAAAAGAAAAGCACACTTTCCAGCATTGTGAAAGTAAAATATGTGCATCTAGTTCCATCCCTCAATCTACCAATTCCATTTTTTGTCTTTAAAGTCGGGATCAGGAAAAAAAAAAGCCCATAGATAGGGTTTTCTAAGATCAGGTATGTGTCAACAAATAAGGAACAGTTGGAAAGTATGAATAGGTAATGATACAGTTAATATTATTCCTGATATAGCACTAACTTTAAACACCCATAGATGCTAATCTCAGGAGCCAATTTAGGGTGCATCAAATTATTTGATCAGTGTGTGCATAAGTTTACATACAGATTTGTATTTGGTGACCCACAAACCCCAGTATGGCCTAAGCCATTGTGCTGTCCAGAGCAACCATGATGGCAAGTGGACCATTTTATATTACCAACATATGCTCCAATATAGAACAATTTAGCAGAATGTGTCACTTATACAGCTAAGTCCAATTTGCTTCAGAAATCCTCCTTTACATTTTTTTATGAAGAATAAGATTTAAGAAAACCTAAGGAGAAGCAAAAATAATGTTTTCCCATGCTGCATCGTCCTTTTCTATGTTTACCATCAAAGAATGTAAAAAATGTCTCTTCTGTACACTGGCATCAGAACCCATACCTTTATATGACTTCTCTTTTAAAAAGGATCTATCCTTTTTTTGGCATATATCTCCTGCTAGTATGCAGGAGATATATATCCCAACATTAAAAATAAATAAATACAAAATTGGCAAATACCAACAAACTTATCAGTGTCAGTGCCGCTCGCTCCCTCCCGGCTCGCAAACGGGAGGAAGTGTGGGCAGGCGCATGTGCAGTCCAGATCATCAGAGGGGAGAGGAGGTGAGCAACAATGACAGTGAATGGACACAGCCGGGTAGCTGCGACCGCGACTCTTCCTACCGAACAGACTCGGTAGGAAGAGTCTGCGCTGGATCAGAGACCGGCACCAGCGCTGGAGGGACTGTGGAAAATGAGTAGAAAGAAAAAGCTGTTCGGATCAAGAAGAATCACATAAGGTAAGTTCTTAAAACAGCATTGGGGGGTGGGGAAATTTCTGCCTTCAATGTCACTTTAATTCATGTCAGATATACCCTTTCTAATGACTGGTGAGCTAATAACTGGTGGGGGGATATTGAAGAAACAGCAGAAGAAGTGAACAGCTCAAATCCACAGAATGAATAAAGAAGAAGAGAGATGGTTGCAGTTCAAAAGGTACCGATTCTTCTCCAGCAAGCAGCTCAGTAGCGACTTCACCAATTCACACCTGCAATCTCATTAAACTAACAATCAAAGCCAGCAATGCCTCTTATGCAGCGTATATACAGGTTTCGGACACAAGAATGCTTAGGCACACTCACATGTCAGGGAGTGCGTTGCTGTCATTTAACAGAAATTCTAAACAAATGGTAGATTTTTCAGTGGCAGTTTAGGCACTATAACATGGTAACATTGTACACACAAAAAGGTAAGAACATTGTAATAGGACTTTTGAGGTACCCCAAGAATTGACATGTACAATCATATGTCATAAAAAACCCATAAACCTTATTTACATCTATAAAGCTATCCAATTAACACACAAGATTACGTTGCTATGCATATCATTAACATCCCATCTCCCATCATATATAATATAGTTGCATCTACTCATAATTTTTTATATTCTGTAAACAACATTGTTTTAAATAAGAGTAGAATATTTTACTCCATCTTTTTTTTCCTCTTAACAGGGATTGAATGAAATGTATCTTCTCATTCATGTATGTATATTCTCAACACATTTAATGAATATTCAACAGGAGATGGCTACACTTATTATGATTTTGTGCTCTGTTTCTTTCTGCATATGACTTTCATGGATACCTAGAAGTCCGGGGTGTGGATGGGGAAGAACCAAACAAATACCACCTCAGAGAAAAAAATGAAAAAAAGTATTTCAGTTCTTAGTTTTGAACTGAATCTACGATGGACCTTGCCTTATTTGAATCTAGAAATATTTTTGATATTTGGATGTGGTACCCAAAATAATATTATGCTGCTATTTCAAGATAAGACATTTATATTGTTTGAGTTTTGGTACACTTTAAGACAAGCTAAGTGGCCCCTAGTTTCTATCTCAGCATGTTGTCTAATTATACAGCAGGAAAATAATTTGTTCCTGACATTATGGGAGAAATAGATAAATGAGCACACTTGAGTATGAGCTGATTTGCACAAGTATCTTCACAGAATTACTTTGTTGTTTACAGTAGTCACTAAACATTCCCATATGTCTGCACATTCCAACTTCATTTTAATTTCATTTATCCAAACAACAATCGACTTTGCCAACCTTGTCAGCTGGTATACTGATGCTATAGTTAAACTGAATTTAAGTCTGCTTGGACTCATCAATTTAAAAAAGAAACTGCAATAAACTTTTTCACAGTAGGCTGATTATTGTAAGAAGATAAGAGCTTCCCTTTTCCATTTTTTTTCAACTAGGCTACATCTGTGAGCAATATAAACCAATCAGACATTAGTTTAATGTTAGAACAGTAAGATTAGTGAAATGTGACTTTTGGTTGGTTGCTGTGGGCAAGCATAAAGCCCTGTTGTCTTGCTGGTTAAGCCTAAATATGCAGAGCCATTGTTACCATAAAAGGTATCCATAGAAGGACTAAAGCTCCCTATCCTATTCTGCAGCCAGTGCTATGTAACCTCCATTTAGATCTGCGGTTGCCATGGTTCTACAAATGTGATCAGTTATCACACCAGACATTGAAGGGCTTGAAAGTTCGGTTGACAATAGAAATGAGCACACTGGCAACCGTGACAAGTATCACCGGACATGTAAATTGTGTTTCGTTCCAAATGGATATTCGTACAAATTTAGTTAATTTCGGACATTCGGATACATCTAAATTCGAACGCGTCTGAAATGCAAACATATCCGAATGCTAGTTTAATAAAAATTCGGATGGGTCCAAACTTTGTTAAAAATAAACTAATTCGTACATGTGACTGTTCTCTGGTCAATCAATTTTTGACTGTTGGGGGTAGCATTACAGGCATGGTCATGTGACTTTGTTCTGAAACAAAAATTCAAATGGTTTCGAAAACCAAATAACAAACTGAATAAAATTTCAGATCAAAAATACGAATGAAGCTGAAACGAAACTAAAAACAATTTTGTGAGGTTACGTGTCTAGTTTTTACCAGAGACATGCATTGAATGCCGCATATACTGCACATGCACTAGAAGGCAAAATGTAATTGAAACACTGTAGAAAACAACATCACCTTGTTTGAATATGAATTTAATAAAATGTATTTTCTCATTTTTATATTGAGCTTTCTTTTGGGAAACAGTTAAATCAATGGATTTAGTTCCACTTTAAGGACTTGTACCTAAGGTATCAAATATTGTAGTAAGTAGAATTTGAATATAGCTAAATTAAAAAGAAATATGAGTATAAAATCACTCAAATCCTGTAGGTCCATATTAAGTAATAAAGCAACAAAAACATTAGCAAAGGATGAAGATAAAACATTCTGTATATAATAAGTTACATTTTTAGAAAGATATCTCATAATATAGGATATATAAAGGAACATTTTGGGATTGTAATTGTAGAGGAAAAAGCAAAAACTAAACTCTTAAATGCATATATTGTTAAATCTGTCTTTTATGTCAGAAATATAACTTTCCATTCAATAAGGCATGCTTAGATGGCGCAGTTAAGATGGCCATACACTATGCAACATTCGGCTGGTTCATGAAGAATCAATCAATTATCAATCCGCACAGTGGGTGCCTCTGTCACACCCTTCTACCCAGCATCCCTTAATCAGAAGATCAAGGGAGCTGGATGACAAAATCTTCAGCCGAACAGTACTTGCAGTAATAGGCTGCTGTTAGAGTACAGTGGAAAAGAGAGGTGGATTCCTAAGCAGCGTGGATGGAGGAGTCTGTGAAATAGTACCAGCTTTACACTTAACAAAATTAAAGTGTAGCTTAACCCAAAAACAAAAATGTAATATATTGAAACTAACCAGCCCTTAGATGTGATAGTTTTATTTTTTCTGTCTTTTTTGTCTTGATTTTTACCAGGTGAGACAGCCAGTAACACAATTCATGTCCTATAAAGCAACACTGACTCACTCTACTGCATCTATGGAGGAGCAATGTAGTCACCCTAGGTTGCTCCCCTAAATTGAAATATAAACATGGCATCTTCTCTTCATCTCTTTTAGGTGGGGACACAAGATATTCAGTTTACAAAAGATAGCTTGAAATGAAGAAGATTGAGATTTCACTTCAGTTTACAGGAAATTACAAGAACAATACATTTCTGGCAAGATCAACAGGGTTTCTTACTTTTGGAAATGTTCTTATACAGTAACTAATAATAAAATTAAAATAAGGAGAATATATGAATATTTTTTTATCTAGGGAATCAATTCAACTACCGTTTGGGGCCAGGAAGAAATTGCTTTCCTCCTTCATACCAAAATTGTCCACAGCTGCCCAGAAAGTTTTTTTATGTTCATATGGACCAAAAAGGCAAGAATTATGGGAGTCTGAACTTGATTAACATGTTTTTCATAACCCTTTTAGCTATGTAACTATATAAGTAAAAGGATTTGTTGGATTCTGCTGGGTTATAAAAACATCATGCTTCGTTCATATAATTAAAGCTAACCAACTTTATGTTCCTACTACATTAAAGATGTACTGTATTAGTTCTGCCTAGACTTGGGCTGGCACATATTGGATTTGTTTGAAACTAGGTATAAACACAATGGAGTTGATTTACTTAGGACAAATAGGCTGTTCACTTTGCAAGGAAATTTGCACTTTGCAAGGAAATTTTGCATTAGCGTAGTGAATGAGTTGAAGCTCTGCTAACTTCCATCATCCAATCCTGCGAAGAAAAATATTGGGTTTGTTTTTTTTTCTTTTTACATTACTAGGTATTATTTGCAAAGTGTATTATCACCATACTCGCTAGCAAAGGAAAAATACCCTTACAGAGTGAAAAGTGAAAGCCCTCTTTGCCTTTAGTAAATCTCTGATATGGTCCAACCATTAATTTGGGGGGTTGCCACCTCATTATATATGACATTCAGTCTGTTATGCTTTATTGGGAACAATTGGTTTTGTGATCCATAATGAATCAGTTTTTTATTCAGGACAAAAGTGTTAGGAACCTCCTGCTGCTACTTACCACCCATTAGCAGTCAGTGGTCCTTTCATCTTCTTGTCAGATCTGTTTCTGGCATTCTTCTTGTTTGGCCAGGCATGCTGTTCTTGGAATGTGCCCCACCATCTGCTGTTTAAGATAAAAAAATGAAGCATAGTGTGACATCACTGGCTGGCAAGGATTGGTATGTTGGAAGAGTGCCTGAGCAAAAAGCTTTCAGTTGGTCCTTTCAAACTTGTACTAGTACTTGGTGTCTGTGCCACAAATCCTGATTGCTACAGTGGTTATAGGCTCAACCTGTTAAGTGGTTGCTGTTTTTGCCTGTTTTGATATCTTGCCTGATATGACCCTGACCATGCCAGTTCAGTCTATGATTTTACATTCAGTAATTGATTTGCCTGCCAGGTACTCAGCTGAAGCTGGTAAAGCACGACTATGGCAGGGCCTGTCATGTAGCAAACCTCAAGCCTCACTGAAAAGATACCTAGTGAAGACCAGCCACTTCTATGATTCTGGGTTGACACATAGGGGGTGATTTACTAACCTAAACACACGCACGCACCAGATGCGTGTGATTTTTACACAGCAAAACGTATTTATCAACCAAAAAGTCTCTAAAAGCATATTTCCACGAATGCCATATATGGAAAAATCATGCACATGATGCATATATAATGCTGCTTCACAGTTTAGACAAAAATGGTTAGCTCATGCATTTACATTCCTGCATTCATCAACGCAAGCAACACAACGTAGAGCTAATTTACACAACATCACCTTGCAATTCATGCAGGGCTTTGCACAACACACCTGCTGGGTGTGTACACACTACAAAGGTGTCTAGATTCCACCAATAGATCATGCTGGGAGTAAATCAACCTCATAGAGTGTAAAGAAATCCATGATAGACTGTTATCTGGAACCCAGGTGAAACACACATTTTAATTTGTTAACCCAATGTAAAAGGGTTGACCACCATTACTAAATATAAAGGAAAATAATGCAAACACATACATACAATGAAATACACACTGTATATGGGTGCTGTTGTACTTGTCAAAGCATATGTATGTCTATGCCTTTGATGCTTAGATTTACACTGCTCTATCACACAGCGCAGTCCTGTCTGGCAGGGCAGAAGACCTGATTTTTCTCTTTTCTCTAAAGTGGAGAACTCAAAATGTGATGATTTGCTAGGGAAAATCTAAAACATGTTAATTGTGCCTAAGCAGTATCCTAAAATATTTATCTTTTGTCTTGAATTCATTTGGAAAAATAGTAGAGCACTTCCTGTGCCTACAGCTCAAGACTGAGATTTGGAGATTTCACTACTGTACTGATCACTGTTCTCCTGAAGACTTGCTAGAGTGGAAGCTGTACCTGAGGACCTGCAGTGCAAGGTTCTTTATGCTTCTGCTTCATTCATTCTTGGGATCTGTGCTTTATCTCTCCTGCTGCTTCTTAGAGGTAACATTTAATCTATTTATAGTTTACCTTCCCTGGTCTCTACTTTTCCTTTTATTGATATTGTAAAAACAGTTTTAAAAAAACTTTCAGTTTTTATTTCATACCTTATTTAAGACTCTGTGATGTCATCTCTGGGTCTCTGTGCTTGTAGGCAGGTCAAGGGCTTGCAGGGTGCTATACATAGCTTCCTAAAAACATCACAGCACACTGCCTCAGAACTCCTCTAGTCCTCAGCCCTGATGCAGTTGGGTGCTGGCACTTGAGAGAAACTATACAAATATCAAAATGGCTTGATGGGTGGTATTCAGTCCAGAGAAGTTGACAATCATAGGAAGGAGGCATTTGCATGCAGACTGCCCTAGGTAGTACCCACATGTAAAGCTGAGCCTCCATGATGATAAGAACTGAAATCCAATGAAGGAAAGGGGTGGATCAAGGACAGTCAGGCTGGGGTGGGAGGGAAAGATGTTGCTGGACATCCTCCAGACAATAAATGAGGCAGGCTCTATCTAACTTGCTGTAGCTTCTAATGAGAAGCTCAGTGTGAAGTGAAATCAGGATAAGCATTTTTATCACAGAAGAGGAGCTTCTACAACTGTGCAAAAATCAAAGTAAGGTTGGAGTTCAGCTCTAAACATTCCCCCAACAGTAATCCGATCTTTGGTCATTAGGGGGCAACTCTGTCATAAGTAAGTAAAGCCCTGCTCCTCTACTAAGATGACTGTCTCCACACAGAGACACAGTGCATAACAATGTATTGTAAGTCAATATGGAGCAAAGATCAGCTGCATTGAGGCCACAGGTAATACTGGTAACTAGTCCTTTGCCCTTTGCCTGTCTTTTTTTGGGGCATACCTTCCAGAATTCAGGTTCAATTCAGGACATGCTTCAAAGACAGTGAGGTGGACATTTTGGACAGAAAGGACAACTGGATCACACAAAGAGTGAAAGAGGCCATCTACATGAAACTGAAACAATCACCTCTGGAAAGGGGTAGGGCCTTTAACACCATCTATTCCTGACATTACTGCACATCATCACCCTGGTAATTTGACAGAAATACCATAATTATTGTAATTAAAATAAATAACACTTTGCAACCTTCATAGCTCTATTTTGATTGGATTATTAGTAGTTTAACAAACCTTCACACCCCCCATCCAGTTTTTGGCCAATCAACTATCTTGACATACTCCATGGTGAAGCGAGTGAGTTACCCCTTTGACTATAAATTCTGGGGTAGTATGTTCCTGACACTCATTAGACATCTTATATCACATAAAACATCTTCAACATTGCAGAACAAGTCCAGACGAATGTGATTAATGACTATTGGCTATACAATGTCCTGGATAAATGAGAACCTTCAGAAACATAAATGATAAAAATAAGCAGAATTATGCAGCATGTAATTACACTAATAAACATATATGTATATTTATGTGTATTAATCTTTGTATGCTATTTGCATAATAAGTACATTAAAGTATACAAACTATTTTGTCCCCATATAAAGTTTGTATGTGTAGTCTGGCATGCTTCTTGTTTGACATGGGGTAGATATTTAACTTGCATCGAAAGTTTCTGGCTGAGTAGACTGTCTCAGACTGTGAGTTATGAGGTTTTTACATGAGATAAACACCAGATGCCATTGACACTTTCACTGTAGATCATGGAAAATGCATGGTAAATTTTATTTCGGAGATTTCATTTGCGCATAAGATAAAATCCCCAGCGATTAACTATACTTCAATTGTTTTTATGTGTTAATGTTGCCATTTACTGTTACTTTTTATGCATGAAAGCAAGCAGTCTACTTCCTTTATTATTTTGGATTTACAGGTCCTTTAAATGCGAGATTTTCATCAGTTGACCGTATGGAAAAGTCTGAGTGAATAACATTTATACAATCAGCTACTGGATTATAAGCAGATACGACGAGGCAGGGGAGTTTTCTTTGACCCTTTTTAAAAATTGTTGACTGTCAACAGCCGCATTAAGTTGGCTGTAGTCGTTAAAATGATGGCATCTGTCACCATCGTGAGTTATAGGCTTAGCTGACCATAACTTCCTTTCAGATTTTGTCTCCAGAATACGCAGTCCATTGTCAAGCTAGAACATTAGTGTAAAGCATTCTGGGAAAGGTGCACAACAGCAGCTGGGGAGTGCAGTAATGAGCGTAAAGACTGTGTTACAGAGCATGTTTCATTAGCGTGAGTGAAAGATGTATGGTTGCAAAATAAGGATTTTTCTTTTTGTGTTTGGAATGGCTTTGTGATAGCTAAACACTAGTCTGATTATTACTGACACAAATGATTGTAACAGTATCATTATTAATGATGGGTGGTGAATAACACTCTTGCACACAGTGTTTAGTCCTTCCTTGCTTAAATATTATTTTACCAAAACATTATAGAGTTTCATTAATACCTAAATATTTAGCATTATTGTGATTTGTAAAGGAAAGGCTCTGTTACTTAAAGATGTGCTTTGGGCAAACATAAAACTCAGCCATGAGTACAAAAACTGAAGAGTTATTAACCTCTATCTTCTTTTTGTTTTTGGATCCAACATTTGGGAAAATGTAATAATCAATATGATCTGCGCCAGTCAAATCTAAGTGCAAGCTACAAAGCACTACTGATGGTGGTAATCAAAATAAATAATGGTAATATAATGTGCCGAGCTACTAAATAATCAAAATATAAACACATCAAAACATAGACATCAGTGCACTAAAGTCCCATAGAAGTGAAAGTTCAAAAGTGATCACAGGAGTTTAGATCCATATAAACTAATGAGAATAGTGAAAGTGATAGTAGCAGTAGTAGTGATCGTCTATCTAAAAGCTTGCAGACCGCACACCAAATAGATGCTCCAATCCACATGTGATAAAATAGTGGTGTGTAGTTGGGTGCTCGCCTGAGCTGATGACCAGTAAAGGTCATAAAACACTGTTCCCTTCTTGGCGGGGAGGGACACCCTCTAGGCATAGACACCGGACCAGTTCATAATGGTATCTATATCTTTTTAGCCATTGGATGCCAATATGAACTGGTCCGGTGTCAATGCCTAGAGGGTATGAATGATGTTTAAGGAGTTAAGGACTATCAGCATTATGATGCTGCAGCCTTGGTGTTTAGTGATTAGTGCTATGATCTGAATTTGGTTCAAACTCAGATTTATTTCAAATTCTATCAAATTGTTCCAATTCAAAATGCATTGGAGTCAATGGATGACTGTCTTTGATAATCACTTTTGGCCATTGGACGGCTGCTAGACAAGCTATTTAAGTCAGAATTAAACTCCCCCCCCACAAAAAAAATGTACAGCAGGGAGTAACCTTTTTATTTTGCTTCAAGGGCAACTTTAGAAATACCCAAATCATTGAAATTACAGGTTTGGGGGAAGCCTGAAAGCTGTAGGTGGTGTTACCGAACCGCAACAGTAGTCAGAGACATTATGAGTGACAGGATACTTTGACAGCGCATATTTGGCCGTGTAATTTTTTTTTATACAATTAGCTTTGCTTACAGACAGCAGCACTTTATTTGACTAATTATAGCCCGGGATTTTCTATGAAAATACCCATAATTATATATTTATCTTTATTGGATTTTTCTGCTGACCTGTAAGGAAAGGATAGATTTGTGCTCATACCTAGGGATGAGCAAATTGGCCTAGGTTCATTTCACAGGTTGTTTGCCAAATTGCTGTCGTTGCTGGTGATGAGGAGGGTTGGTGGTGCTGGGGATGAGGAGAAAGAAATTTGGGGCAGCTTCAAAAGGGTAGTGTAACATCTCCATGATAAAGGGGGAAATGTCTTGGGGAATCTATTGCCACCATCCAAGAGGGAGCCCCAAATCCTGCATTCTGAAGAGTGGGTGCAAAGAAACTCTTTGTCACATTTTCTCATGGTGGATTGATTCCCCACAGTGGAGGCATTGGGGTTGATTTAAAGGCAAATAGCTTGTTCACTTTGCAAGGGAATTTGCATCTTGCAGGCGAATTTTTACACTTATTGAATAAGGTGAAGTTCTGATAAGTTCCATCATCAAATGATTTGCAAGCAAAAATACTGTTTTTTAAAATTTTCCTTTCCGTTAACGGGTATTCTTTGCAAAGTGAAATATTGCTACATTCACCAAGCTAAAGGAAACTTCCACTGCAATTTGCAAAGTTCTTTGCAAAGTGAACAGCCTATTTTCCTTTAGTAAATCAACCCCATTGGATCTCCTGCACTGGAGGGAGAGCAGCAGGAGGATGGAGATGATGTCCACCTGTCTCAGGTCCAGCATGATGCTCTGCCTACTGTCTCAATCCCTGTAAGGCAGCAGGAGGCAGAGGTAGAGTAAAAGGAGGAGAGATGGGGTGCTGCCAATGTGAAGGAGTAAGGTTGGGATACTGGTGGTGAGGAGGAGGTGATCTGCGGGGGCTGAAAATAATGAGGAGGAAATTTGCAGTGGCTTCAAGGGGGGATGTTTTATACCTCCATGATACAAGGGGGAAAGTATCAGGGATCTGCTGACAGCATCCAAAAGCCCATATTGTTCCTGTCTAAAGAAGTTGTGAAAAGAAAATCACTTTGTCGCATGTCCTCATGGTGGCTGGATCCTGCACACTGGGAGCATTAGATCACCCGCACTGTTGGCAGGGCAGCTAGAGGAGGCAGAGGCAGATGGGGGCGCTATATACCTCTATGATACAAGGTGAAAGTCCTTGGGATCTACTGCCATCAAAATGCTCCACTGTAAAGATGTAATGCAAAACATACTGCTTTGTGCTGCAGTTCTAGTTAAGATACCCTGTGCAAAATGCTAGATTTGGGAAGCCTACTCAACACAGTGGGCAGCTGTCTGGGTCTCCAGTGGTCCAACACGCTCCCTCTGCCCAGTGCTTCAATCAACAGCACTGCATTTTTGTTCAGTGGTGGATGGAGTGGAAAATGGTAGGAACATTTGTTGGTGTTTATTGTTGTTTGTGTTCCAATAGGAATGTTTTCCATTATTTCCTGTCCTAAATGGAAGCGAGGTGAAATCTCACTTATGCAACACCAAGAAAAAACCTCAACAGAGGTCCTAACTTACTCCTGTTTCCCTAAAGCACTCTGACCACAGTAGAAGTGATCAATAGCTTAGTGAAACCTGCATTCTCTTTAATGGCCGTTCTGGACAGAAAATGCTTGTCTCCTCACTGTGCAGGTGGTAGATAAACTTTAAAAATTACTCTGAAACCACATATAAGACAACATTTCTTCACACATTCCACAGTGCTGGGAGTGGGAGTCTGGAAAGGTGTAGAGTTTATACAGGACGATGTTGTCTGATCTGTAAATAAAAGTATCCCAGATCCATTTAACAGTGTGGTATGGGACAGGTCCCCCTTACACCTGTAACAAATCTGTCTTCTACATGTCAGCTTAGATTACATTACACAATACAAAACACGCCTCCTGCCATTCACAGGAACTGTTTTACTGAAATGACTTCACTTTTCATGGAAGACTGAGACAGAAAACTGATAAGAAGGTGTACATGGTCCAAAGTATTTAAACTATTCCATTTTAATATTTGACGTGTATTCAGTCAGAGCGTTGGAAGTATAAAGAATGTTATGAAATGTTCCCAAACAATGAACAATATTGAATAGAGATTTATGAATAACATAAAGCACCTGTGTCTGTGGTAAATTCAAATCATGACTCATTAAAATAAGTTTCGTTGCCCATGAAAACTGGCAGTTTTAAACAACTCTGAAAAGCAATTACATGAAAGAGTTGTTCCACCTAAAACATAAAGTACAACTCAGTGCTAATTTTATATTATGAAAAAGTCCCCTTAGGCAGTATTAAAAAAAAACATGCAGTCTAGAATTGTTCCCTACAGTACCTCATTCTCCCCACAAGATGTCCTAAGTCTGGCTTGAATGACACCCATATTCACTCAGATTGGAAGACTCTGGACATACTGTGAGTGCAGGGCATTATGGGCATGAGTGTCAACATTGTGCCCTTTATTTACAGTGTATAAATGTAGAGAGCAGCATTGACATCATTACATCTGCATTGCTCTTTGTATGAGTACTGCTCAGCCTGTAGAACAGGATTCTGTGGCATCACACAACATCTGAAAAAGGTTAATAAATATACAAAAACTAAAGTCAACAATTACAGCCACGGGAGTGGCTTAGGATTGCAAAGGAGAGGATGTCGATTCTGGTGGGGGACTGGAGTTGGCATTTAAAATTATATTAAAGTCAAACGTTTTATAAACTATTTGAAGAGCTGATAAAATGTATTACAATGTATGCAGGTCCTTGATTTTTAAGTTTTAGTTTGCTATGGAACAAACTGGTCCCCGATACCCTGTTTAAGGGTTGCACCTTTCACTTCCAAGGTCCTAAGGAGCCACCCCTGTGTCTCTTTAAACACACAGGCACAGCAGGGCAAGACACTTCCTTTCTCCCTGCTGCTCTCGTCCTTCCTCCCTCCTCCCTGGTCCATTCTCCAAGCTGGTAGATGGACAGCTCTGGAGACTGCTCTGTCTCTTCTGATCTTGCACTGTACATGTAGTTCAGGGAAGCTGAGCTGAGAGAGTTGGAGTCAGGTGTTCAGAAACATGATGACTTGGGTAAAAATTTAAAGAAATACTTTGCTAGGTAATGTATGTCTGTTTTATATGGATTCAAAGATTGAGAATGTAATACTACTTTAAGGTATATTTAAATCCAAAACTTTGTGTCTAATTTTGGATAGGGAAGTCAAGTTTTTTTTTTTTTTATTGCTGCATAGTTTTTATTGTTGGCTGTGATACATTCATTCTGGTGACCATTGTCACAGGCACAGAACATTATGGCAAACAAATAAATTAAGGGAAGGTTTCATAACTGGAGAACAAAACCTGGAGCCGCTGTGCATGGCAACTAATCAGCTTCACTCTTTCATTTTCAAATCTTAACTGAATAAACGGAAGAGAGAAGCTGATTGGTTGCCATGCACAGCTGCTCCAGATTTTGGCTGCTTCAGTTTCGATAAATTACCCCCAATCTAATTGTTCTGATGATGTCTAAGATGGGGTTTCTCTTCATTTTGGAGAAACTTCCTCATGCTTTCTGTAGTGTCTCTGAGACATGGGAGGCCTAAATCTTTCTGATGAGAAATAGGTAATGATAGAGGTGCCAACCATTACCTAATTAATTTTAAAATCCGCAAGCCCATCTTTACATATCTAATAAAAATTATACTATAAGCTCCCGTTCACATGGTCTGAGGGAGTGGATCTGTGCAGGGATCGTTTGCTGATTGGAATGGATGTATCTGTATCCGTCCAGTTTTCTTTCTCCATGTTGCAATGGAGGAAAAAACTGAAATTACCGGATCCATGTTGGTCTATGGGGAGTTGAATGTAAATGGACTTGTGTCTGTTTACATTAGATTACCCCCGATCTGGCAAGATCAGGTCTGGCGAAACAGAATGGCTGGAGATGGCGGTAACAGGATGTAAATGAATACCTGTCCGTTTAGATCCGGCAGCACATACACTAACATTGGGCTTCCAATCAGGTCCGCCTGAGAAACTGACAGGCGGACCTGATCGGAAAGCCAGTTTAAAAGGGCTCTAAGGCAATAAACCGCATTACCTTTGTGAGTACTGTTCTAATTGCCTACTTTGTTTCAATATATTTGCGTGGCAGCAACAAAATGTACAAACTGTGATAGTTTTTCTTATTGTGTTTTCTTCTTTTCATCTCCTACAGACATGCATGGCTACATTAAGATAAAGAGACATAGACGGACGTGTGTGAATGCTGAGAGGAGTCACAAGACTCACCAACTGTGTATCTCTATCAAAAACTTATTTTTTTAGTTCAGATAGTGCAGAGATTGGTTAGAACTCATATCAGTTTCATCTGTGCATCATTGAAGATATTTCCTATTACTTCCTCGCCTGGAGACATTGCTTCTTAGACAGTTTTCACAGGAAAGGGTATCCCTACGAGAAACTCTACAGGATACAATAATTAGCCATTCAAAAATGATATGCAAATTATACAATTACAAAGTTTGTGACCATGCTTGGCCAAACTGTTTCCAAGCTTAGACATAAAACTGGTCTGTCTACTTAATTTTATTTACAGGGCGTATTTCTATTTTTTTGGGACTAAGTAGCAGCTTCTCATGGCACCCATTAAAAGCTGCAGTTAATGGGTAGTAACCAACTACAAGTGGTAGGTATGTAGGCAGATATCTAATGTATTTTCCTCTCTAGCGTCTCCAAATTGGCAGTTGATGGTGTGGATACATGTGGACAGCTAAGTCCTGCCTTCTTAGTGCAAAAATTATCTTCGATTCCCCAAAGTTCAATTTGGTTTGGCATTAACTGACCACTGGGTCTATCTGGTCCTGTCTTGAATCATCTGCTTGTAGACATCATAACTTAAGACCATTCCCTAAAAATATACTATATATATATATATA
>NW_017306432.1:103877-143354 GCF_000935625.1 Nanorana parkeri
TATATATACATATAAAAAAAGATGATTTAAAACTAACTTAAAAAAGAATTTATTAAAAAATTAAAATTATGTTCTTATTACTTACTTACTTACTTCATTTTCATGCAGTTTGTAACATTTCTCATGCCGAACATCAGCTTTGCTAAAAATGAACCTCAAATGGCTTCCAAAAACCTTAGATTAATAACATATAAATAAACATTTGTGTTGCTGGGAATAAAACATAGACCATATGCTTTACCTTAGACCATGGCAGGTGATATTAGCAAAAAAACATATTACCAAAGGCAAACTATAATAATTATTTGTCTAAGATTTTATCTGTAATGGAAATATTTGGGTAGAGTCACCTTTTTCTTTCTGTTTTTTGTGTGTGCTCTAATTGGGGGAGGGAGGGGGGAGGATAGATGACATCTTGAAACAATTGTGTGCAATAAAAAGTATCATAACAATAGCAATAACACTCAAACAATTACCAGCAAGGACTGAAGCATAATTATGGCTTTTAAAAGGTTGGGTGAAATAGTATAATTCTTTATTCTTTATAGGATAACTGTACTTTCCAAGAAAGAACTGTTACCTTTTTTACCTCCCACCCAATGACCTAAACTCATCCTTCTCCCTTGTCCAAGATGTACAGTATACTCACCTTAACTGAAAAATCTTCAGTGTCTATGACTAACAATTGCCAAGTGTGTGGCCAGTGTAATATCTGTTTAGGGGACATTTATTGACACTGACAATAGAGTATTGTACTGTGTTAGCCATGGGTAGTAGCACAAAAGTAAAAATATAAACACGTAGGTGATACCTTTTGCATGGCTAGCTGGAAATATTTTGGGACTGGAAATAGTTTTAAACTTTTAAAAAGTGATTATTCACAGGGCAAAATTAATGTTCTTGCAACAACTTTTAAGGATGGAAATTCTGTTCATTTCCTGTTGCATCTCCAGAGGTGAAGAGAAATCACCCCAGCAGGATGCAAGAAGCACAAATTAAAAAAATAGGTTGTATAGGTATGAACCCTACTCTAAAACTTAAAAAATTTAGACTTGAAATACACTTACTAGTACCCAGTCCTCCTTTCACAGAAGAACTGTGGCTGAGATTAAAAAGTAACCCTACCTGAAGTTGAATTCCCTAGCCATTTCAAAGGAACACTGCAGCACACGTACAGAACATTTAAAGATAAGAAAAGCACTGCATGTAAGGATTTCAATACCATTTTTTTTAAGCAGTTGCAATTAGCATGGAAAACATGTGAGATGGAGCCTTTAGTGCCACCTGCTGGGTGGAAATTATAAATACCAAACATTTATATGAAACATAATTTTAGAAGTTATATTGTTTAGTCAAGAGAATATTAATGCACGAAAAAATATATACAAAACACTTACAATTTCCTTTACATGATTAGGATTCATTGTTATAAATACTAGTTTAGCCACAAGATGGCTGCTTCCACTGCTGGTCAGAAACAGGCATTTAAAATGATCTTTTCTCTAAGAGAAGTGCAGAAACTGATTCTGGGACGTATTTATTTTCTAACCTGCCACAATATACAAGGAGTGAAACCCGCACAACTGAGGGGTCTGTGCAATCTATGCTGCTAATTTCTGACACCAGCATGTGATAAATGACCGGCATGCTTTAAGTTAAAGACTGGCAAATTAACAGTTAATTAGGAGATGATATATGGCAGAACCACAGAGTCCCTGTGATTTAGACTGTTCTCTCAGCTGCTGCTCCTTTTTAAATCTTAAAAAAAGCAAAGTGTTTATGTACTTGTAACAAGTGTCTGAGTGCACTGTTATGTCTGCACTATGTCACATACTTGGATTGCTATCATATGTTTCTCGCCCAAAACACCGATTCCCTGTTTCTTAAAGAAGATTTTGTTTTAATCAAGCAATTGAACAAAAGACTTTGGATAAATCGTAATCAAAATGCAATGTAAATTGCTCTGTTGCTGCTTGACTGCCTTCCTATTTGGCTAATCATTGATAACAGAAGAAAATTATTTTTTTAGGAGCATTCAAGAAAACCAAGTAGTCAGTTATTTGCATGGGATTCGTACATACAGTAACAGAAACACTGGCCCTAAAATTCTAAAGATTTCACTTGCAACTTGTCACAGAGATGGTTGCAAGAACCAGACAGAACAACCCAGTCGTATTATCACAGTATTTTCTAGGGACACGCAGGTGTGCACATCTATATACGTACAACAAATTCAGTATTTGTTTGGATTTCTAAACAGTATACTTTCTAGAGTCCAAATGTATGCCCGCTGAATGGTGACTTACCAACAATAAAATGGGATTTTCACTATTGTTTTGGGGGCTATGTTACATCTGTTAGCTTGTTTGCATTTGCATTTCATACAGGAAGAATACAGCAATAAGTGCAACTTACTGTCACTAAAAGTGACTTTAAGAAACCACCAAAAAGGTAAAAAGCCACAATCCATGCATCACAGAAGGTTTCATGATGGACCTGTGTGAATGCGAGAATTCACATTCCAATGATAAATACCAATAAATGCACACAGCCATATTTGCTTTAAGAGCACAGCGGAAAGGTTCATAATGAACATTCAGTGCTTGTCATATTCTAATGATTTGTATTTTCTAAAGCAGAACCTTAACATACAAATTATTTAGCTAATCTTATCTTTATATTAGAGTTGCCTCGTAATTGAGTAAAGCTACAAGGAGACACATGTCCTCAGTGGGTTGAAAGAAGAAAAGGGTAAGGGGATAAGAGGTGCAAGAATTTCTTAGATGTAGTGAAGAGTGTGAAGTTTATTGGTTAAGGGTTTGGGAATGTTAGATATCCATTTTGTGGAAAAGGAAATTAGTCCCTCCATTCTTTGATTGTTTTGTGATTAAGGGTCTGGTGTGACAGGTCATCTGTGAAGCATACAGGTGTTTGATAAATTAAATTTGACATCAACTCTGGTATCAGGGCCTCCCTTCCCTACCAGAGGACCCTTTGACAAAGATTTTAACAAGTCCATAATCTATCCTTATTAAAGATATACTTTATTTGCTATTTGAAGCTTAAAAACCAATTCCACATCCCTTACACAGTAATATACACTACATATACAGTAGATAAAAGGAGACAGAAAATAATATGGTAAGAAAAAAAAGTTTGGGTATGGTTTGGGAGTATGGATTGTGCAAATTGACCTAGGTTCGCTTTGGGGCCATTCATCAAACCCATCATAAAAACCATAATTTGCAAGCTTTGGGCCAATCTTGCAAATTATTTCTGGTCATGTTCAAGTGCATTGAGGACTGGATATTGCGATGGAGGACATGAACCAATGTAAAGCAAAAATACTGTTCAAAAATACCGGGCAGAGGGTCCTTATTTTTATGCTACTTTGAGAGCAACATGCGGAAAACACCATTCCTGTCTAACACATAACTGGGAGATGCCTTTAAGCTGTAGACAGTGTAACAGAACAGTATGATTCTTACTGACTGCAAACCTCTTGAGTTTTGCTCGAACCCATGTTCTATCCAAACCCGAAGCTCATCAGTAGAACTAGAATATGAATATAAAATCAGCAAAGGGAATCTAAAAAGAGCTTTAGGTCTTTTGCATTTAGACTACACTATGGTCTGCCATATTTTTATTTTTTTTTATAAATAGTTTTTTAATTAGATTTTTCATATAAACAACAGTACAAAATACACAGTTATCACCTGAGTTCCAACACTCAGGGGCACATCTTACAACATTGGTCCAACAACACCACATATCATACCCTCCCTCCCCCTCTCCATCCCCTCCCCCCCTTTAACTAGAGCTGTGTAACCCATAGACCTGTAAAACAGTAAAATAATTTGGGTCAAGTCAGAACCCTACTGAATGAAAGCACCAAGACATGGGTGGTATGACCTCTAGGTAAGGGCACCAGTGAAGATGGAACCTCCAGGATCCCTGGTGTCCCCCATGAATCAAGTCATGCAAATTATCTCAATGTTCAATTCTCAATTCCCCTCCTACTCAGACACACAAGTGAGGATGTACACAAGTCTTGCTAGTCACTAGCTAGTACCGCAGAAAATGCATCCAACCAGGGTCCCCAGACTTTATGGAACTTTTGAGGGCAAGCTCTATGGATATACGTAGCTTTATACATTGGGATAACAGATTCTACTAATCCCCTCCAATTATCCAAGGTAGGCGGAGCCGGCTTTTTCCAGTGCAACACTATCAATTTCCTAGCATAGAACAGTAAAATCCCCAACAGCGTGCTTGTGGCATGAGTAGTCGTAATACGTTCCGTGAGACCCAGTGAGCACAGAGTCCCATCTCCGGCTGTATGTCCTGCATCAGGAGCCCGGATATGAAGTGCATGATCTCTACCCAGAAGTTCTTAATAGCCGGGCAATCCCAAAACACATGACTAAATCACGCAGGAGAAAAGGTACACCTCCAACACGTTGCTGAGCTTTTGCTATATATCCGGGCCAGTCTCGGGGGAGTGTAGTACAATTTATACTGTATTAGTCTATCTCTAGCCAAAATCAAATGTGTGAAAGGATAGTCCCAGGCCTCCCTCCATTCCTCCTCATCTAAGTCCTGCCTCTCTCTACGCCACTGTGCCCCACAGCTATTCAGGGGGTTGAATCTGGCAGGAAATAGTGTACTGTAGACTGTTGATAAGGGCTTACGAAGCCCCTGGGTTGTCAGCATGCACGCCAATGAGGAGGCACCAAAGCTCCCCGATGTGGGTGCAAACTGAGCTTGGAAGGCATGGGAGAGTTGCATATATCTGAAAAGAAAGGATCCCGGTAGTTTAAATTTAATACGCAAGTCTGCGAAAATCGCAAGACGCCCATCAGTGAGTATGTCCTCCAACTTTTTAATGCCCCCCTGGCCCAGACATGACAGTCCGGTATAGTGTGGAAGTGCTCCAGATTCAGGTTCCTCCCCAGAGGGGTGTGCGGTGACACAAGTAGCTCTCCTCCCCCAAGTACACCTGCCACCTGCTGCCACGCCTTCAAGGTAGCCCGCATGGAGAGTGTGAGGTCATACGGGGCCCCACATCCCTTATATACCAGGGACGACAAGGCCTCATAGGAGTCCAAGCTCGCCGCTTCCAGCACCACCGCAGAGTCACTGTCCTCCTCCACCAGCCACCTGTGCACAGCCAGATAATATTTCCTCATATCAGGCAGTGCCAGTCCTCCACCCGTCCAAGGTTCCTGCAGGATTGGCATCCGAAGCCTTGGCCCTGCGAGCCCCACACAAAGTCCTGGAATATGCCAGTCACCCCTCGGAAAAAACCCGCAGGTACCCAAACCGGGGAGTTGCGTAAGAAATACAATAACACAGGAAGAACCTTCATTTTAAGCAGATTGACCTTCCCTATCATGGAAATAGGCAAGTGTTTCCACGCCAGCAACCTTCCCTTAATCTGTGCAAGAGCCGGGGTCAGATTCAAGGATTGGGAATCACCCATCCTACCCAAGATCTTAATTCCTAGGTATGTGGTCTGTGAGACCCACTGCAGAGGGACTGATCCATCCGCCGAGGCAATAGCGCCGTCATCTAGGGGCAGGATATGGGATTTGGCCCTGTTAACTCTCAAGCCAGAGAACACTGAGAATTGATCCAGAATCCTCAGCGGCTCTCTAAGCGATGGGCCCGCGTCCTCCAGGAACAAAATTAAATCATCCGCCTATAGAGCAAGCCTCTCCTCAATAGTCCCCACCTTGAACCCTTTCAGCGCCGTGGACTTACGCAAGGCCACAGCCAAGGGTTCCATCAATAGTGCAAACAACCCCAGCGACAGGGGGCACCCCTGGAGGATACCCCTCCTCACCGGGCATCTGTCTGATAAGGCAGAGCCTATTTTCAGAGCCACTGTAGGCTCTTTATACAAAACGGCAATCCATCTACAAAAGTTAGGGCCAAATCCCATACGATGCAAGACAGACCCCATGTACCCCCAGTCTACGGAGTCGAAGGCCTTCTCAATATCTAAGGAGACCAGGGCCTTAGACCCTACAGTAGTATGGGTGAGTTGGAGATTTGTGAAGACCCTGCGCAGGTTAGTGTCAGTGGACTTTCCTGGGATAAATCCCGTCTGGTCAATATTAACCAGGGAGGAGATAACCCCCCCAAGTCTCATCGCTAGGATCTTGGTCAGAATCTTCAAGTCCATATTTAAAAGAGCTATCGGGCGGTAGGAGGAGCAAAGCAGTGGGTCCTTCCCCAGTTTTGTTATTAGGCGGGAACGAACCAATCGCCCTCTCTATCTCCCGGACCGAGATCTCCGCCTCCAGGGATTCCCTATCCGACTGCCCAAGACAAGGAAGCCCCAGCCCTCCCAGTAGTGAGCTGAGTGCGTCCCCGTCATAAGGCGCAATCGGAGCATAAAGTGCACTATAATACAATCTAAATTCCTCCATAATCCTGACCGGATCTGTCACTCGCTCCCCCAACGCTGTGGTTATGCACGGGACATTTGTTAGGGGATGATGATCTGCCACCAACCGGGCCAACCATTTACCATTCTTGTCTCCCTGTTCAAACCTCGTCTCTGCTGCCTCTCGGAGGGAACAGCCCGTCATGGTCTGAAGATGCACCTGTAGAGCCCTTCTCGCTACTCTAAGTGCCCCCAGGGAGTTCTCACCTGGAGAGGCCGCATAGGCATCAGCACACTCCTCCCCCGCCCTCTGCAACTCCTCCCGTTCTTTGGCGAAGTCACTCCTAGACACTTTGATGTTGGAGATATATTCACCCCTGAGGTACGCTTTAAATGCATCCCAGACTATGGCCGGCTCTGCCGACCCCTCGTTGTGGGCCCAATATTCCCCCACCAGGGGTGTTACTCTGCCCGCCACTCCCTCCTCCCCCAGCCAACCTGGCGATAACCACCATCCCCGCCGCTGGAACGGCGTGGGAAAGGTGAGCGTGAGAGAAAGGGGTGAGTGGTCAGAGATTCCACCCGGTAGGTAGTTTGCCTCCGACACCAACCCCAGGAACAGATCATTTGCAAAGGCCATATCTATTCTGGAAGAGGACTTGTGGGTATAAGACACACAGGAATATCCCCTAACACTAGGGTTTTTCCATCTCCAAACCTCCGACAGGGAGGCCGCCTCCGCCCATCCCATCAGCTCCTGCCCCGTGCCCTGTTAGGATTTGAGGAATCCAGTTCCCTATCCATAATAGCATTAAAATCACCCACAAACGCTATGGGTATAGGTAAAAAAGGTGCCACCTTGGACAGTATTTCGTACAGTAATTGGAACTGGAACGGAGGGGGCACATAAATGCTGACAATAGCCATCCTACATGAATGCAATTCCAGGACTACAATGACATAGCGGCCCCCCGGATCCAACAGAACCTGCTCAATGGTACACGGTAAGGATTTACTAATAAGAATGGATACCCCCTGGGCATATACCGAGTAAGTAGCATGTAAGGCCCTCTGGATCCAGGGGCGCCTCAACGCCAGCACCTTCTGTCCCTCCAGATGTGTCTCCTGCACCAATATAATATGTGGCTTGTATGGTTTTAAATGTTGAAATATCAGAGACCGCTTGAACTTGTGGTTTAGACCCCTCACATTCCATGAGACAATTTTTACCTGTGTACCAGCCATCGCTCAGCTATCCACAATATTGTGAGCGCCTGAGGGCCCGAGAGGCCAGGAGCCCACCGAACCGTCAAACGGATATACATGTAAAGGGCGCACAGCTCAACAGTATAAACATCCCCCACCCGCCCAGGCCCACCCTGCTTTCTTCAGTTAAACAATTTCCCCAACATAACTCCGAGAAGCTTAATCCCTAACTAAGTTCAAGGACAGCACCCAAGGGGGGCTGTCACCCAACACTACCACTCCCTTCCTATGTCAGTATCGAACAACACTGACTCTATACAACAGTCATCCCACGTGTGGTGACTCCTTCGTAACCCACACCTTACCGAAAGTGCAAAGGGGACCCAGAACATAGCAATATAGGCTTCTGGACATTAGGATTGAAGGCAGTAAAATAAACCTCAAACATTGTTTGAGTCATGAATAGAACTCTTACACACATAAAACAGTATATAGATGGATAAGGCACATGTTAACCATATACCCTGCTTCTAGCCCGAGAGAGGAAGGCTAACAGCCAAGGGTACAGTCAAGAAAAGGCAGTCACTCTCACTGGCAGTCAGGCAGGAATGCAGGCATGGGGGGAAGCCAACAGCACTTCCCTAGTGCAGCCTGTCTAGCCAGCTTGTCGCTGCTGCAGGATTGTCAAAAAACTGAACCTTGCCTTCATGTTGAACCCTCAGTTTACTTGGGAATAGCATACTGTATTGTAATCCTTTGACCCTGAGTCGGCGTCTGACATCTTGGAAGGAACGTCTGCGCTTCTGTACATCAGCCGAGAAATCCGGGAAGAGACAGATCACAGTGTTCTCATGATGCAGTGCAGGGGTATTCCAGGCCGCAGCCAGCACAGAGTCTCTGTCCCTGTAGTTCAGCAATCTGGTCAGAAAGGGCCTTGGCGGGCCCCCTGGAGGGGGGCGACCCGCAGCCACCCTGTGCGCTCATTCCACAACAAAAGTGACCGGGGTCTCCTCCACTCCAAGCACCCTTTTAAACAGGGATTCAGCAAACTGCACTGGCCTTGTGCCTTCTGCTCCCTCAGGCAGGCCTATAATGTGGATGTTATTTCTGCACATCATATTCTCAGCATCCTCCGCTCTGGCAGACAATGTGTGCACCATACGTTGTAATTCAGTAATGGAGGCAGAGTGCTCTGCAGCAGTGTCTTCTAGGCCCGACACCCTGGTCTCAGCCTCCGAAAGGCGCCCCCTAAATTTATCCAGGTCACATCGTATTAGGGTACATTCGACCGCAAGGTGGTTAATTTTCGTTGTGAGCGCCACCCTACTCGCCTCTATGACAGTCAATATGGCCTCAGTTTTTAGTCCAGACTGGTGCCCAGGCTCCTGTGGGGGCGATGGGGCCAGCCCCCCCTTTGAGCCACCAGCAATTCCCCATCCATATTTGCAGGCTGCTCACTCACCAGGGTCCAGCGCGCTGTAGGAGATTCAGGCAAGATGGCCGGCGAGGGACACGTGTCCCGCTTGCGGCTGCAGCGCTGCTGTCTCGGCGTTGAGGATTTCTTGCCCGATTTCGAGGTCATAATCCAGCGGCACCCAAGTCCTGCTTCCCCAACAGGTAAGTCGGCAGAAAAGTCCCCTGTCAGGATGGATTACAACGGATGGAACAAGGTAAGGGCGCCGGAGCTCACACACACGTCTTGTCCCCTTCACATCCCGGTCAGGCCCCCCCCTATGTTCTGCCATATAATTCAAACATATTTGTATATACTGGGTTTAGGCACTTTGCATGGTTACCTTGTAACTGTTGATATACTTAGATCTGGTTGACTTGATCGACTTGACCATGATAGGATGTCACTTGTGTTCTTCTTACAGTGGTTGTAATAAAGCCAAGCAAATGTCTTTTGATCTATTCCTGGAACAGTTCAATAGCAATGGAATAAATCAAACTCAGGTGAATCACTCATGACAATTTGTCGCTGCCAAGATTCTGCCTATTGAAGAAGAGCAGGCAACTAGCTAAGGTGTGACTTTATGTCATATGCTAGCCACACAAAAATAGATAGTGTTATTGCTTGATCAAAAACTGTCTAATGGATCGGTATTGATATAGTGCAAGTAGTTTTCAAATAGCACAAATTCATGGAGAACTAACATCCGAGGGGCACTGGAAAGTTTTGGCCTTGGAAGTAAACAATGCCAACTGACCCTTTCATGGTAGGAATGGTTTCCCATAGGTTAAAAAGAACACTACACAAATGGGCTTATGTATAAACCTTCTGGAATGTCTATGCTTCTTGCCGCAATCTAGTGACAATAATGCCATGCACTACACTGTTTATAAATAAGCCCTATAGTGTATCAATGCTGCAGTGATTGGTCATGGTAAAAGGTGGGTGTTGTCTTAGAGAACATGGTTTAATGTAACACACCTTTTCAAATACATACTGCATTGACTTCCTTTCCAGCTCTCGCCATTCAGTAACATAACATATCAGGGTTGCAAAAGAAGTTAATGCTGGGAGACTTCACTCTACCAGTCGTTTTAATCACAGGTCTAAATAAGGAGCAGATAGCTATATAAAGTGTATTGACAGTGAGTCCTGCTTTGATTGAGGTCTGAATGAGGTAGTAAGTATGCCTCACATAGAGCTTACATAATATTAGACTGTGGGACCCTAGTAAGCTTTCTAAGTTTAGATTTGTATTGTGTTTAAAGCCCAACTCCAGCCAATTTTTATTTTTTTTAGTTTTGAAAACAATAATATATTTGTCTGTGAACCCATTTTGGTCATGTCACATCTTAACTTTAAAAAAATGGGTACAGATCCATGGGATCAATTTGCACTAATTTATGTTTTTGAACTGAGCAGTATGATGAGAAACTGATTGTGAGTTAAGGTAAGAAATATATTTAAAATATCTAATACAATTTACTGTAATTACCATAGTATATATTATAAAAAAAACTGCCAGGGGTTGTAACTATTCCTACTCTATTTAAAGTTAAAAAAAAGGTTGGATTTACATACAATTTAATGACCACTATATAAAAGGGGATATAAGCTCTTTAAGATAAAGCAGCAATATATTACAGAGCCAATGGTACAATCAATGAATGGCTACTACTTAGCATAAATCATAGTATAGTAAGCAGTGATCATTATACAGTAACTGCTTTAAAATTGGCATTAACACAAGTCTGTCGACCATATGTAAAGCAACAGGAGTAGATACCTGTTTAGTTCACTTCATTGAAACCAGTATTGAAAAATAATTGACATGACAGCCTCAAATACTGCAATTTTACAACTGAGTAAAGTTCCCCATAATATAACTTCTTAGGTTGTCGATCCATGCTCCGGCATCCGTTTTCTTTGTGAACAAGTATCCACCAATTATGCTGTTTGATGAGGTTTATTAAGAACAGATGACAGTAACTTCAATACTTGCCGGACAAAATCATATCATTACTTAAACACAAACCAAACAAGCAAATTTCCCCTGTACCAAATCAAAGAAAAAAAAAACTCAAACAATTTTCTGAGCCAAAACCATACTAAGAACCTTATACATTCCAGCTAGCCTTAATGTGGAAAGATGTCAAATGTCGTTATAACTCACTATAAATAGGTAAACTGTATTCCTTTTTACAAAACAAAGCAATGTTAACATTCTTACATCATTACATTATTCCCATTTCTCTTAACGTCTGATTTGATTGCTTAAACTTTGGAGTATTCTAGATACATTTTTCCAATAAAAAGAAAACAAATAGACTTTCTGCAGGGATCTTATTGTCATAATAAAATGTATTATTTTGCTGAAGGCCATCCATTTTTATAAGCCCGATTAAACAAAAATAATTATATCAACTGCAAAAATGTTTATTTTGCTACTATAATGGTGAAAGTCACTCAAAAACTGAAGGTGTCTTCTACAGGCCTGGATATTAACAAGTCTAACTTCATAGTACTATAACTACCGATGATGGAACCAAAGGCAAGCCCACAAAGATTGTTCCCATATTTTCCAGCTTTTTTTTTTTTTTAATCTGTGGCGCAACAAAGCTGAACTCCAGCACATATAAAATGCACAAAATAATGTAGCTCTGTTATCTGTTTAAATGCAAGCAAAGTAAACCATCTCCCACATCTGTATTTAATCTGTATATTACCTATTTGCCTGAAGTTTAGCTTTAAACTCTGATCAGTCCAAATTGTACCCAATAATACCTTATTTGGAGAAACAATGGCTTCTTTCCTATTGCACGCCTCTTTAAGCGTTTCAAAAAATATTGAGACACATACACCGGACTTCAGGCAGGTATGCCTGTTTTATTTGAATCTACAAATAGACCCAGCACTTCAGCCACTTTTTATTTGCACTAGCAGTTGATGGGCTATTGTTTGTAGCATTTACAATGGTTTGTATATTGTGTCCTAACATTTACGATTTGAAACTTTTCTCTGACTTCTAGAATTAGGCTTTGGCATACCTCACCCACACAAACATAAGCCTTGCGTTTCTGCCACTATCAAAAAAAACAGTCACCCACTTTACTCACTAAAAACTAGCCATTGTTGAAGTCTTTCTTAGTATTATACCAGCTGCTCACATTATTTACTATTGCATTGGTGACTTCATAGAGATGGTCCATTTTATTGGCTTTCAAATGTTGTTCTGGTGAACTGAGGAACACTGCTTGCTGTGAGGACCAGTAAAAGCTTCTGAAAACACAACTACAGTGTGTGGTATTTGGTTTCATGCAGAGTAACTGGTTTGCAGAGGAGTCTAACATGATATCTGAGTCACTGGCTCTCATGAATAACTTTAGGATTCCTTCCTAATTTTAAAGGAGTTGAGAGCTACTGCGCTCAACTGCAGCCATTTTTTCAGGTTACTGGAGACAATTACTGTTTACAGAATTACCCCTTTTAGATTGTAAGCATCTTATCTTGATTTGTATTGTGATTGTAATGTCTTCCTTATATTGTAAAGCGCTACGCAAACTGTTGGCGCTATATAAATCCTGTATAATAATAATAACAACTAATATATGGGTTTAAAGGGGTGTGCTGAAGGGGTGTTAAAGTGTTTTTTATGATGCTCCTTGTAACATAAGCATGTTTGGTGTCTAACTGATTGTTATTTTCTTATACATTAGTGCAACAACATGTTAAAATTTTAGCTCCAGCATAGTAGAAATTATGGATTATGTATAGAGTTTGGCTCTGACAGTTCAATCTTCAGATTTCTGAAAAGTCAAAATCAGATTTATGAATAAGTATTTGCCCTGGACAGTTTTACGCAGCCTATGACTCTGGCCTAATGAAGATTTACAACATCCTGCTTTACTTGTAGCTTGGAATGTTATAATGGGAATTATCATGCATCTGCTTTTTGCTTAATGTGTCCAAAACTGGCTGTTTTGTCTTTTTTTCCAGGGTGTTTCAATCTGGTCTGTGGCTTATTAAAGTTGCCACCGTCTCTGCTTGTGCCACTGTGTCCTAGGACTAAGCTGTGTTCTAAAGGTATATGAAGTGTCTTATTGTCTCTGGCTGGCCACCCCAGATATAAGATTTAAATCTGATGTTTTTTCAGTGACATGTGAATATTCCAAAACTTAGGGTGTCACGGTGTTCAGTACGACTTCCCCAGTCTACACAGTTTGGGGCTCATCAGACCCCACTTTTGTGACTAAAGGTGCATACAGTATGTGTATTGTAATTCCACTACTTTTAGTTATTATTTCTGCCCCCTTCTCCACTCTAGAGAAAATGGCTTTTGCTGTCAGTGACCCAGTTGCTTGCTTGCTGTCTTGGAGACCTTGCAGGAAATGAGAAGAAAACTGTCTCAGGGAGACACAGGCAACAATGAAAGAAATTCCACTGACTGTCACACGTCGGCTCAATAGATCGTGAAATGAGCGAACACATACCATCGCTTGCTCACTTCTCGATCCTGTCCCTGCACAGAGCCGTGACTGTCACTCACTCAATCATAGTGCAGTAGAGAATCAACATGGTTCCTAAAATATGGAATCATTGGAAGAAGATGCCTTCTTTTTGCTCTAATTACTGATATGCAGTTACACTGCAGACTGCAGACAAGATGAATGGAAACAATACAAGGTTTACATTGGCCTGGGACAGTGATGACAGCTGTCATTGGAAATAGGTTATATTTGCAATGTTGCATGGTATCCCTGGAAATACTAAATGAGGTAACATATTATTACTTTTGGATATCAAAATAACAAAACATCATAAAAATACTGTATATACACAGTACTTGCATCCACAGAGGTCAGCAAGGATTTATTTTAAAACTATTTACTGCTTGTTAAGAACATGTAAATATTTGTATGCCTATAGTCTGGCCGCAGGGTTACTTTAAGGCCTTATTCACACGAGAAAAGGCCGGCACATACAGCTCTGTGCTGCGTGCATGGGGCCGTATCGGGCAGCTCCCGGAAGGGCAGGTGCTGCATATGATTAGTACGCAGCCCCTGTCCTTCTCTATGGGAGTACGTGGCCATACACCACTCTACGCTCACCCCAAGTGCAGGTCCGTATGGGTATCCCGGCTCGGATGCAGACAGGATCCATCATGTTAGCAAACGAGTACGGACACCCGCACGGACGTGCAGGGCGGGTGAGTGTAGGGCGGTGTATGGCCACGTACTGCCATTGAGAAGGACAGGGGCTGTGTACTAATCACATGCAGCACCTGTCCTTCCCGGGAGCTGCCCGATACAGCATTGCACGCAGCATGGAGCTGTACATGTCGGCCTTTTCTCGTTTGAATGAGGCCTAAGGATTGGACTGCCCTGATTAATTCCAGTTTACTACAATATTAACTGTCATATGTGCAAAGATGTCATGTGAACAAGTCTGATAAAATTCAGGTCTTTTCAACACAAACACAAGTCTTCCTAAATAGGATACAGTGACTAGCAGTCGGGTTATAAGAGTTTTTGTAATTATTTTATTTTATTTGCATAGTTATTTGCTTGAATCAGAATGGCCATAAATCTATTGTTTTTATTTTATTGTGCTTTTTTGCCATGTACAGTAAATGTGATATAGTAACAATACAGGGCTTCTGCCACGCTAGAGAAATCTCTCTCAAATGGCCACATGTCCTTAAACCATGTCCTTAAAAATGTCAAATGAAGAAAAGCCTTAAGAGTCTAACAACAGCCTTTATCTGCCGTTGACTTTACAAAGGCTTTTGTGCTTTTTTGCCATGTACAGTAAATGTGATCTAGTAATAATACAGGGCTTCTGCCACGCTAGATAAATCTCTCTCAAATGGCCACATGTCCTTAAACCATGTCCTTAAAAATGTCAAATGAAGAAAAGCCTTAAGAGTCTAACAACAGCCTTTATCTGCCGTTGACTTTACAAAGGAAAGATCTACAGTACCTGAGAACCTTCTGTCTAAAATCATGTGTGTTTAGGATGAGAAAAGTAAGTATTTAAAATAATATATAACAAACTACACTTTAAATGGCTGCTATGTAATTGAATCATTAAGTTGAAACATAATTGCAGTTCCGCACTTTGCTGTAGCAATGTGGAAATATTTTCTGGTGTTTACAATGAAAACAGATATAAGCATAGAATACGTATGCAAGCATCATCATGTATCAAAACCACCCTGCTCCAAATTTATCAACTCATTGGACTGCCTGTGATAGTTTTGCAAGGTCCATTGCATGTCTGTGCCTTGTATCTAGCTAGCTCAGTTAACAGTTTAAAAAAAAATCTGGATGTATTCCTAAATGCAAAGAATATTACTGGATATTGAGTTCTTATACGTATATTCAGCACCAGAGATTGTTGATCCAGGGAATATCCAATTGCCTTATGGGATCAGAATGGAATTTTTTTCCCCTGTTGGAATAAATTGAACTATGCCTAGTAGGGTTTTTTTGCGTTCCTCTCAATCAACAGTGGGTAACTGTAGGTATAACGTTCTGTTTTAGGTTTTTCTTCTTTTTTTTCTTTCTCTGCTTATTTCTATAGGTTGAACTCGATGGAATTGTGTCTGTATAACATCTACTACAGTTGTTGTACAATTCTAATTAATTAAATTGCGGCCTGCAACAAGCACTGCTCATGAACTCCACTAAGTACTATTCTTATCCTAAATGGCCCCATATATCAACCATATTTTTCAATAAATCTACAGATCCCTTTTATAAGAAATAGCTTTATTTGGTGTTCCCATGTCTGTAATGGGCTGGACGTAGAAACATCTACATAGGCATATATACAAACAATCAATTCAAAGAAAACTCACAAGTCAGAGTTCTTTCAGAACTGACTTTTTTTTGGTGAACACTCCTACTGTGTGTGGGCATGTTTGGGGCTATTTGATAGCTTGAATTGAGGTATATTCTTAACTAGAGATGTGCGAATTCATTTAGTTCTGAATCAAAATTCGTACGATTTTTCCGAAATTCGGACACATCTTGATTTCTGAATCCCAATGCATCCGAATTTCTGTTTCCGAATTTCGTATCCCATCCAAATTTCGTTCAACAACTAGACTGAATCGGTCATGTGACTTTTCTGGTAGAAACTTGGCAGCCTTCCAGCATTTTAATATAACAAACAGCAAGTGTTTGAAACCAGCTGAAATCTGTTTCAATGAGACTTTGTCTTGATCTTTGAGGATGAATTATTGCACAGTAGATTCAGCTGGAGAGGTAAATGATGACATATTTTAAAGATCTTTTTCTCGTTGTTAAGCTTATGTAAAAACTTTAATATACATAGCCTGGGTAGGGGTGCACTTTAAAAGAAGCTATTGCTGACATCCGTAGCTACAGGCACTGTGGAAGAATGTATCCCTAATGCTCACAATAGAAGCACTTAATTAATCCAAGTTGTTATATTACCAGCTCAGCTCGCCCTGCTCCTCTTCCCTGCTTGCAGAGCATCTGCTCTGTGTTTAAAGAGATTAGAAGGCAATAAGATTACTGAATCACTGCTTGCTGCTTCACTTCCTGACTTAACACACAACAGGAAGTTAGGGGACAACTCTCCAATAGAAGGCAAATCCTTTCTTGGACAGTTGTAAATTGAACATGTGGGCCTATGAGAAGACTTACCCTCTATTCCTCTTCTAGTAAAAACTAAACATTTTGGATTTCTTATCACTTTCAGTCCCAGTGACAATGATTACCTGGTGAAATAGAGGGAGGGTAAAGTATCAACGTTATTATGGATATAACAAAAGGATTTGTTTGATTTATGTTTACATGGTCTACATTTTTTGGTTAAAGTTTAAAATATTTAGTAGTTATGTAAGAACACGAAACTCAGAACGGTTGGATTTATTTGTTAATATATTTTTTCACGTGAGGATAATCTGAAGCTTAGTACAACACAGTAGTTATTTAGAGGTTCTAGCCCTTCCCTAGCTGATCCAAACCTAACAAAAAAGACTTTTACTTTAGATATGTTCCTGTGCTTATGAAATCTGGTATAATGGCTGGCTTCTCCAAGTAGTTTTAGTAGAACTCTGTGAGGTTAATGTACTAAAGAAGCCCTCAGAGGCATGGCCCTCCTTACCATCTTGTCTTGATTTGTATTGTGATTGTAATGTCTTCCCTATATTGTAAAGCGCTGCGCAAACTGTTGGCGCTATATAAATCCTGTATAACAATAATAATAATAATAATAATAATAATAAAGAAGTAGAGGTAATTAACTTTACAAAATTAATGTTGAAAAGTGAATGTGTTCTGTCCCCGCTACAGGTACTCTGTGCCCTGTGAATAGCTTGACATGCAGCTAAACCCTCGTATTCTGCAAGTCTAGACTGAGTGAAATCTTGATGTTTTATTAACATAACAGGGTGAGATGAAACTGGTAAAAGAACATAGAAACATACCAATCAGTATATAAACATGTAAATATAATGTCACCTTACAACTACATAGCAAAACAAATCCCTCCATATCAGTGATGCTGCCTAAGAGGGATTGGGCCTCTTTCTTCCAGACGCATGCTGTGCATGGCAGTAGATTTCTCTTTCCTCTTTCTAAAATGGAAACTATACTCCCAAAATGCACTTGTTTCCTTCTCTTTGGGCTGAGGGGTGTTGGGAGTTCTTATTAAATGAAACC
The DNA here is from genome assembly GCF_000935625.1 of Nanorana parkeri. Taxonomy (NCBI): domain Eukaryota; kingdom Metazoa; phylum Chordata; class Amphibia; order Anura; family Dicroglossidae; genus Nanorana; species Nanorana parkeri. Next base: position 121,621 of record NW_017306432.1, read on the forward strand.
AGTCTTTAAGCTGATGTGAATAGAGATGATTTTTCTTCAGCTTCATCTTGTGGACAATTTTGATATCACAGGTAGGTATGCCTATTATTTCTTCATGCTTCATGAACATTTGTTCACTCTGAATATCCAATCATGTATAAAGCAAAAGAAAAAAAAAAGCAGGATTTTCGCCAGCACATGATTGGTTGGTTGAAGTGAACATGACTTTATCTTATATGCTAATCACAGTGAACACTTGTGCTAATCACAGTGAACATTTGTTTAGTAAATCACTCCAATTGTATAACTAATGTATTTATTTTTTTAGTGGTCTCAAAATGGCTTATTGCAAGACCATTTCAAAGTGCTATAAAAAGCCCTAATTTATCTTATATTAAGGTTCAGTAACAAAATAGGAATACAATCCACCACTGTGAGTAGTGAGATGGAGTTATTTCCATATCAAAAAGTGAAATGTTTGATAACTGGAACAATTCGACTGTTTGATGAGAAGTGATGTATTGCACAGTATATTGATGTAATCACAATCCAGTTAGAACCAAATAAAACAGTATAATGTCAAATTTTGGTTTGTCGCTCGAATCTGTACGAAGGATAATTGGTAGAACGGAATGCAGCATGTTTACACATTGTATGACAGTCTTAGTGATTACATTCCTTAAATACAAAAACAGAGCAAACGTGAGCTAATGTATTAACCCTTGGATGGGAAAATGTAACAGACAAAACCCTATATCTTGCTTAAATATGTTTAAATCTTCATGGATGCTGAATCATTTGCTTTCTGGGAAAATATCCTAACCTGTTGTAAACACTTCAAAATCCAAGAAGGCTGAAAAATGTTTATTTTCGGTCTTTGTGTCAAGCAGATAGAACTACAGCTTAGAGTGCCATGTTATTTTAATGGCGAATTCTACTAAATGCCATCTTGTGTTTTTAAACAACATTAACGTTGAAGAGTAATCACACTGTAATATGCATTTAGCTAAAGTATACACAAATGTCTTTTATTATTTTGGATAGAGTAAGGAATAGTTGAAGGCCTTTTCCATTTTTGCCATCTGGGGAGATTTCTCTTTACTTCATCTCCTGTAGTCCACTAAAGCAAGTAAGAGGAAACCTATCCAAAGGGAAGGGAATCCCTTCTTGGGCAGCTTTCATCAAGTTCCCCCACTGGAAGATTACCACTCTATTCCTGTTCTGGGGACAACTTAAAAACAATAACAATCACTTTAGATACAAATAACAAGACAGTTGAATTACACACCGTAGACTCCTTTGTACTGTTCTGTGCATCCTTGTAACCATTGTAGATAGCTAATGTTTAGTTTTGCTCCCTTTCATGTCTCCTGCCCCACATTATGGATAAAACAACTTTCCGGGTACAAATTACTGGTCAGAGAAAGTTCCTAGATAAAAATTTAACAGATATATGGATTGTAGCTAGCTGACTGGTAGCAGAGCTCTGGACAAGCAAGGAGAGATTAGACTTGGAATTGCCATAATTTTTGCATCTCTCATCAGATGGATGATTGCATGAAAACATCATGCTGGGGTAAGCAACTTTATCTTTGAGTGTTAAGAAGGTCAAGTAAAAAAGAAAACCGCTTTAAAAAGACTCTTCCACTACACCCAATTTAGGGCAAAGTGAAGAGTCTCTTACTAGTCCACCTCCTTCTAACATATACTCACCTTCTCAATGCTCCCCCCGGCTCTGTTGCCTTATTGGAGCTAATGTGGAGAAGCATGTGACCTCTTACCAGAATGCATTGCTCAAACCTGGGTGAGTAATCACCAACACTGTTGGTGAGGAGGACAACAGGGATATTATCAACCCCATGAAGCTCCTTTACCATCTGACATGGAGATTACACAGAGATTGACTGCCAACTCTGCTGGAGTAAATGAGCGGTGAAGGAGCATGGGCACGGTTGCTAGTAAGCTTTCAGGAAACAGCAAAGTGACAGAGACACTTTACCCAGAATTGTTTATTGTACAATGTTGTATTATTGTTATAATAAATTAAACATAATCTACAAGAATATAAAAGAGGTGGATAGAGTAAATTCTTATCATGAATCCCAGTTCACTTGACTAGACCAAGTGCATAAGGATCAACAATTACCACACATGGTCAAAGTACAAGATCCTTGCAACATCTGTGTTTTCCTTCATATTATTACAGGAGTAGTTTATCCACGGTGCCTTGGTAAATCCTGCATAGACAAAACTGGAGTGTGCGAGGTTCAGCCAGTGGCTGTAATTTTTGGCTGACAATTTGTGCAAAGGAAACAATGATGGGAAAGCTAATTGGAGAAATTACCACCACTGATTTTAGTCTGACATGTGTTTAATGACTGGAGGATGGAAAGACTAAACCCTCCTGCTCCTTGTCAGACCATTGGAACTGATAATCACCTCCTCCGAGCTATTGATGATAATCTGTTTTGAATAGATTTGGCTAATTCCAAGCAGAAGTGGCTCATTTTCTGCTTTGAGATGCAGCCTCAGGGATGAGAACGGTAAAGTCTGTGTCATTAAGAGGCAATTCTTCTGTAACAGAAGCTGCAGATATCATTTGCAAACTTATGGCAGAATGAACCAAAACAATGCGGATTCAGCCAAAAAATAAAAGACATATTCTTATACAGAAAGGCTAAACTGATATAATAATAAAATGACAATGATAAGGTAAAAACAATAAGGCTGATATTGATGCGCATGAGAATATAATAACTACACGGGCATAGGCAAAACCACTGGACCCTAGAGTAGCCTTCAAACAGGTGTACAATAAAAAACATATTATAAACATGATCTATTTTTACAGAATGTGCCCTCAAGTTAATTTTGCTTTTATAATTTTGAGGTCTTTATATGCAAGGTCTTAGGAATTATTACATGGGTACCACAGTCAGAAGCAAGCAAAATATATCAATAACATCAAAGCATACCTTTAGGTATGTTCTCAAAACAGAGTACTAGGAATGATAAAAAATAATCATTTTTATTTCCCTAAAATTTCAGCAAAACTCTGGATATTTTAGCAACATTTTGGTGTAATGCATTGCAGTCAATGGGAAAGGTAAGACTAGTATTTTCATGGAGGTTTTAAAGGGCACAATGGGTTTTAAATAGCTCATAAAGGTTTTGGAAACTTCCTTCAACTATCTCAGACCTGTTTAAAAAAATGTCCCCTCACAAGGTCCATTATTTTACTTTTATTCACAGGGAAAAGAAAACAGGAAGGAAAAAAAATAATATAGAAATACGTGAAATAAAAAAATAAGGTACATTCTTATATACATGGATCATAGGGGTTCAGTTACTCACTTGTCAAGATCATTTTCCCTTAGCTTAGTAAATGAGGCTAAGCTCTGCTGACTTTCACTATCCAATCATGTACAAGAAAAAATACTGGTACTGTTTTTTATTATTTACCTTGCACGTGATTGGGTATCCTTTGATATGTGAATTTTTAACACCTTCAGTAAGCTAAGGGAAACCTGCCTTGCAAAGTAAATAACCTCTAAGCTTTTAAATCAACCCCTTTGTGTCCCAACGCAATTTAGCTTTCTTAATACCACAATTCAAGTAACAATAGTCTTCAAAAAGGTGTTACAGTTATTTTTAAAAATATATTATATATATAATATAACCAATCTTCTCTGTCGGCGGAATTGATAACATCACTTCTTACATGCCAAAATATGTATTGTAATCATTAATTGGTAAAAGGTCCTCCTCTTTAAATGAAAATTATTAGAACATCATTGATTTTGCTAGGTGACAGTCTCTATTCCTTTAGCAAATTATGTCTATTGAGTATTTATTATACCAAGTAATAAAAACAACTGTAAAACATGTATTCCGTTTTTATTATATAGGGGACTGTGGGAAAACGTACTTCTTCGTGTTACCACCAATAAGAAAAGTCAGAAACTTATGGGGTATTTCAACTATACTGGAACTGCTATTTTAGAGAAAAATGGACGTTATAGCTTTGTTTTATTTTCTCATCCATGGGCAGACTGCCGTATATTTTGAACAAATTCTTCCACTTAGAACCAAGGTTAATAATTCCATAACTGCTTTCTGGTATACACATCTGTCTGTCAGCAGGGTAAGAAGAAGGAAAACAGCTGGTTTAGCAAAATGGAATCAGCAAAATACATCATGTGAAAACATTATTTCACATGTGTGATATAACACTATAGACCACCCTACAGGGAGCTTCTCACACACCGACAATTCTTTCAACACAATGCTAAAGTGTGTTAAGAAAAAATCAAATGTCACAAAATGCTTCATTTGTTAAACACTTGCCTCCAGCCCCAATTTCAGCGATCATCACTGGGTGACCCTACTCAAAATTGCTCAGACTCTTGTCCACAAAAATAAATACATGAAATAATAATAATAATTCTTCTTATTATTATTTTATTATTTACATCATTTTGTTCTTATTTTTTTTTTAAACACACCAACATTTTTTTCAACACAATGCTAAAGTGTATTAAAATGAAATCAAATTTCACAAAGTGCTTCATTTTTTAAACACTTGCCTCAGCCCCAATCCAGCGATAATTACAATATTGTTCTTATTATTTTTTAAACATCAAAGTGAAAAAAGTTGTCTGGTTGTGCTTCTTGTAGGACATGTATAAGTAGTAGCTCAGTGTAAATATATTTATTTTGCTGATGAAAAAATGCAATTTAAACCATATACAGATATATCTTAGACTGTAAACTGTAGGGACTATCTCTAAACACAATTTGGAAGCATGTTTTAAGATCCAAGCACAGCCTTGATGTACGCCCAAAACATTAAAGTTTACAATCCATTATTTAGGCTTTTATTATACACAAAATGCCAGGATGCATAATGTGCAAAAGTACTTACTGCACTGGGAGATTTGATTAATTTCACGATTACCATAACATTTTAGGAGAATTTTATCTCTGAGTTTGTGGAATGTTATTAATAATCTCTCAGCTAATGGAAGGAAATCCATCACCACCATTTCAAAGAAGAAATTATGTAGGATTTGCAGTACACGAGGATAACAACTACAAGCAGATTCTCAGATCCTTTTGTTTTGACGCTTGTCATTCAGTTTTACGTGGACAGCATGGGCAAATGGACTACGTGCTGATACTGAATATAGACAGATGGCTTAGTTCTACTAGGACCTGTGCAGCCCAGCTTCCTCTTTACTGCCTGGAAATATGTGTCCATGATAGCAGAACACAGCTGTGTCTCTTCACAGAGAGGAAAATTCAAGTGGTGGTATGGAAAGTGACATTACACACTTCTGTTCACTTACATTAAAGTTTAATCCTATGACTAATCTGTTATGGTAAGTGCATTAAGTGCACCTACATCATCATAAGTAAATTATTAGTCATAGTCTAGTGGGCATTTTTCCCTCTGGGTCAGTCAAATATTACAAGGTTTAATACATTTAATGAACAGAATATTTTTTATTATCTCACTTTAATATGAAAATTTATATCAAATGGCACACATAAAAGAATTTTTTCAAGATAGGATATAACACAATCAAATGATTGTAAATAAGTAATTACGGATTAGAGAGTCTGGCATGGTTCTGTTCGCAACAAGTTGCGTTAATTTTGCTCAAAGTTTAAAGATCATAAACTTTGTAATGAGTACCAATAAAAGTCTATGGGGACAAATTTTGTTTTCCAATTCTGGCCATTTGTAGGGCTAATAAACAAGCTATTGTTAAACAAAAGGTATAAGAAGCAGGGAACTACTATGGAGGGTGTGTACTGATGGAAAAAAAGTAAAAATAAATAAATAAATACAATTTAAAAAAAAAGAAAAGTTTATCTCCCTACGTATCATAGACAGCTTCTGTCAGCCCACCCTTTTATAAAAAGGTGGTTGGGTTATCTATTCCTCAGCTGAGCCGGGAAAGGCTTAGCACTACAATATAGGTTGTTTCCTATTTCTGGTAATGTCTGCCAAAAGTTTGCAATTTCCAAACTTTGTGAATTCATCGGGATTCACCTGGGGAATCGCCATGAACCCAAGGTACCTGAAATCTTAAACCTTATACCTAATAGTAACACTAGTACGCTTTATCCAAACCACTGTAACTGCAAGAAAAGGAACAAAAGATTCAGACCCCATGAAGTAGGTAATGCAACCTGTGAAGACTTTTATGTTGTTTTGAATTTAGAAAAGCATGACCTCATTCTTTTTATTCTTTAAAATCAAGTATTTGTCTGATTTAGTTTCAGGCCATATACATTAAAACTATAATAACTTATCCATGTAATCTTTACCATCTACAGCTGCCACCTCTTTCCCCAGCTCACTTGCATATTCAACCTTGCAGATCTAAGTCCTACCAGAAAAACATTTTGTTTTGTTTTTTTTGCATTTCATTGTTGCTGATCTTAACCAGCCTTGTTCAGTCACTTCCTATCCTCATGCACTCACTTCAGTGTTGGCTGCACATTGTTGACCGCCTGGTTTTCTGATAGTGATAAGGATGGACCATACCTAACTATGTGTGTTGGCACAGCCACTTGTAGTCTCCATCAGGGGTACATGACAACACAGGAGCAAAAGTGAGAAACACCCCACAACAGGAAGTGCCTGAGCATGGACCATCATGGTAGGATCACCAGGTAGAAATCTAATTCCCAGAGTGCAAATAAAGTCTTGGGGGTCTATTCACAAAGCTGCTGTAGGCAGCCGATTGAATGACCGACCTGAAGCGAAGTGTGCCGAACTCTGTCCGGCTATTCACTTCAGGCTGGTACGGCTGATTTCAGCCGTATATTGGCTGAAATGAGCCGTACATGGGGTGGCTTTGCGTGGCTTCGGGTCAGCCCAACATCTGGATCGGCTAAGCCAAACCTCCGGCAGGCTACTCGCTGCTGTTCGATCTATTCTTATAGATGCCGAACAGCAGTGAGTGAATAGCCGAATGCCGCCGAGCGGCATTCGGCTGGGCTGTTCTGCTCGCTCCCTCTGTGGGACCGAGCACAACAGAAAAATAGTTTAAAAAGCACAAAAAAATAAATAGAAAACGATTGTGCGGAGCTAGCAGTGACAGCTAGCTCCACCTAACTGTTTTCTATTGGCCGGCGGTTCTGCTGCCATAAAAAAAAAATAAGATTTTGCCATAGGAATGCATTGCTAGATTCCTATTGGCTATTTAAATTTGCAATAGCCAATAGCAAACTAGCTATTGTACCCGCCCTCTGCTTCTGTCAATCACTAGTGGGGACCTGATGGAGAACTGCAGCAGAGGGCGTGTGCTATAGCTAGTTTGCTATTGACTATTGCAAATTGAAATAGCCAATAGGAATCTAGCAATGCATTCCTATGGTGAAATTATATTTTTTTTCTATTCTGACACGGCTCTGTGCCGCCCAGGAGAGTTAGGCTGTCTGGAGATCAGTGTCCCTGGTTAGCTGGTAACCAGGGACGCTGATCTCTCTGCAAGGGGCCGGAGCCAGCCGTAAGATCATGGCTGGCTCCACCCAGCTGTCAGAAGAAGGCTGTCAGCCGGCCAATGGCTCGGCCAGCTTCGGCTTTCAGCGCGGCTCAGCCGAGCCGATGCATATGCGTTCGGCTCGACTGAGCCGCTCGGCCAAGTTCGGGAGCTGTACGGGCTATAGTGAATAGCCGGTACAGCAGCCCTTCGGTTTTACTGAACCGAAGGTGTCCTGGGGCCGAAGCTAGCTGAAGGATCGGCCGAAGCTACAGCCAGATCCTTCGCAAGCTTCGTGAACAGACCCCTTAAGAAGCAGCTGAGTCTACATAAACTGCCTTTACTAGCAAAGATGGCCACATCCTAACTAGTGGATTCACACATTCTGACAGCAAGCATTAAAGCAATACAGTGCTGGCTCATTAGAAAGTCCATCATGCCTTAGAAACACAGTGTCATGTAACACCTGTAATAAATGTTTGTTTGCAAAATCAAGTTTTTTTACAGATAATTTTAAACTTAAACTTTAAACTTAAATTTAAGTGTGAAAGATCAGTTACTAAATTAGTAAACTTTCCAGAAAAATGGACTGTAGCTTCTCTATAAGATACACTGAGAAATAAATGTATATGATTTCAGAGCTGAAAACAAACCTAATTTAATTGGATCACAGATATTTTTATAATGTATTATAACTATTGTTTTATAATGTACACATGTAAGAGGCAAAATTGACAAAGGCATGATATATTGTGAGAATGATAAAATTGTTCTATTATATCATAATGTAAAATTGTAATTCAATGTGTAGTATGTTTACCAGGCTGTCACATGTAGATATACAGTATATTTATCATGGCCCTTTCCAAACAATAAATGTAAAAAGGGCCTTAGTAGCACATTTAACTTCTCTACTGGGGTGTTCAAAGGATACCTGAGATGCTGAATTCCCCATTTTCTGCCCAGAAGCTGTTACTTGATTTTAGGTTCAGAGTAGGCAGCACACCATCCTGCTCAGCACTGCAAATGCTGCCTGGTTGAGTAATATATTTTTTTCTGAATACATAGCATGGACCTAATTTAAGACAATATGCAATGTTATAGAATTAATTAGTATAAATAGTATTAATAGTAATTAATTAGTATAACATTTTTATATTGCTGTCTCACATCTTTTTATCTGGATTTTCAGGTTTGAAGCTTTTTATTAGGATTATTCCAGGATTATTTCAACCACTTTTTACTGCTTTTACATTTTGCCTGTTTTTGTGCAATTTCCCCCAAGTTTTTAATATTTTGCAATGTATAAATTGGGTAGTTAGTTTAATTCTGGAAATAAAATTTGTAATTTTTTTCTTTACGTTCAATCAGTAAAATGCCTTAAATAATAAAGAAATGGACAGACATGAAAGAAAAAGTGGTCCATATGAGAGTGTGATGTGATGTTTTTGCTATTCTTTCCTATGAATTTTACAAAAAAATGCAAATTTTAAATTTTTCTAGGATCATTTAAAACGGTTGCCAAGAAATCTAAATGAAATTAAAAGCAACATAGAAATCTAAATGAAATTAAAAGCAACATAAGGAATTATTTGTGACTTTTATAGATTAACTCTTAAGATGACTAAGAGAATTTATACATAAACATATACAGTATGACGGGGTGGGGGGGACAGGCAAGCTAATATCCCATTGGGGATATTTCCACTTGCTTGCTTTTGGAACAGAAAGTGATGGTAACTCTTACAGTGGGGATACAGTGGGAATTTGTTTCCATTGAGGACACAGTCTGCAGCAAACCACTTTATTCAGTAAAATGGCTGTCTGAGTCTTCCTGCCCCATTGATAACCACTCTCGTTATTTCTTGTCCAGCGACAGGAAGTGGGACAAAAGTAAGGCCAGGCAGCTAGAGCATACCAGGTTGCTGAGAGATCCTACTTTCCACACAGCTGACTGATGTCACTGGTTGCCAGGAGCTTAGCGGGACGCTCTGCCTGGTGTCCCGCTCAGCTCCTGGCAACCAGTGATATTAGTGAGCTGTGTGGGACACCAGACAGAGCCATCAGACCCAGGATTTTGAGCATCCACAGGCAGAACACCCCTATGCTATCTCCATAACATGGGAGGAAGGTGATCTGTGCTAAACATTTTGATAAGGGCTGATAACACTAATTATTTCAGTGCAACACAGGTAGAGTATACAAAAAGTTAAAAGCTCATTGGATTTCTGACAGGATCAACAGGTGTCGAGGCAAAACATGCATTGATTGATCTTCAGGGCCTGAGAAAAAAACCCCCATTACATTACGTTTCAGCACTGAGCCCCTTGCTTGGTCTGGTTCAGGCATTTCAGCACAAAAACACAGTTAAGTTATCTTAACCTTTAAAATAAACAATTAATATATGTGACCCTAATATTTAATTATAAACATCCACCTTCAGCACTCTGCTTGTAGTTATGAGGATCCACCGCCAACACCTCACCCCTCCACCCCCCGTGTACAAGCATCCACTGCCAGATGATCACTATCACCTAGTGGAGATCTATTATTTTATTTTATTTGTGGTTTGCATTACGATTCAGTAGAGTTCTTTCCTTATTGCTAAAATCTAACTGTGGTATTATTATAACAACTTCACTCTCATACCTGGCTGGGATCAGGACGCAAATAAAGCTGCACATGTCCACATAGCATAGACGCTGACTATTCTATCAAGATTACAATGATTTTAGTTCGATACAACACACGTGTAGTTGGAATGTTTTGTCTGCATGGTCTACAGATGTAAAGTAAACACTAGCAGAAGAAAGAAAAACATTATAAACAAGTATAATTTATCTCAGGCCCTGAAGATCAATCAAATGCACTTTTTTATATTGTAAAGCTCCAATATTTTCTAAAATCTTGGAAATAATTAGACAGCCTTACTATACAAATAAAAGTATCATCTTCCAGAAAGCTAAATGAAAAGGTTAAATTAATACCATAAAATTCAACACAATAAAATAAATGAAGTGAGATAGGATGAAGTGGGCTGAATTACTAATGGGTAAAATGTTTATAGGACATTAACAAACCAAAATACAATTTTATCACCCGGTAAGGAACTCCATCCAAAACAAATGTGCAGTTTTCCGAATATCCTATCAGTGACTGACTATTAAATAAAAAGCATATACCCCCAGTAACAATGCCAAAATCTTGATACAGACACCAAATTATTTGAGAGCATTGAGTCCAGCTGGTCAATATGGCCAATTTAGAGTGGAACTTTATGGTTCTGGAGCCGGTCAAACAGCAGACTTGATGCTGATTGGCTGTTTGGCCGGGAAGCCGGCTTCCCGGCCAATCAGCATGGAGCGGGCCAATCAGCATGGAGCGGGCCAAACAACATTGAGCCTGCTTCCGAGGCAATCAAGTAGCTGTGCGGTGTGTCATTACTCGCCACCTGCCTTCTTGATTGCCTGGTAAGCCGACTCCATGCTAGTGGAAGTAGCGGTATCGTTATCAGCAAGCACTGAAATATAAATATCGGTACTCAATACTGAAAAACTGGTATCGGTGCATCCCTACTTCTAACTCTAAGCTTAACTCCTAAAATCCCAATACCAATGCCCAGTACCCCCACCCAATGCTACCTACTCTAGAAACTAGGTACCGAAAGCAACTCTTATGATTTAAAGTATGTTTCTAACACTATTTCTTCTTTTTTTTTTGCTGTCTGTATGGCCATTGAAGACATTTCTCTCCACTTACTGTCTCCAGGATAGGAAAAGAACAGAAATCTCAGCAACAGGGCCACTGTCAGCAATACAAAAGTATTCTAAGTTCTCAGCTAAAAAAAACAAAAACAAAAGGACATAAACAGCGCTCTCGGATGGGGAAGGCTAAGTAAAAAACATGCAGCCCTTGGAAACAGGAGGAGAACCTGTAAATGCAAAACGACAAAGGAACACAAAGGGCGCAAAAACAATGGAGCACTAGCTAACTTGGCAAGACATGGCAGAAAAATAACTGTATCGACACTTACATGTGGATCCAGGGACCAGAGGATGGACAGCCTGTGTGGAGGATCGGGACACCCGTGGTGGGTGCCCGAATCTGGCTGGTGTACTGCCTGGAGGAGTTCGTCCACGGAAGGAAGGGAGCCTGTGAACAAGGATAGGGGAAGCAGAGCGGGGACTCAATCCGTGGTACCGCTAGATGAATGCGGCATCTAGGCGGTGTGAGGGAGACTCAGTGGTGTCGGGTGCAGGCCAGGCTGCTGTGGCCGCGGCTGTAGATGTCAGTGCTCGGTCTCTGTCAGATGGGACTGGAGCAGTGTACGGGAGCCGGTATGCGGGAACTGCCGACGGGCGGCGGGCGGTCATATCAGTGATTGTAGGGTTGTTGTAGGGTTAACCTTTGTAGGGTTAGCATTTGGCAAGCCAAAGTTTTGCTGTTAGGTCAACTTTAAAGTGTATGAATAACCCAAACTTTTTTTAGTTTTGGATAGAGTAAGAAAGGGTTTAAACCTCTGTCAGTTTATTTGTTTTGCTGTCTGTCTCCTTTTGTCTTCTCTTGATTTCCCGTTTCAGCAGAAAGTAAAAGAAATATATACAAAATGAAGGTAATTCCCCACCAGGGATGAGCTTAAGTGTTGGGTTGCAATTAGTTTTACTCAAATCCTAGCTGTGTGCAGCTCCCTCAACAGGTTAACTATCTGGCCAGTTCACCCTCCCACTTAACCTCTATCTGTGTGTCCTAGCAACCAATGACACTGTGCTGGCTGACTGGCGGCTGAACCGAACAGCATCATTAGTTGCTAGGATGCAGGCGGACACAACATAACAGTCTATGATGATGTGGGGCCACGAGCATCTTACCAACCAGTAATGCTTTGTGGGTCATAAATAGTGATGAGCCGAACACCCCTTTGTTCGGTTTGTATTCAAACTCTCGACCATGGGAAAAGTTTGAATTCGAACTCGAACTCAATGTAAGTCTATGGGGGTAGAACAATGAAAACCAAATGTCCACATTTTGAAGCCTTATATGCAATTTATTGACCATAAAAAGTGTATGGGGATTCGGGCACTGCCCTGGAGGACAGGAATCAATGACAATTTTTTTTTTTTAAATACAGTTTTTAAAGGAGCAGTGATTTTAACATTGCTTAAAGTGAAACAATAATGAAAAATAATGAAAAATTCCTTTAAATATCGTGCCTGGGGGAGGAGCCCCACCCCCAAAAATGGTGGAAAAAACATGGGGTCCCCCCTGAAATTCCATACCAGAGCCTTGATCCAAGCATATGCCTGGCAGGGCCGGTAACGGGGGACGAGCAATCGCCCGGCCCCCCAACTCCCTCCCATACCAGGCCACGTGCCCTCGGCACTGGGAGGGTGCTTTTCCATGGTCACCCCTGGAAAAACATCTTCTCCCCATGCCGATGGGGACAAGGGTCTCTTCCCCACAAGCCCTGGGGTGTTGGTTGTGGGGGTTCGGGCAGGGGGCTTATTCACATCATAATAAAGGGGCATCCAGGTGAGGCCCCCCTTGTGAATGAGGCCATACTTTTGAAGAAATCCTTTATTTGAAAAAAAAGTATTTTATTAAAAAAAAAAAATTGATCCATTGACGTAATCCAGCATCAATCACAACGTCCATCGTTGTCCACGATGACGACGACTCGATAAAATAAAAATAAAACAATCAAAGGCTTTAGCCAATCAGGGCTCACAAGGCACAGTGCCTTGTGCGGGGTGCTTGGTGGGCGAACAGCCGCGAAACACCCTGACAGTACGTGTGTTCGTCGAACACACGAACTGCCGTTATTCAAGTCGAACTCACGTTCGGCTCGAACATCGAGCCCAACCCTAGTAATAAAGCGTTATTTGGGTGCTAAGACCAGATTCAGCAAACATCCAAGTGAACCAATCTCAGGTCAGTTTGTTTATCACTATTCCCCACTTAGATAGTTGTGACCAGAACAGGTGTCACCATTGGAATATTTACCTTCAGCTCTAAAACATTTTGGTTTTTTCATCACTTTCTGTTTTAGTGACAATGGTTATCAGGACAAACAAAGTACCGTAAATTAATTTTCCCAGTGAGGGAACAGCAATAAAAACTTAACAGAGATTCTACCCCTTCCCTACCCTTCCCAAAACGGGGGGGAAAAAATACTGTATATATAAGTTTTGGCTATACATACACTTTAAGTTCCATTTCATTCTATTAAATTTGAGATATATTTAGCTTTTGTTTTTTTCTTTATGAAAGCCTTAAAATAAGATAATGCTCACTTAATAAAATTCCAGGAAAATGATAAATCATCCTCAAGCTGTTGTCTTTTATTGAGCCCTTGCACACCTGAGACAACATATTATACCGAGTGAATGAGCGCTTAATCAATTACTCACCGAGCCTTGCCAAAAAAAAGAGCAGGGTACAAAATAATCTCTATAATTATGAAGGATGATTAATGATGTCAGGTAATTCAGAGCAATGAAACACATAGTTAAAGAAGCCTATGCTGACAATGCCATAGTGGATGTGGCGGAGATATAATGTATATAGAGCCTGTGTTTTCTGAGCAGATGAATGCAGAAGATTGATTTATGAGTGAAATCAGCTGCCTGTCGTGTACAGTGTGCTTGTGAAAAAATATATTAGAGAACACAATAATTTTCAGCACAAATTAATTTCTCCAGCACTGACTTGTGTAGGCTAATAACAAAACATCAACTAAAATGAAATAATAATCAAATAATAAGATGGCCTAGTGATATATATTTTCACACAGAGCTTTCTCAACAAAATGTGGGACCTAAGAAGAATATGGATTGTGGGGTCTGTAGGTCAGCAGTATGTTGGGTCCTTCAAGTGTCAGTACAGACTGCAGACCATGCCATTGCTAACCTTCTGCCATTGCTAACTTTGATGTCACCATCATCCAGTCCAGATGTGAACATTGTATAGACATACTGTAGGTAAAATAAAGTAATTTGATGTCTTCTAGACTTATTGCTCAAGGCACTGTGTCTGTTGCATGCATACCAATGTGTTTTTAAACTGTGTTTTAAAGCTGAAGTCCAGGCAAAAGACACGAATTAAAGAAGAACTCCAGGAAAAACATGTATTATCCCTTGCAGTTAAGCTACCCCCGCACTGCAAGGCTTAACTGCAAGGGATAATACAAAAATTGTTCTGGAGTTCTTTAATGCATCTCAGTATTTATTAATACATTATTAAATGTATTTTAAAATGCAACCTGTGTACGTACCTAAATTTTACTTGGTATTTGCCTCTTAAAATACCCTATACAGCAGCACTCAAACTCGGAAAGGAGAAGTCAGTCAGATGTGCCGCATGCAAATTAGCTGACAAGGAACATACTGATAAAGGAAGTATGCTGTGTGAGTAGATAGATGATTTTAGCAGTCTGCTGCTGCTCTTTCCCTGTCCAATTAGCAGGTTGGAGTAGAGAGAGCATACCACTGTGACCCTTTTACAGTCTATAACTGTAACAGAGAAAGTGGTGTTGTCTACCTGGCTGTGCTACATAATAGTACTCAGAGGCAAATAGGACTCACAGCCTCACACTCACAGCCCGAACAGCCTTCTTAAGACCCCGCACAGCCCTCCTGAGAGGGATTTGTAGTCCTCTATAGCTGGTGGTATTATTCTGTATTGCTGTATAATGTATAGCTGGGATTTGTAGTCCCTCTAAGGCTTGGAGCCAGTGGCAGAACTACCAGGGTTGCAGAGGTTGCAGTTGCGACCAAGCCCTGGTGCTCCACCACAGTCCTAAAATCATTAGTCTGTATTGTTTTAGAAAAACTGTCAGTAATTGGTATTGGCGAGCACTAAAGGAAAAGTATCGGTACTCGTACTCGGTCTGGAAAAAATGGTATTGGTGCATCCCTAAAATAAATTATCCTTACTTGAATCCACCAAAGAGCTCAGCCTCCTCTATCGGACACTGGCAGAAGTGATACAGAACGCGCCTGTTACTGTTGAAACAGGTGCTCGGTGTATCCAGCCTCTGACAGGATAAGCAAATGCACAGATGGCATCCCAGCTACGCTAATAGCATCAACCTGTCAGAATCTGGATACAGCGCGCGCACTGTATCCAGGTTACACAAAATGTCTTAAACAGGAAGGAGTGGGGAAAAAATCATATTAGGGGGGTGCCCAAGTTTAGTCTTGCCTAGAGCAGAACAAAACCAAAATACACCACTATAAAGTAGTATTAAGGTCTGGGCGTTTTTTACCTTAAAGGAGAACTATGAGGTGAGTGTGTTTCACTCACCTCATAGTTCTAGCCGAGCTGTGACAATGAGACTAGACAGCACAATTGTCGGGATCCGCTTCAGCTGCGGCGTCTCAGTATACCGCGAGCAGCAGCTCGCGGTATACTGCGGCGTCTCAGTATACCGCGAGCTACAGCTCACGGTATACTGAGCCTAGGGTGACGGGAGGACGCTAGTTTGTGTCCTCCCATTACCCTAAGGAGAACTATGGGGAAAAGCCTTAACCCCATAGTTCTCCTTTTATGCATTATCTGCATTAGGGTAAAAACCACCCAGTACCTTTTTCTCTCCCCCTTCCCCCCCCCCCACACTTACCGATCACTGCCGCCAATTCCAAATTGATCCTCCATTCCCCAAACTTCCTGGTTGCGGGGGGAGGATACTGATGGCACAGGAGCCATAGCCTCGTTCTGCCATCAATCAAACTGTTGGGCAGAGAGGAGGGGTATTGCCTGCCACAGGGCTGGGTGTGTCTATGGATGCACACAGCTACTGCGGGCATGGCTGGGAACGAGCACGCACTGGTGCCTCCACAGCAGCTGCTTAGCTGATGAAGGCACCATGCAAGGAGCGGGGGGAGAGTGCAGCGGGGACCCACTAGAAAACGAGGATTTGAAAACTTTAAATGAAAACTACAGCCTTTTGGTGGGCCTCCTATAAGTAAATATTTTTTTTTTAAATGAAGCTTTAATATCACTTTAAATACAAAATCATGTGCAATGAAAGTAAAATTAAAATATATTTTTACAAGCATGTGATTTGATGATTCCACTGAAAGAAGCTTCTCCTTATTATCTAATCTAAGGGAGCTTTCACTTTGGAAGCGAAAATCCTCCACTACTTTTTTGTATATCGACCACAAACAATATTTCAGATGGTCGGCAGTGCCAAGCCTGCTTTTATTTCTTATCCTTGGCTGCATGAAATCTCATTTGTGCCTCTTGTTTATTATGATTTATTTTTTTACTAAAAGATTGAAACATATTTTAACAATCAAAAGACATTGACTCCACGCACAGAGCTATGCAAACTAGTCAACGGAATGGTAACATTTATCACGAGGAATTTCAGGATCAGTAGCATATACAATGTCACTGTAGTTAATGCATAATTATACTATATACATTCACAAATGTAATAAATTTGCATTAAGCTGCACATTTGCAAAGCATTATATCTGGCCATGTAATTTAGGTAAGATTTATTTCAGTTTGGCAAAGGTTCTGCTAGTCCAGCGTGTCCTGATTAAAACAAGCTTTCCAGCTTTTTCCCTAATTACATTGAGATGATTTTTACCTGTAATTACTCCTAATTATGTTTTCACAACTTACTAATTATCTTTAATGGTGCTTGCTCATTCTTCTGTATTAACTGCACAGTGGATAGAGATTCTGTGTGTCCGTGTTCCATTAATTAATGTTTCGTCTGTAGTCCCCGAGAAAAAGACAGCGATTTGTGTGTCTCTTTTTTTTGTTGTTATTAAAATGGTCTCTGGTGGAAACAGTGACTGTTTTAAAGCTAAGTGCTAGTCGTCCCTGGAGGTTGACCACTTTCCATGCAATCCTTAACTCCTTCCAAAAATGAAAAGCCCTTTATCACGCAGTTCAACAGAACGGAACCCACACAATGGCTCGGCTGTTCTGAACATAGTAACCGAGAGAGACAGAACACAGATAAATAAACCGAAAACAAGGTGTTTCCAGAATGATCGACTTGCAAAGCCTAAGAACGTATTATCCGCTGCTTGTGTTGCATAAGTGGATGGAATAATATTACTACAAATTAGCAAAGTGAACTATTCCTGTACTGTCTTGGCAATGTAAAGTAACACTTACGCTCTTTAAAACATGGCGCCTTTGGAATGGCCCAAAGTCAAATATGCCTCATGGAAACTCAGCCCAGACTGCTAGGCAATTTCACAGAATTTTGACACATGATTACCACTGACAACAAGCAACAAGCTGGTGGGAATGTGTGCCACATCGCTGTGCACTGTGGAATATTTAATCTCCTATTTTTGTTACAATGTATATGTGCACGTATCAACATGCTAGCACATGAATCAATGTTGTTTTCATTGCTTACGGTTAATGAATGTGTTGTTTGTCTATATAGAAGTGTTAGGAATTTTCAGGTATTACTAATGCCCAGTGATAGCCCTATAAAGTGTATGTCAGTCTGGCTGGCTGACTTGTAACTGTCGTCTCCAAGCATTAAATTGTTGAGCATTATTTCTATAAAGAAATCTAAAGGGACACTATTATTCACATAATAAAATGTGATATAAAATGTAAATAGCTCTAAAGGCAGTATGTGATATCTATATAAGACAATAATGTGACGAGCTACAAAACAATATATATAACAGTGAATAAATACATACTGAAAAAAATATATATAAATATGCCCAGAGGTTCTGATGAGCATACAGGACATACAAATATAAATAAAGTCCAAAGAATAATCTGCAGCAAAGAAATCCAATGTGCAACAATCGTGAGCGTGCAGAACAATGAAGAGGGTAGTCCGCCAAGATGAATCAGACTTCCAGGTGTGCAATTGCCACAGAATCCTACCAAACCTTCACCTCTACCAAGTGAGTACAAATGACAGAACGGTGCTCACCTGAGGATGTAGACCCACACAATAGGTCTCAAAGCAAGTTTCCCTTCTTATATAGGGGTTGGAAGCCTGTACATAGGATGACAGATGAATCTTCTCAAAACGCAGGCACCATCAAAGAGGAAACAAATAGAGGAGACATAGTGCGTATCGTCCAACACAGTGCTAGTGCATATAGTCCAACACAGTGCAATTTATTAAATAAAACAGGTACTCACAATGTAGCAGATAAAAGCCAGCATCAAACAGGTATCAGGTGAACCCCGCAACACAGATGGTTGAATGCGATGGGACTCCCGTACGTCCAGCTCAGCTTAGATAGTAAAGTTGAATGCTCCGCCCTACTTACATTACATCCAGCATGACTTCGCCAGGGGTCTCTACATCTCTTTTTTCTCTCAGGTATATCTACATGTCTTTTTTAAAGGAGACCTGTCACTGAAGTGAAAACATACCGCCTGTCATGAAGCTATACAAGTACTAAATAAAAATAGTGAAAATACATATATATATATATATATATAATTTAAATATTTATGTATTTGAAAATGCCTACATGTAATGCTATTTATCAATGTAAATCTTTGCTCTACCTTACTCTCGACATACATCACATAATGCCGAGCATTGTGGTATTAAAGTGTATGTATAGCCAAAACTTTTTTTTTATACAAAAGGAAAGTTTTAAAATCCTTTTCAGTTTCTGTTTTTACTTTTTGTGTCTTGAGATTTTCCCTCACTTCCTGTATCCGCAATACAACAGGAAGTGAGAGGAAATTACTACAAAGTGAACGGTAGTACCCTCTTAAGCCAGGTATACACGTATATCTTTTCTTTATTCAACCAGTCGGCTGAACGAAGAGAATGCAACAGATTCCTTCATCCATGCTCACGAACATGGATGGAGGAATCCCTACTGCTTTCATGGCAATAGCCAAATGGAGCTCGTAGATGATTGGCTTCAAGCTCCATTTGGCCTAGAATTTTCCAACCTGCTCCTTTGATCATCTGATTGAAAGATGCTGGGCAGAAGGGTGCCAACAGCGGCATTCACTGTTCAAATTTTGGCCTGTTCATCAGGAACGGGGCAACATTAAATACGTGTATAACCTACTTTAGTTATCCCCAGAACTTTCATTCACATTGGAAGATTTCCTTTCACCACTTTTTTAGTGGCGGCTTTAGAAATTTGATTTTCCATTACTATTTTTGTGACAATGTTCTCCAGGATAAACAGACAGGGTGAATCTACCTAGCAAGAGCACATACATTAATAAAGCATGGCAGGGTATCTAACCCTTTCCTACTCTTTCCAAAACGAAAAACAATGGCTGTACGCAGACTTTAACCTCAACCAGTCTCTGGTACTGAAAGTCCACATTCTTGTGTTCACCCAGGTCATGCTGCAAAGTGGTATAGCCCCAGCTGGCTAGATGTGCTGCCAACTTTTTTTTATCAGAATTGTGCTTTGCATTGAGTTACAGAAGACTGGTATCAAGACATATTAATGCACTTACAGTAATTGCTAGGTCTACGTAAAAATACATGTAATTATTTTTTTAATAATAAATAACCAATTTCCAATCAAATATAATATTAAATATTAAATAACCAAGTTTCCAGATCTGCATCCCTGCTGCAGCCATTACACGGAGTTCCCTTACTTCCCGTTGGGCTGTTAAATCCCTCTACTCTCTGTTGGACTTTCAAATGAGACCTAAAACTCGAAAGTGGGCAGGAATAGAGCCAGAAAATGGAGGAGAACTCACCACAGGAATACCAAAAATATAAAAGAAGCCAGAAGGTAATTGAGCCCACTATGCTCCACCTGCAACCAAAATATCAATGTGGGCGGACTAAACTTTCAATAGAAAACAATAATGGTTTTAGAATTATAACGTTTTTGTATTTTCAACTGATATCATATTTCTATATTTGCACTTTTTCTTTTTTTATATAAATGTTAACTACTCAACAAATGTTTGCCATAGCCCTATGCTATGAGCAGAAGCTGCCTGATTTGTATCCTCCTGTGTCTTACTGTAGCCTCAGATGGAGCCGTCTATTAAGGGATAAGTCACTGTTTTGTGTCCGTGTACATTTCAGCTTGAGCTATTGAGCTCTCTAGACAATGGACTTCTGCATCAAAGAAGAGAAAGAGACAGAAAAAAACATGTGAAAAGGAACCTAAAGCTCAACCTGCTGGCTGGATAGAAGACTGCATAATATTCAAATGCAATAATCCATATTTACCTGACTACAAAAAAGAGAAACAAATACCTTGTATTTTTAAAAATCCTGATATATACAAAATGGTGCTATACATTCCCTTTCAGGAAACAAATCATGGGCCATGGGTAGCATAAATGAAGCTGAATTTATTATAGTGAAAGACATCTTAAAGCGGGCCTATCACTAAAATGCATACTTTAGATGAGTCAATAGGGCAAAATAAAGGAATCCCATTATTATTTTGACTAACGAGGTACTTCTTTCTTGACATAATTAAAAATGTCTTCCTTGCGTAGCCTAAAGCCTTGTCAGAGTTAGGCAGCTTAGGTCATATGCTCTCTGGCTACAGCTTAGAATAGACTCTAGATAGAAGACTGCTGGCCATTCACACAGAAATGTTCTAGCAATTTCAAACAGTTTCAACTCAATTGCAAAAAAACTGAACAGATCACTGTTAGAATACACATTACTGTGTTTATACAACAACCTCTGCAGTATACAATTTCAGTCAGTAGATGGCAGTGTTTATAAGTTCTGTTATATCTATGGTATATACTCTGTTGTATTGAAAAAGGTAGAAAATAAATCTGTTGCTTCCTTCCTGTTTCCAAGCTAAGCCATGTGCAGCATGCATATCAGACTTGTGTTTCTCTGTGAGGCTGTGCAAGAAGTTCCAACAATCACAACATACTACTTACCTTGCCACAGATATATCAATAGGAATAAACTACTAGCAATATGTTGTCTTGATCTAGTTGACCTCCTTACAGGCATAGGTGGGTCATTCAGTTGACTGATATATAGACAAAACTGAAATCTGTCTTTGTAAACATCAAAATTGCATTGGTTATATAGAAGTATCAATTTATTCTAGAGCTTTTCAAGTGCTTTCATTTTAACCTAATCAAACTTCATTCGTTACTGGCAGATCCATTAGTAAAATAACTTACTAGAGAACATTTTTCTGTTAGCATGAAATGAGTTACTGTATTGCTCTGAAATGAGAGCCCATTACGATGAGGACAAATTCACTGCTTTACTGTTTACACAGGCCAGCACAATTATCTCTAATGGGACTTTAAAGACCTGACTATTAGCTGTGT
>NW_017306432.1:143379-197794 GCF_000935625.1 Nanorana parkeri
AGATATTAATTCCATATTAACCTTTTAAGTGTTTTTAAATCATTTTATCTTGCGTTGCTGCTGCTATAGCCAATAAAACAACTGGGAATGACGTTTACCTGTGAAAAGTTCTTTGAGTTGTTTATTTTTTAATTCCTGGCGATGGTTTGGCAGTAGAAGCTGTTGGCTTTTTATAGACATGTTCACTAAATAAACGCGAGCATTAGAGTTAATAGTGGGGAACAGCCAGATAGAAATTACTTTGTAGGAAAACAGAGTAAATGTGTTTTCTTACAAACTGTGGAGTTTTAAGGAACGCTCTTACCTCTGTGTATAATAATAGTTGGTAATTTGTGAGACTTATTACACTCTATTCTGTGGGTACAAGGATGGCCACCCACTCTGAGTAGCCACGGTAACCGATTGTTTCTTGGTACTTTGTGTTGGGAAGTGTATATTACAGCCAGGATGAGAATGTGTGAGTAATGGGTGGATTTCTTTATCAAAGCATCTGCTCTTTTTATAAATATTGCTTAAAGCAGGAACCGGTCCATCAATAATTTTTACAGGAAATAGCTCCTGGTTTTCACCTCTAAATGTGACTTTTTTCAGTATTATTAAATGGGCACTAAGAATAGGTACAGATGACTCAGTGGGCTTTAGTTTTACTTATTAATACACTGTGCATTTAGTGGGTCAGTTGTACCTCTAATGCAATTTATTTTAAAGGGTCAGTCCACACTAATTTTTCATTTCTTGATAGATGCTGGAGCTTTTAATCTATGCTCCAGACAAACAGCTAAATACAAAGTTGCAATATATCAGAACTATTTTGCCTGCTAAATGATTTTTTTATGATTTTTTTATTTGTCCATTGATTTCTGAGATTTACACAGTCCATGCCAAACTTTACTGTACTGAGTTAAAGAGGAACTGTTACCCATATCTTTAAAATGACAACAAAGTCACCTTTAGAAATATTTAGTAATGGCAATCTATAATCAGATACTTATAGATAATTGCCCTCTTTTTATTATTTGCCTACCTTATTTTTCTTTTCCTCCCCATTCTTCTCACATTTTTTCCATGGGCATATTAATATATCTCCCTTTACTTCCTTGAACTCTGGCACATGTGACTAGGACATGTAACTATGTACATCACCTCAGGGGTAAAAAAAAATCCTTTCCCTGAGGTGAGTAAGAAAAAAAAAAACGCAACGGCGAGTCAGCCGGCAATCCCCACTTTGCCAGCCTCACATACAATGCAGGACTATTGGTCCAGTGATGATCTCAGAGTGAGACTGCTGGCTGGAGCACCTTAGTGAAGATGTTTCAGGGGACTGGTTACATAAAGTGAAGGAAGAGCAAGAAGTGGGGTAAGGATTTCTCCTTTCGCTGTACCCCTAGATGTAACAAGTCTAGATTTGTAATTCCCGGAGTTCAGCTTTAAGTGGGGATTCTGGTATCAGTCAAAAGAAAGGCAATGCTTATTTGTATAATGAGACAGACTTATGTTCACACGACTAAAACTATTTAGTCCTTATAGTCACTTGGATATTTGTTTCGGTTTTGATGCAGAGGTAGGAAATATCAATGGAATCACATTCAGCTGTGGGTTGGAATGATATAAAATGGATTAAAAAGCATTTAATTGATGTAGTGATGTTTGGATCCTTTGGAGGTAGTGGAGAATAGATGGTCTTCAAGGAGAGGTGGTAATTTGATTAATCTATTATAAATCTTTGATCTCTGAATCTGAGAATTAAAAGGCTATTAAACATAAATTATATATTTTTGTAGAACTATAATTATAAATGTATTGTCTGCACTGTATTAGCAGTATATAATTTATATGTACTACATATAGAGTACATATGGAGTGCACACTGCTAATACAGTGCAGACAATACATTTATAATTATACTCTGCTAACATGAATGGATTAAATGATTTGTATGTAGCCCTGTACTAGGGATCATTTAATCCATTCATGTTAGCAGAGGATGATTGTAAATCTATTGTTGCAGTGTACATGTACTATATACTACATATAGAATGCACTGCTACAATAAATTTACAATTATCCCCTGCTAATATGAATGGATTAAATGATCCCTAGTACAGGGCTACATACAAATCATTTAATCCATTCATGTTAGCAGAGGATGATTGTAAATCTATTGTTGCAGTGTACATGTACTATATACTACATATAGAATGCACTGCTACAATAAATTTACAATTATCCCCTGCTAATATGAATGGATTAAATGATCCATAGTACAACTACATGTTATGTACTATGGATCATGATTTTTTTTTTTAAATAATAAGAGTTTATTTCAATTTTGAATATACATATTACAAAAATACAAGAATACAAAAATACAGAGAAACATACTACAGACACGTCCGATCATCCACCTAATCCCATTGTATGCAGTCACATTCAATTTCTTAGTACATGTGCAGTGGGTAGATATGCATATGCTCTCTCAACTAATACTCCGCAGTCGTATGCAATGTATAGGGGCTATCGCACATATCAAAAGGCATGCGCCTTATTTTGTGTACTGCACACCTCTCATGGAGTGCATTCGTGCAGAGGATACGGCCGTGTTGCATCCCAACGAACCAGACAACATACGACAACATACAATAACAAACGGGGGTTAAGTACACACGGGACTCATGACTGGGGGGAAAGGGACATACAGGGATGGACATCACATGGAAGACACAGGGGAGGCTCCATTGAATCTAGCATTCCAGGTAGGACCGTCAGGGCATTAGATAGTTGCAGCAGTGTCCCAGCAGTTGCAGAGTGTCCCAGTGCTAATCCAAGGGGCCCATAGTACTGCACATTGCGCCTGACGCTCATGTAATGAAGCCGTCAGTTCCTCAAAATGCATAATCAAACACAACTCAGCAACCCATTCCTGCACGGTCGGGGTGACCACCATGTTCCAGTGGCGGGGTACAATGTTGCGTGCCAGGAAGAAACGGAGTAAGTCCTTCTTAACTGAAGCCAGGGAGCCAGGCAGAATCAAGAGAAGTGCTATTTTAGGGGACAGTGTTAGGTCTGTTCCCATGACCCGGTTGTAGATGTGGAAGACCCGAGTCCACAGGGGTGCCATTAAGGGGCAGCTCCACCATATGTGTAGGAGGGTTCCCTCCGCTTCCAGTCACCTCCAGCAGGAGGAAGACCTATCGGGGAATATTCTATGTAAGAGGGCCGGGCAGCGATACCAGCGGGTCAAGATTTTATAGTCCTTCTCCTGGGCTGATCTAGCCACTGAGAGTTTATGGGTGACCACGCATGAGGTTCGGATTTCCTCATCGGTAAGTATGACATCCAAGTCCGATTCCCATCTTGCCATGAACGGGAGATGACCCTGGAATCTCATGGCAAGTAGTTGACGGTACAGTAGGGAGATGACGTGAGTTGGTGGGTCTTTCTGACAACAGAGTGATTCAAACTAGGTAAGGGGGCTTTGTAGGGTGGTCCGGTCTCTCATAGTCTCATAGCGGTATAGAATGCTCGTAGTTGGAAGTAGAGCAACCAGGTTCCAGGCATATGCGGACGCTCTTCAAGTAGAGTAGCCAGGGGTTTCAGGTGAGGTCCTGTGAGGGCCTCGGCCAAGGGCGAGGGTGCAGCAGAGGACCAGCAGAAGAAGCTGGATGAGATACATCCCGGCTGAAATGCCGGATTGCCCATTATGGGGGTCATGGGTCCCTCAAGGGAAGACAAGTCATGCGTTCTCGTCAGAAGGTCAAGGATCTGAGCGAGGAGCGCGGCATAGTAGTAAGTTTTTAAATCAGGTAAAGCTAAGCCCCCGATTCTTCCGTGCGGACCAGAATGTTATAGGCCAGTCGCGGGCGCTTACCGTTCCAAATGAACCGAAGCAGCGCTGTGCGCAATTGACGGAAGAACGGGGCTGGTAAGGTAATGGGGAGAGTCTGGAAGAGATACAGAAAGCGGGGGAGAATGTCCATTTTGAAGAGCGCAATCCTACCCATCCAGGAATGTCGTAGAGAGGTCCACGTCTGAAGACGAGAGATAGTAGAGCGGAGGACCGGGGCGAAAATCAGGCGATAGAGATCCGCCTGATCGGCGGACAAAAGCACGCCGAGATATTTAATAGCCGATGTCTGCCATTTAAAGTGAAAGTGCTCCTGGAGGTGGGCAACCTCCGTCGAGGGGAGGGAGACGTTGAGGGCCTCCGTCTTATGTAAATTCACCTTAAAGTTGCTGACGAGACTGAACCTCCGAAATTCCCTTAACAAGGAGGGAAAACCAACCCGGGGGTGGGATAAGTAGAGTAGAACGTCGTCCGCGTATAGTCCAAACTTGTAGTGGTGGTCCAGTACGCAGATCCCCTGGATGGAATGATTGAGCCTCCGCAAGATGTTCCATTGTCAGGATGTACAGATACGGGGATAATGGGCATCCCTGCCTGGTTCCGTTCTGGATGGAGAACGGAGAGGATAGGGAGCCATTAACCCGTACTCGAGCTGTGGGGCAGTTATAGAGAGCCATGATTTTCGCCACAAACGAGTCAGGCAGTCCAATCTGCTCCAGGGTGAGCGTAAGAAAGTCCCAGTTAAGGCAATCGAACGCCTTTTCCGCGTCAACTGATAGGAGGCACATAGGGAGGCCGGCGGATTTGGCATAGCATAGTTACATAGTTACATAGTATTTGGGGTTGAATAAAGACATACGTCCATCAAGTCCAACCCATATAGGTCCACGTGTTAACGTCTTGATCGTATTATCTCTGGCCTCGCGAAACGGTACAAAGCCCACCTGATCCATATGAATAAGGGATGGGACGTAGTGGCCTAGGCGGTTGGCAAGGAGCTTAGCGTAAAGTTTAAGATCCACGTTGATAAGAGAGATCGGGCGGTAACTAGAACAGAGCGTCAAATCCTTGTCGGCTTTAGGGATGATGGTGATATGTGCTTCCTGCGATTGGCGGGTGAAGGGGCAGTCCGCTGAGATGGCATTAAAGGTGGTGTGGAGCAGGGGGGCTACTAAGTCCTGAAAATATTTATAGAAGGCACCAGTAAAACCATCTGGCCCGGGGCTTTTCCCAGAAGGAAGTCCCTTAATGGCGCCCGTAACCTCCCCGAGGGAAAAAGGTTCCCCCAGGAGGTCGGGAGCGGGGTGGGTGCTATATACGAGGCCACTTGTTACGGGGGATCCGAGGTTGGGGAGGAAGCCCCTGAAGCAGGCAGGTTGTAGAAGTCGGCATAGTAGGCTTGGAACGCTTGCGCAATCTGATCAGTACTGTGAACCACCCGAGCATCTTTCGTCTGTATTTTAGGGACGTATGTGCGTGTAAGTTGTGTCCGTATGGGGCGTGCCAACAGACGTCCGCACTTATCTCCATGCTCATATAAGGATCTGCGCAAAGACTCCCTATACTTAAGGGAGCTTAGATCCAGGAGTGATCGAAGCTGGGAACGCTTCTGCTCTAATTCCAGCAAAACGGAGGTAGCGCGTGCGGACTTATGCGGACGTGTGGATGTCGCCCAACAGTGTGGTAATATCTTTTGAGCGCTATTTTTTCATGCGAGTGGCATGGGAAATAAGGACACCCCTGATCAGGCATTTAAAGGCTTCCCATTTAACAAGCGGGGCGGTGGTGTCTGCGGTATGCGTGGCAATGAAGGTAGCGATCCCGGACTTGACAGCATCCACCGTTACGGGGTCGCGTAGCAGGGTTTCGTTGAGGCGCCACGTGTAAGAACGGGGGGGCTGCCCTGGGAGACAGAGAGCCAGAGAGACAGGATAGTGATCTGACCACACCTGGGAATCAATCGCTGCGTGGGGGTTCCACGAGAGAAGATAATGAGAGGTCAAAAAGTAGTCAATACGACTATGGGAGCAGTGGGGGAAGGAGTAAAAGGTGTAGTCCTGCACGGAAGGGTTTAGTATCCGCCATATGTCCACCAGCTGGAGACGGTGCAGAATGGCCCTAAGCCGATTCAGTTGTGGCAGAGAAACAGCGGATCTCCCTGAGGAAGAGTCCAATCGAGGATCCAAGGGAAAATTAAGGTCACCGCCCACTACTATATAGCCCTCCGCAAATGTCTCCAGCCGGCAAGTACACATTAACAAACGTGAAGGTCTTGTGAAAGAGGGTCCCTTTCAGGAAGAGGTACCTCCCATTGGGGTCCCGCTCAACCTGCAGGAGTTGGAAAGGCATCGTGGAATGGAAGCATATGGCTACCAGCCGTATATACCAGGGGATAATAGCGAGAAGTCAATCGTGGGGCCACTGGGTCTTTAAAGTGGGTCTCCTGTAGGAAGAGCACCTGGGCACGTCTCCTATGCATGGAGTAAGCAAGTTGTGAGCGTTTACATGGCTCATTTAGTCCCTGAACATTCAGGGAGACAAACGTCACTGGCAGCTATGGATCATGATTTAACTTATTCATGTTAGCAGGGGATAATTGTAACTCTATTACTGCAGTATACTGGACGTATGTACTGTATATGTACTATGGATCGTGATTTGACCTATTCATGTTAGCAGGGCAGAATTGCGAGCGCCTCCCACAAGCTGAGCACCGAGACGTGATGTAGCGATCCTGCCCAGCGCCGACTACAAGAGGCACCTCGTGAGGCAACATGGATCAGAGTGAAACTGTGAGTGAGGGAAGCTGGGATGGGGCTGGCTGTAAATCTATTGCTATAGTGTACTGGACGTGTGTAATGTATATGTAGTACATATATACAGCCACACCTCCACTACACTCCAGCAATAGAGTTACAATTATCCCCTGCTAACATGAATAGGTTAAATCATGATCCATAGTACATAACATGTAGTTGTACTATGGATCATTTAAAGTCACCTGTCCCTTTAAGAAAAAGTATCGGTAATTGGTATAGGCAAGTACATGAGGGGAAGTACTTTTACTTGGGCCTGAAAAAGTGGCATCGGGACATCCCTAATAATAATAATAATAAAAATAATAATAATAATACCACCACCTACAATAGTTCAAAAATTGCAAGTAATGCTTGCAATTGAGAATGTTGCTTTCAGATTGTCTATGTCTAAGTATTCCTACCTTTCCTCCACATAGCAATGTCCTTACACCTACATCAAAAACCAAACAAATCACCAAAATGTAACTATGAATTTTGGACAGCGCCCCAATGGATAGCCGCTTACACTGTCGTTTATGCTTTACAATATGTTCTATGGTATAATATATGATATATTCTTTCACTGATATCAACATGACTATCTAAATTGTAAATTCAGCTAGCCCCTGAACCAGTGAAGCTTAATTAATACTGCTCTGTTTAAATATACAGAGCTGCTAGAGATGTATATTTAAACCTCAATACAGTCACTCCTGGAGCTCATATGGAAAATGCATAAAAGTGCAAACAACATTGTATTATATCACGTGCCGATTTCTATTCACAATATGTGTATTTGTTCTATGTTCAGTATTAAGAAATAATTTTTTCCCTCATATTTAACAAAATAACTTTTCTTATCAAACCTATGCAAGACCTGGTGACTTATGAAATGCTGCAAGCAGATACCACGGCTATTTATAAACACATTCTTTAAAATGGTAAAAAAAGACAGTAATGATATTATAAAGATACATATATAAAGGTTCCTGTTGGAGAACACAAAATTAAATTTCCCTTTCCCCCCTAAAGTTTGTTTTCTAAGTCAAACTCATAATGTATAAGATATTTAAAACTATAGGATTACATACACAATTTGTACAAAGATTTATTGGAGAATTGTGAGTCATCTGGTCTGAATTACAACCACAACAACCTCTTCATGCATGTGTATGGCCACAAAGAGTGTGGCTGGATGTTTTAACCAGAAATGTCATAATTTATAATAAAGAGTTTAAAACAAAAATGTTTGTGTTGCCCATATCACCCAATCACATGCCTGCTATTATTTTTAGTGCAGGTGCATTCAGATACTTTTATACATGTGACCTAATGTATGTTGACCACTTCAAGACCAGGTGTTTAGACTTTTTTTCAGTATTCAGCGCTGCGATACTTTGACTGACGTTTATTCCGTCATGCAACGCTGTACTGAAATTAATTTTATACCATTTTTTGGGGAAAATGGGGGTAAATATCACCTAGTAAAAAGGGACATATTGATTAATTTAACCTCGCTTGTTCAATACATTTTATATACACTTATGTCTTGGAATATATACATTTCATATAACTTTATTCCATTTTTAACTGCGAGAGTATAGAGACATACACAGGTATGTACACGCTATGGAAAGAATCCCATGTGTTTATACAATAACCCATACTCCTTATATATTAAAACTAAGATTGCTATTTTGAGATGGTACTGGTCACTTTATAGTGTATGTATTTTAGGACCTTTTTAGTATATAGTATATGTAGTAATTTGCGCACTGTAGGATGTATGTCGCTTCTTTCTTGGCCATGTATATATATATACAACTTAATAGACATATGTATATACAGATATAGATGTAGGTGTATATGTATTTCTAACTTTTAATTATGTTTCTAACTTTTAATTATGAGTATATATGTGTATGTATTTCTAACTTTTAATTATGAATATATGCTTTTAACTATTAAGATACGGCACCAACCCTAATAGGAATTACGATGTGAATTACTGGGTAATACATAGAGGAATACTGTAACGTCTCTGCAGCGCAAGCCTTGGATCACAACTGCGGAGAGGGTACTTGCGGTTTGATCAGTACGCCTCGTTGATTGAAAGAATCGTGGGCGTAACCTTAATCTACGCCTTATATAGAGACACTGCCTTTCTTTCTGTTTTTTTCGTTTTTTTCGTCTTGGGGCGATGATAAATGTTTTTTATGTGAGTTATTATCACTATTGGTCACTCTGAATCGAATAGCTGTGTAATTGGAATCAACCAATCGAGTGATGAGATCAACCTTTTGAAATCTGAATGCACATGTAATTTATATAGATGTGGGAGCGAGTGTCTAATCACAGAATACTGTTTTAATTGTCACAGCACAAAAATTTTTTACTAAGGAAATATTGAACAAAACAAAGACACAGTTTATAATTTATAATTTATTTATTATACATATTCCACATTTTTTACGATCTTTGTTCATCGTATCTATCAATCTATTTATTTTTCATTTATTCTTCACTTAAATATAAACAAACATTTTCATTGAGATGGAAACACAGTAAGATGATATAGTAAAGAATATTGCTCACTACCAAGCGCAACATAATTGCTCACATTGATCACGGTTATACACAGTGTTGCAGCTGGTGATTTCACACATCTTTTTTTTCCAGCGCAACTAAATTGGCTAAAGCCAATAAGGATGTAGGAATTTATGGAGTGAGACAGGGGCATAACTAGAAATCACAGGGCCACATATCAAAATTTTGTATGGGGCCCTGTGATTTCTAGTTACCGCCCTTGCAGATCCCACCTGAGATCCCAAACAGCTCACCTGAGAATGACCCTGCAGAGCTCCCCCCTGTAAGGTCTCAGGTGGGGTGGTCAAACTCCTGCACACCTCTTACCTGTCAGCCCCGATCCGCTGTCAGCCTCCTCCGCCACCAGGCCCCGCCTCCTCCTCCAACGTCGCGCCCTGCCTCCACCTCCGCTGCCGATGCCGGGCCCAGCCTCCTCTTCCGCAGCTGCTGGCTGTCACTGGCACCTATGAGGAGGAGCGCACCACTGCACAGATCACTGAAAGGTTGTCAGTGATCTGAACAGCAGCGCATTCTTCTTCACAGCCGCCAGTGACAGCCAGCAGCCCGCGATGCCATAACGACCCATGCGGCCCGCATGGCATCAGGGGGGTCCCTCTGTTCCTTGTCCTGGCTGGGCCCCCTGCGTCCCAGGCGCCATAGTTGGAGCCTGGGTTGCTATGGCGATATTTTCACCACTGGAGTGAGAATTTTCACCTCCTTGATATTTGTGGCAGCATAAGGAAATAACATAATAGGTAATGTCCTTATTAGGAGGTATAGTAATTCCTTATAAAGGGCAGTGATGTTATATACTATGTCCCTATTTGGCGGCCATTGGAAATTCTAACTTCATAACCCGTTTCAACCGTAAATTTAAGTTTTTCCCTGGATTCCACTGAATCTCCAAAGATCAGGGGCAGGGAAGCAAACTTCCTTGGAGCATGGGTATTCTCTTTGGGAGCAAAGGTTCAACTGCGCAGTCTGCAAAGTAAATATTGGACTGGTAAGTGGTCCAAATATTTCACAAACAGGTTCCCTAGAAAATGTTCCACATAACTGTCCAGTTTGTTGTGAGGTCTGGCTTGTGCTAATCAATTTTCTCATACCTAAAATTTAAGCAAAATTATGCTTTTAAAGCAAAACAGCTAAATACAAAGATATATGAATAGCTTTTCTTACCAAAATATTTATAATAGTTAGTATACCTGAACATCCAACTTAGACGCAAGTCAGATGGTGCATCCTTTTATGTACCAAAATGGCTTGTATTTAAGAACTATGAGTTCCATTGCATTCTGATTGAATAATACAGAGAAAATAATGAGATGTGTGGCAAAAGTAACAATAAGCACACACATGAACACTGCTATATGCAATCCAATTGAACATTCAAGAACTTCCAGGTTCTTCAAAAATGTACACCATCCCTAATACCAGTTAGCTAGTATTGCAACCCACATATAACTCTGTGACTTTCTTTCTCATTGAACATTGATTCCGAACTTGGCTCTTTCATTCGTCTTATTCTATTGAGCTTGTAGTCATGCCTGCACACTGGAGCACAGACGCTAGGAAGAAACACTGCCTGCCCCAGCAGAAAGCCAGCAGTGTATAGTGGGACTGCACTGCATTCTGTGGTCTTAAAGTACAAGCTAAGGGGGCCCAAATTAGTTTTTGTTCTTTACTGTAAAAGCTGTGAATTTTGCATACAGTGCATTGTTTCCAATGATGGGCTAGATATGTTCCTAAATTAATTAAATAGAAACAGCTACTAATATTTATGAGAAATAATCTTGTAGAATGCTGACCCACAAAGTAGTTGGTTGTCTTTGGGAAGCAAGAAGGAATATGTTCAAATGTTCATGTTGGGGAAAATTGGACCATGCATTCTAAGGGATGTTTGCCTCATTTGGAATATGCAATTGTGTTTTTTAACTCAATGTATATGTCCTTTTCAACCTGACTATGTAACTTTTAAATACAAAAAAAATCAATGCTGTAAATCTTGTTGATAAAACTTTTAATGAGCTAAAAAAATATTTTTAGCTAAACTTTGGATAAGCTTCCAAAGCTCATACAGAAAAATAATTAAAAATTGCAGACAAGCTGACATTACAGTACCTGCAATAAACATGGATAATTCCTTAGACAAAACATTAAGTAATTCATAAATAAATAAGCAAATAATTTTACTGATAAGCTTATTTTTCACTTAAAAACTAAAAACTCCTTTAATTTTAGTTTATGCATTTATTATTTTACCTTCCAACTCTGTGATTTGACTAGATCAACATTTTTCTAAACAGATTTTGCTAATTTGACAAATAGTGTTTATTTATACATATAATTTATGAGTTATAAAGGTTTATTTTTCCATTATATTTATGTTCCAGAGATTGTAATTTCTGGAAAATATGATGGCCTTGCGTGCTTGGATGTTTGACGGAAATCTTACTTATAAACTATGCACCTGGGTAATTAGATTTACACCTAAATGTAACTGTTAAACCTTCACACTTAGTAAACATTGCTGGAGCATGAAGAGTATCCTTATCCTGTGACATGATGAAATATGGCATACGGACCGCGACAGAAATGATGTAGCCCCCTATGGTGTTTACAAATGATTTTCTGAAAAGGAGCATTAGTAAGATCATTTACCATGCAGGATTTTAAAACGTGCTTGGTAAATTCTGGAGACATTCAGGTGGAAACTTAGAAAAAAAGAATTATGTATATTAATGAAGAATGTTACCATTAGCCAGTTTTGTTTTAATAGAACTCACAATTAATAAGGCATGGTTTTCTTTTCTTTTTTTTAGGAGGGATTAACTTTTAAAGTAATTGTTATCCAAACTGGTGAGTACATAAATCATATCATATACTGTGTAGTATATCGCAAGGCATATATTTTGTTTTAGTTTTGAATAGAGTAGGGAAACTCTTGCTATTTGTGTCCCATCTTAAAATGTTTTACTTACTATGTTAAGACATAACTGGAGAGGAGACCTCTCTAGTGTAAAGCTGCCCATACACAGCATGAGGTTTAGCTGATTCTTGCTGAATTTACTGAAATTGGAGCCATGAGTGGACCTGCAAGCACCACCTGACTTAACAAAAGTTGATTTAAAAATCAACTGAGCCACTGGAAATGTATTGCCTAAACAATGACTGAATTCTATGAAAGGCAATCACTGTTTAGAAATCTGCAGCTTCCTAAATACTAGGGATGCACCGATACTGGTTTTTCAGTATCGAGTACGAGTACCGATATTTTGCTTTCTGTACTCGCCGATACCAAGTACCGATACCGGTGCTTCCCTTGGCATGGAGCCGGCTTCCTGGGCAGCCAGGAAGCCGGGAGGCAGGTAATAACATGCCACCTGACTACCTGATTGTCCAGGAAGCCGACTCCATGTTGTGTGGCCGGCTCAATTGTGATTGACAGGGAAGCTGGCTTTTCAGCCAATCAGCATTGAGCCGACTTTCCAGGCATCCATGTTCCCCTATGGCACTGTCGGTCAGAGGAAATCTTCCTGTGACTGGAAGTTCTGGTATCTGCTGTATAGTATCAGTATTGGTGCATCCCTACTAAATACAATAGCCAGCAGGGGAAGTTCCTCATCAACGCTATTTAGCATGGATGGGAGAACTGATTGATTTTTTCTCATTCAACTCGCAGGCTCAATGAGAGAAATATGGCACTGCATGGCTAGCTTTAAAGACAACATCTCTTAAACAGTTGTCACTAAAACAACTCCTGGCATGGGATGATTTCCCCTCTACCCTCTAATTATGACCCAGTAAGAGAGAATTTAGATTGTCTCTCAGTTCCATTGTCACCAAGATGAAAATGAGATCTCCTCAGGTGGCCTCATTATGGGGACGCCCCTGTTGATGGTATTAGCAGTTTACAAAAGTAAGATAACATTGTTTTTGCTGTCAGTTCTGCTCACAGTAAGTGACAGTCACTGCATCTCTATCAAGATCAGCAGGTTTTTTTTGTACTTGCTGAAAATGTTCTTAGCTTCAAAAATTAAAATTGATGCAGCCACAACATTTATCCTTGAATAGGTCAAATTATTAATGTATTAAACTTATATACACCTGGAACACAGAGCTTTATTAATATTTTATGTGACATATTCATTAAAACAGAACAGAGATAGTTACTGTCCAAGAGAGACTTTATGCCAATTGAGCAGAGTGTCCTTGTACATCATTACAGTTCAATCAAGCGCTCATTGTCATTAAGCAACTGAACTTTATATCTTTTTTTTTTTAAAGCAATAAAAAGGAACATTAATTATGTTTGTTATGTAATATCTTGTGGCCGATGATTGCCAATACAATGAATAACATGTTTATTTTAGTAGACGCTAATCCATATAACCTATCCTAGACAAACATATTAATTGGTGTTCCTAAGCCAGTGGTTGAATGATGCTGAAAGACACCTACTGTTCGATTTTGTTTCATTTATACAGATGAAAAGCAACTTGATATCAAATACAAACCAAACAAATGTTTGACAACATTATGAACAAGGCTCTTAAAATCTTCTTCAAATGTGGGAGCGTGTTCGGAAACGTCAACAAGTTATGAAAGCCCAAAGCTCAGCTAGTGAAACGTCTGTTGCTGACTATTGTTTGGTGATCACTAACACCATTGCTGGTGTGTGTTGCTTCACGTAGACAAAGTTTGTGTATGGAAGCTTAGAATACAAAACACAATGGATGTTTCATGGTAAAATAAGCAGTATTTTATATCCTTTCCGATATTATACAGAAATACTTTGCTTTCTGGAAAGTGACACAATGTACTGATAACATCCAATCTAGTGGTTCTTTAAGAGGTATGCAAACCCTAAAGTGTATAAGGAAAAAATTCCCAAATGACACACATAGCGGCAGCGCCCAAATAGAGGTGTTACAAAAACAATGGAGGATTTAAAGTCCCCAATTTGTCTCATTACTATCAAGCCTCTTAATTAACCCAGCTGTCAGCAATCTATTCCCAAGGGGAAAACCATATTGGATGTCTATGGAAGCTTTTAACATGCCTATAGATCTTTTGAAATGGCTACCCACTAGACAGAGGCTAGCAATTCTGGCCCTGACTTTCTCACATTATTTGGGCTTGTGGGATAGGCTGTATAATTGATTAGGCCTGTTTTTCCACCTGGCATTCAATCACAATTTTTCAGTGGCAGCTAAACAAAGGGCTATTTGGAATTGGATGATACTTCAGATTTAGAAAACCAATAATGTTATCTTGCTCCAAAGAGAGACTGAAAATGCCTTAACCTGAACTGTTTCGATTTCATCAGATACATAATTGTGGCACTCACTAAAGCCAATCAGCATAGACTTCCCTCTTCTCACTCCGTATGAGAGATGGTGTACACAGGCCAAGGGTTAGAGAGGAGAAATATCCACAATTTATTCCCTGATGTTAAGTCCTCCTAATAAACTATGATACATATCAGTTTGGGAAAATGGTTACCTTCCTAGTGAAAACATGGCGCAAGTGAAGCTCATGGGTTTTCCAAGGTGAGATTAATGTTTCTCTTGCAGAAGCAATTTGTAAGGTATTGTCATGATAGTATGTGGATTCTGCTAGATTAGCACTTATGTATCCAGGACTTCCACCCTATGCTTTTGTGAGAGCATCAAGGTACTATATTACACATTTGATGGCTATGTCCCAGGAATTGTGCTTATTGGAATAGGTTGTTTGCCCTCATTGACAAAGTAACTCGTTTTCAGGTGCCTAGAGATCCACAATATGCTCGCCTTAATAAACCAGTTAGTGGTACTTCGAAATACGTGGGGAGACTGATTTCTTTCAAGTTTCTAGATATCAATGGCTTGGGAATCTTCCATTGGATCTTTGGTTACTACTATGTCTAAGATCTCGTGGATCATGACCATGAAAAGCTTGCTAGTATTCTTCAACTTTTCTTTAATTCTTCTACAAACATCAACAATTTGAGAGTTTTTGGGACACATGGCTGCAATATGTTAATGGACAAACTGAAGCCTGAGGAAACTTTGGTCCAAACTGTTGCTTACTTTATACAACTTTTGGGCCACCCCCTCTCTTCTATGTCTTTCTCTTTTCCCCTCTCTTTGATTTTTCTCTTCTGAATTTTTTTCTTCTACAATCTCTGGTTTTGTTATTATTCTTTTGAACTCATGGTCACATTCACAATTGCTGGTTGGAGGCTTACTGAATCTTATACGATATGATAGAGTTGGCCTTTATATGTATTGGTATAGGCAGTTTGAAAGCTTATAAGACTATATAAATATGTTATATTTAAAAGCATGTTTCTATTGTATAATAGCTGAATTTTTATGCCATTGCAAAAGTAACATGATTGTAACTTTGTACTTTATACCTTGTTGGATAACAACATTTTCCCAAGGCAAAGAATATATACTCAAAGATTTATATCTGAAACAATGGTTTCTTTGTTTAATTAATACAACAAATAACATTTTGTGGTGAACAAATGGCTAGTTGTTTGCCTAAAAAATATGCAGGTATATTTGTTGTATTACCCTGTATAATACAGTGCACTTTAACTGCTAAGAATTGGTTGTAGCAAATGACTCTGGTCTAGAATAATAGCAGCAAGCTTGCTTGCTATTGTAAGTGTTAGGGCACCTGAAGGTAGTACATACAAATGTTTTATGGCTGGATCATTGGCTCTGACTTTTCACCATGGATCAAATCTGGTATGGCCTTTCCAAAAATCTAGGCCTAGAGATATTAAGACAGACATTAGTTTACAAATATCTTTGATATATAGTTTACAGTTAAAAAAAGATCTCTATGTGCTGGATTACATATATTTATACATATATTTTCAAATATTTCTGATTTTACAGACTGATCCAATAGACAAATAGCTGGATTTACTTGGCAGAGCACAGTGCCATCCAACCTTAAGCTTCTGAACTCTGTAAACAAAGTGCTTTTTTCATCAAAACAACTATTGGTTGTAAATTTAAATATGAACTATTCACATGCAATATTTTATATTTAATTGTCTAAAATATGAAAAAATATAAAAACATTGTTTTTAACAATTAAAATAAACTTTTTGCTTACCAAAATCCACTAGCATGTGTCCCTCACAGCACCTTATCTAGGATTTGTGATCAGTGCTGCCCCTTTCCATGATGTCATCATGCTGCTGCAGTCTTTTGGAGTTTGAAAGGACCCCATCACTGAACAGCCAATAGAAAGTGTCCATATCATCTAGGCAGTAACATGGACACCCAAAGAAGGGCCCCTCACTCAGCAGTGTAAATGTTATAAGACTCTGGACCCAGAATGTTATGCAACCATGGATTAACATAAGTAAAAAGGGCAGTTAGCTCTTTTTTTTTAATTACTGATGCAGTGATAAATTAGAGGGGATGGGGTATTTTTGGGGGGAGCAATGACTGGCTGGCACACAACTTTAACTACAATTTTTAGCAAGAGCAAGCAGACATATCCCTAACTATCGTGCAGGAAGATAAAGGGAGAGAACTATTATGACTGTTGTCTCTGCAATCTTTTTTTTATAGTTCCCTGTTATAGATTAGTCACCCTACTATCATGGGCAACTCAGATTCATTTTAACCCCAAGAGAAAATTAGCCAGCTCCCCAAAACATCAAGGTCTATAGGCAAGATGTTTAATTGCTTAAACAGTCAATGATTATTCTTACAGAAGCTCTTAATTGTAGTCATGCAAATTCTACACTCCATATTAAATCCCAAAACCTTTGTAGAACATGTGCTGCAGTCTGTGCGCATGTTAAAAAACATGGTTTAAATTAAACAGCATTTGGGTCTCGTCCACTCCTGTGCTATTTTTGTGAAACAACAGGCAGAAGGGAATTATTCCACTAGACAAGCAGAGTTATATTTCCAAGCTCTAATGCCTCTTCCTGTAGATTCTGTTTCCTACAAAGAATTATTAAGTATGAACACACACTTCAAAAATGCTATTACGACAGTTTAGCAGATGGTTGATATTGTGGGTCAACCCTACAAGGCCTGGTATTTATATAAATAATAGTTTATGCATTCTCATAAATAGAGGGTGATTAATATGAAATCCATTTGCAGAAATCAAACATTAACTGAATATTTCCTGAAACCGCAGCACAAAATATGTTAAACATGATCAGTTAATCCATTTTAATGTATCTCTTATGTTTTTTAACTTACAGCAAAGTTGAGGCAGAAAACCTTTAGATAAAAAATTGAGATGAACAAAGTGATCTGCCTAAATGCAGATCCATCCCTGCGTGTCCTAATTTGATGAATGGTTGTATTATGAGAAAAGTACAGGGGCTGCCACTGTTGCTCCTTTTTTTTTTTAAATATTAGTTGTGTCTGCCACTTATTCTTTTGCGTTACAGACCCAGAACAAGCATACTGTAAATGAGTGTCAGCATTGTCAGAATTCCTTATCTCTATATTTGTTCCTGGTCAGAGACTCAAGGAACACTAAAACCAAAGGATCGTCATGACAAACAGGCAACTAATGAAGAAGAGACACAATGCTTAGTGACACCAGTGACATGGTTCACCCTATAATGCCTATAAAATAAAACATTTACATAAATAGTAAAGCAGTTAAGATATGCTAAACCTAAACAAAAACAAAATGTATACTAACACTGTAAATGCGACTATCACTGTCACTGTGTCCCACAACAAAAGTGGCGTTTGTTTTATCAGTTTAAAGTGAGGCTATCCTCCACGCTGACTCTAAAATGAAAAGTGCTGACTAAAGGGTCACATGAGCCCAATCTTGCTGGCCCACATGGAACTCTTACTCGACTTATGTTTTAAATTAAGGAAGTTAAGCCTCTATGCCAAACTGAACATAATCTCAGAAAGGGATACAGTAGAGTTTGGAACAGGCTAGAGTTTTGGAACAGGCTAAATAATAGGAGGGACCTTTTCTTGATGTCTCCAGGGCTGTTGAATTGTTTGGGGCTAATTGTGCTCTAATTTATTTAAATGTACAAGTTTTTTAACTGATTTTCATTAGCTTTTTTTTAATTATAAATTAAATTTTTATATATTCAATAAAACTTTGAAGAAATGTGTATAACTCGGCTGTAGAGCCTCAAATCATCTCTGAAGTCATGATGACACTGTCTATCCTTCTGGGGGGTGGTTGCTTTTGTTCCCCATGGTCCCTGTGTGTGTGGTGTAAAGTAGCCACAGCCCCAAGCTCAATCCCATGATGGACTACAATCTTCATACAAATTAGTAAACTAAATGTGGGATTGAAGTCCATCAAGGGGGAGAGCTTGAAGCTGTGATTAAGAGATGGTTTAAGGATTTACACCCGTGTGATACACAAATAAGCTACTTTTTTGTTAATAGTTAAGGTACTTGAATGCATTTTTAAGATTTAACTCCCAAGTTTAGTGTCACTTTAACTACCGTGTTTCCCCGAAAATAAGACACTGTCTTATTTTTTTTTGCACGAAATACGGAAACACGGTATGTGTGTGTAATTTGAGCGATCCAGTATTGTGAATAACACACGTTTATCAGCAAAGCAGTAATGTTAACTGCTAAACTATTGTGTAAACTGTAAGTGCCAAATAACAGGACATTTCTTATTTACATGCCAAACAAAATGATTTTTAAATGGCATACATTATTTTTAAGGATGGCAATAATGTTTTGAACTATTACAAATCTTACTTGATGGTATTTTATATAAATTAAAAGAATACAAAGCTCGGAATTTAAGACTTAATCAAAAATGCACAGGCAATAGAATGTGCTTCAAACTGACTCTTTCTAAATATATTTTTCTGTGATGTATTACGCGCCCTTAAAAGCACAAGAGATGCTTAAATGATCTGCTACACAAACAAAAATAAGCCTTTAAGAGAAATTCCTCCCAAGCAAACAGCACATCATCTTCTTTGGAAAACAGCTGTTCCCAGAAGAGTAAACTGCTTCTGTATCAATTAAGTCCCATTAGTGTCAAATTGTTAAAAAATAATGATACATGGGTGATTTAATTTGGGTGTTGTCAAAGGAAAGCCTCAGCCCTGTCTATTGGTCCAATGGGAAAGTTGCTGCCCTCTAATTGATGTGCTACTTTTTTTTTTACTAGTTAGTGATATGCCATAGACTATAGTTTATTAAAGGATGTTTAAATACATATCTTAAGAGGATGTGCCACTTTTTAAATATCATCTTTGCACGTTAGTTTGGTGCAAGTTATGAAAACCTTACAATTCCTTTTTTTAAATGCTGTTATCAGTTTTAACTTCTTCTGTAGTCAGGCCTAGAGTGTCCATCATCAGTCTTACTTAGTAGCTGAGTAGTTTAGGTAAAGAGTTATTTGCTATATGGGGTTACACTGTGCTGTATTGTGCTACATTACTGTGGATTGCAGTGTGATGGGCTACATATTCTTGTGTAACCAGCCCCGTTCACATTTCAGAGACCCTAAAAGTTATCTTTAAAACTACCTTTTTGTGTGCATTGGTAACAAGTGTAGTTGCTGTTTAGCTGATGCCCCCAGTCTTTTTGTTGTTGTTTTATTATTTATTTTATTGCCTTTTATTTCCTGTTAATATTTTTTTCTGTTTTGCTATGTTAAAAAATGGACTGTGGGTTATTGTTTATAGTTTATCTTTTTGCTGACACATGCAAAGCTTCCCTTTGTTTGCAGCACATCACTGCACCAAAGCATCACATATTTATTCCCAATGTTGCCACAGCTGGCATTACATTTAGGCAATACCCTTTAATCAAAATGTAAGGCAAGCCTAAGTGGGAGCCAGAGATTCTGCATGTCTTGGTAATAGGGACAAGTAGATTCTGCAGAACAAAGCGATGGTTGGGCCACACCATCTAGATGCAGGACATGTTTAGCTTTTCTATATCAGAGTGGATGTAATATACAGCCA
The DNA here is from genome assembly GCF_000935625.1 of Nanorana parkeri. Lineage (NCBI taxonomy): Eukaryota > Metazoa > Chordata > Amphibia > Anura > Dicroglossidae > Nanorana > Nanorana parkeri. Next base: position 163,562 of record NW_017306432.1, read on the forward strand.
GAAAACTTGTGGGAGGTAGTTGAGTGGCTGATAAGGGCTCCCTCTTCTTCCTTCTCCCAGGCACGGAGCAGCCAGTCCTTCTTCTTCCTCTTCTGCTAATCCTGCCTTAGCCCCCCAACCTGGCAATGAGGAGGCGGCGGAATTTTATGATCACACAATCACTGAGTGATATGACTTTGGAGGAGGTGACATCAGACATAGAGAAGAAAGGGGCAGTGATGTTCCAGCAGCTGGAGATTACTGCAAATTGGGCTCCAGCGATACAAAGGGGGTGGATGATAAGGTGGAAGACCATCCGTAGGTCCCACTGATTGGAAAGCAGGAAAGTACTTAGTCTACAGAACAGCATCAGCCATTCTAATCTATCTGGCAGCACTGCCCCACAGTTACAAGTCACTGCTATCCCAGGGAAGGCCCACAGAGCTCTGCAGTGTGGGTATTTCGTAATGTATTTGTTGCTGATAACATCATTGTAGTCTGCAACCTCTACCTGCAGTGTATCTGATGTGGCAAAAGTACAAGTTATTTGGGTACCACATGCATGAGTAAACAGATGATTCTGCACCATAGAGCTAAGTTGTAGCTGCCCCTCAATCACACAAGTCAGCAGCAAAAGGCCTGCACTCTTCCTCCTCCTAGCTCCTTAGTTTCCACATCTTCCCCTATCCACAACATTCTCCTGCTGCATCCAAAATAACATCTGCAGACTCCAGTAAATGGGAGAAAAGTTTGACAAGGGGTTTCAAAGGCTTAGAAAACTCCATATCAAGCCAGGATAAGAGTCATGGGGCCTTGATGAGAAGGGTCAGGAGAAAAGTTTGACAAGGGGTTTCAAAGGCTTAGAAAACTCCACATCATGCCAGGTTAAGAGTCATGGGGCCTTGATGAGAAGGGTCAGGAGAAGACCATGCCATCTCTAGCAGGATCCTTTTCAAGGCAGGTGTCTCTTCTACAGCTGCTGGAGCAGAACAATAAATGTCCCCAAATCATGCCCATGCCTAATATCTTAGTGCCAGCTTGGCAAAACTTATTTGCACCTGCTCCCATTCCAGCTGGTGGAATTAGCTTCCTTTTGTGAATTTGTGACCTGTGCTAGACAGCCGTGGCAGGTATCCAATCATTAATGTGCCCAGAAAGCCATCCCTTGCCTGATATATGTCTTCAGTTGTGTGGTGCAGCAGTTTATTATGAAGTACCCTAGCTTCTAGGAAGTCCTTTGTCAGGCCAGAATGGTTTGTGGCTACTTTAGGTGGTAATACTAAGCCATGGGACACAGAAATGCAATTTCATAATGAACTGTCTGCCCACTGCCTTATCTGTGACACCCTTGTGTGCTGGAACTAAACACTGGCCATCAATAAGTGCCTGTGCAATTATGGTAGGAGGACAGGTTCTAGGGAGATGGATGGGGTTCTTTTCTCCATAGCTCCTCATTTAGGATGTGCACACCATTTTGGCACTGTTGAAGAGGCAACCAAAATGGTAAACTGCAACAAGAATGTATGTTCCTTCTGGAACATACATTCTGTGGCCTGATCGACTAAGCAATGGAGGCATACAAGCAGGAGGAAGAGGAGGACTTTCTGCTTCCTCAGAGCCAACAGGATCCTTTGCCTACTGCCTCTATCCCAGGCAAAGGCAGCAGGAGGAGAAACACAAGGAGGAGGGTTAGGGTACAGGCAGTGGAGGAGGAAAAGGAGATGGAAATGTTTCAAGGAAATAATGTACTCCTCCTAAATCCCAGGAGTTGTACTTGGATGGGGTAAGATTGTAGCACAGCACAGTGTTGTCTTCAGTGACACTAAAAACTATGGGTCCTCTGTTGCAGGCAAGTTAAAACAATGGGGTTAAATGCTCAAGTGCCTGTGCAAGAACCCTAGGATTTGGGTGGCCATCCTATAATTTCCCCGATATAAGGGTAAAATAACTGATCAACTCCCACTATCCCAGAGAGAGCCCAAAATATAGCACTTTGAGTTGGTGCTGTCTGAGAACCTTTGCAGCATTTCCTAATGGTGTCAGGATCGTCTCTGATGGCCAATGTTCCTCCAATCTTCCGAAATCTGAAAACAAAAGCAGTAGTGGCAGCAGTCAGGCCTGGCTGCAGGTGGCACTCATAGGCAGAGCATGAATCACATGATTACTGACTACATCGGGTCCATGGCTGATGTGAACACTCTCAGAAGTGGGGACCCCATGGACTATTGGGTATCCAGGCTGGATCACTGGCTGAAGCTTGCACAGTATGCGCTGGAGTATCTGGCTTCCCCTTCTGTGTGCTGTCAGAGAGAAGGATTTGTTAAGGAGAGGTGGATCTGCGTGTCCCTAACAGTGTAGACCAACTCATTTTCATTAAAAAGCCAGTGACTACCAAACCCCTGCTCTGATGTTACAGATGAAGCTTTTATTTAATATATTATTGCTGTAGGGTAATCTTACATTGCGCCTCAAAGTTTTGTGGCCTATCATGGTGCTCCAGCACTTTAAATGTGCCACACAATGTTTCCACAGCTGGACCTCAGCTGCCAAATTTCTAATGTTTGCTGATAAATCCAGCAATGCGCCTTAAAGTTTGCAGCCTATTGCTCCGGCACTTTGTGGCTATTGTCTCTCAGGTGTCACCCTAATGTTTACAGTAAGATAAAACCTACTTCATCTCTCCCTATTATACTGCGGACTAACCAAGCTGCTAACATGCTGTTCAGCCACTGAACGCTATTTGTGGCTATTGTCTCTCAGATAATACACTCTAATTTTTATTGCAAGATAAAACCTGCCTTGTCTCTTCCTCTTATATTGTGGCCTAACCAAGCTGCTTACATACTGTCCAGCCACTGAACAATACTTGTAGCTATTGTCTCTTGCTTTGTCCTGCCTTGTTTCTTTCTATTTGCTGCCTATTTATGTGTTTGCCAACTGTCCTGACACTGGCCTATTTCTACCAAACACAGACCTGAAGTCTATATTTGTAATAATTCTGGATACCGGGATGGGGGTTCGGGAAATATGCGTTTGTGGTTTTGAAGTGTACTGTACATTCTGTTTTATAAATTTTATTAAACTTTTAATACATTGCAGTGTGGTACTGCAAAAAAGAAACTCACAAATTATACTATTAAACTGTTTTGACACTGGTCAGTTTGTTTGAAGGTAAGGGCTTTAGCTTTATTTATTTAAGAGTAAACTTTCTTATAGCTTTTTGATCTATTTTGGCTGCTACTTCAACTGGTCAATTCAGGCCTATTACTGATGGATAAAAAAAATCAGGTGTTACAGCCAAGAATATCTAAAAACCCTTTTTAAAGCTCAAACAAATCAGATTGGGATGTTGCTGTTGCTGCTGTTGTATTAAGTCAAGCTAAATTTAAAACTTAAAAATTACACATCCAAAGTATACATCATACATCAAAGTATACATACATCAGACAACACTACTGCTCCACAGTGAGTGAACATTGTCAACGTGGGAAAGGAAGTGTGTTTCTGGCAGGATCACCAGGACTTCCATACTCTTTAAGCTGTGCTGTACTTTATATACACCTGATGACTGCATTCTGTATGCTATGTTTTGTGTTACATAGTTCTGACTGCTGCATTCTATACACTTTGTTGTATGTTACATAGACTAGACTGCTGCACTCTGCAAGTGGTGGTGTACATTACATATTCTTGACTAAAGTATTAATTTCCTCAACAGATGCTTGTTGCTAAGTAGTCTCCAGCTCTGTGGGCAGAAAAGCAAACCTATTATAAGAGTATTAATGTTAAAAATCATCCTGTGTCCTGAGGTTTATAAATCTCTATGAGACTGTTACATACTATATGTTGTGTGTACAGGGACTGCAGCAAATATGTGAAGTGTGTACAGTGAATGGGCATAGATTCTATTAAAGCGACCCCCTTTAAGCCATTCCCACTGTGTAGCGCAATTCAGGCACCATTCGTAGTGGCATTCTCTGCACACCACAGAGTTGCTCCCCTGTGCCTATGAGTGCTCCAAGTCTTCCACAGTCCTAGCAGAATCCCTGGTTTAAATATTTTGGTTAAACAGTCAGAGATGTTGACAAGGAGGAAACATTTTTTTAAATGAATCCAAATTTTAATTGATCAAATTTTATTTTAAAGCTGAATTCCAGGCTAAGCAAATATTGACTACATTCAAGAGCCATGTGCATTCTTAAATATTATTGTCCTATGCGTATTTTTTTTAGATCTGTGCATTAATCCAGCATGAAGCAACTACTGCAGTTTGCCTCTGTGCAGGAGTTTCCAGTAGTACAGACCAGTCAGTGCTGCTTTCTTCTTGTGCAGGGTGACTGGTCTGCTCACTGCTTTAGTTTTCTCTAGTGGGACCTGTTGGGTCCATCCCTCAGCTCTACACAGGCTATGTACAGCAATCTAATGGTGTCACCATTTCTTTTACAATCTGGGTCTGTAAAGCCATTTGGTGCACACAAAGAGGATTTATGTACTCTGTAGCTTTTGAGGAATACTATATATTAAATGATTTAATGAATATATATTTAAATGAAAGATATGGTGCCTGGAGTTCAGCTTTAATACAGATTCACTGGAAACTTTGCATCAATATCCAAGCATGTCTACTGGGAAGTTCATAATAATAATTCTGATTTTTTAATATTCCTTAAAGTAAACCCAGATTCAGTAACTTTTTTTGCAAATGATTTAACAATTGCAGCCTCACATTAGCTGCAACGGCTTTGTGTAAACACCAATTTGCTCTAACAGCTTTCAGATGTAGACATTTCATACTTGGCTAATTGAAGCTGCTTTACCGTTTCAACAGTTTATTTTTTAAAATCCCGACTCCTTTACTGCAGTAGAGAGCTTTCAGCCAGCATTGTGGCTTCTTTCAGCCATTCTGGGTGTCATTAGAAGATGCAGAAGAGTCTCATTTCACTTTAAAGGGATTCTGCAGAATTTATTTGTGTTCCTGAGCAATGTTAGCTAGTAAATGCTTGCACCTAACATGTGTTTAATACATTTCATACAAAATAAGTAATTGATAACTTCACAGTGATATGGACAAGGAGATGTTTAATTGAAATGGTTAGTCCACCCAAAACTGATGCTGGGGGTGCCTTCACCTACTGGTTCACTTTATGATAGGTCCCTCCCTTGGAGGTCCTGCTCTCCTGCATTTTCCATAATGCAATATAAACAGTATGAATGAACCGCTTACCAAAACAGAAATATCATTTTGCAGCTTGACCTTAATAGCTTGTTTGGAAGTGTGAAAAGAAAGTGCTGGACCCATGTAGTTTTTCTCTTGGATTTTCTCATCCACCAGTAATTATGTAATGTAATTCATTCCCACAGCTACCACAGCTACCTCATGTATCATTTCCCCCTCCTCTTTTAGATTGTAAGCCCTCAGGGGCAGGGCCCTCCTTACCATCTTGTCTTGAATTGTATTGTAACTGTAATGTCTTCCTTATATTGTAAAGCACTGTGCAAACTGTTGGCGCTATATAAATACTATGTAATAATAATAATAATAATATGTGTGATCTGGATGTCAGGTAGTCAGCTTCCTCAATCCAAAGGATTACCACAGTATCATTGGCTCAACAGTGAACACAGTAGATGTAGGAATTGAAGTTCCACACTAATTAAAATAGTCCAGAAAAAACTTTATTTCATTAGGATCAGGGGACCTTCATCATCAAGGTCTATTTTACAAGATAGCTTTCCTGAGGGGTATAAGTATAGAAAAGCATGGCTGGACTGGCCATAGGGCATACCAGGCACTTGCCCGGTTGGCCGGGCCGAACACAATAAGCCTGATTGTGGTCGGTTCAGCTCAGCCCGGCTCGCTATGCCCAATGGCCTGCTCCAAGCATGGCCGGTATAATTCGACCCAACACCAGCATTTTCAGGCGGCCATATCAGCAGGCAGCATAGGCAGCCAGCAGAGGGCCATCTACCCCTGCTGCAATCCTCCATCTGCCCTGCTGAGACCCTCCATCTGCCCTTACAGTGATCCTCCATATGCCCCCGTGCGATCCTCCATCTACCCCTGCTGCGATCCTGCATCTACCCCGCTAAGGCCCTTTATCTGCCCCTGCTGTGATCCTCCATCTGCCCTGCTGAAACCTTCCATCTTCCCTTGCTGCAATACTGCACCAACCCTGCTGGGACCCATCATCTGCCCCTGCTGCAATCCTCCACCTGCCCCTGCTGTGATCCCCTATCTGCCTTTGCTGCAATCCTCCATCTGCCCTTGCTGCAATCCTCCATCAGCCCTGGGGAGACCTTCTACCAGCCCTGGGGAGACCCTCCATCTGTCCCGTGGAGACCCTCCATCTGCTCTGCTGAAACCCTTCATCTGCCCCTACTGCGACCCTCCATCTGCCCTGCTGAGAACGTCCATCTGCCCCCTACTGTGATCCTCCAAATCTGCACTGCTGCAATCCTCAACATCTGCCCTGCTGTGATCCTCCACATCTGCCCCTGTTGTGATTCTCCACATCTGCCCCTGCTGTGATCCTCGACATTTGCTCCTGAGGTGATTCTCCACATCTGTCCCTGCTGAGACCCTCTGCATCTGCCCCTGCTGAGACCCTCCGCTTTTGACCCTGCTGAGACCCTCTATCTGCCCTGGCTGCAATTCTCAATCAGCCCTGGGGAGACCCGCCATCTGCCCTGCGGAGACACTCCATCTGCCCTGCTGAAACCCTCCATCTGCCCCGTTGAAACCCTCCACTTGAGACATCATGCCGGCACCCTTGAGCAAAGCAGCAGTACACAGTATGTAGCAAATGTATATACTATTCTGCATTGCTGTATAATGTATTGCTGGGATTTGTAGTCCTCTATAGCTGGTGGTATTATTCTGCATTGCTATATAATGTATTGTTTGGATTTGCTAAGGAGGTTGATGCTCCGGCTTGGGCTGCAGACTTTCCGGGGGGTACATGTGCCTGAGCCTGGTGTGGGGTGCGGCTGAGGGTGTTAGGAGGCCGGTGTGCCACTCCTCTTATGGCCAATGATGAGTACAAATACTCAGTAAGTAACCCCATTGTAGAAGATGGGTAATAATAATATATATGGGTGGTAATATTATGTTTTTCTCAAAGGTTTCTGCTTGCATGTATTTTGTTGAAGAATTCAGCATGTTCACATGTGCACTAAACCAACCATGGGCACAAACTGAGTGAAGTTATAAATCATGTCTAATGGAAATGTAATATCACAATGCAAAAGCACAGTGAACTTTAAAGAAGACAATTTGCAAGTGCTATTTGAATTTAAACTGGCTGTATAACAATCACAATACAATTATTTAAGAAAAATAATAAGCCTTTTTATTAAAACCTGCGTCAGGTCCTGAACTGCTCATTAGCTTCTCTGCCACTGCAGCAACTGTGGTAAAAGTGTCCTGGGATTGAATAATGCCATGTGACAAGCTGCATTGTAGTCTGTAGAGAGATTTCAGTGAGCGAGGGACCGGACTGTATTGTCCAGCAAGAGTACCTGTGACTCACAAGACTGGCTTAACAGAATAACAAATATTTGGCAGATAAAATAAGTTCTAATATGCAGCATGTATTTCAACTGTTGTCTTTACTTCTACTTGGGGATCTCTTGGGAAGATGTAGGCTGATATCACACAGCTAGAGAAACATCTATATTTCCATAGATATGCGAGAAAGCTTTCCACTTACCTCTGAAGATTCTCTCCCTCACTGGCTTTAAATGCTGCTACATTTAACTAGCTAGGGAAGGGCTAGTGAGGAAGCAAGTGACATCTTGCTGGCTCTGCAAGCAAGGGAGCTACTGTATCCTATAGAGACTTGCAGATGGTCTTTTAGTGTTCATGATCCTATTTGGATCAAGACTGCCCATGTGACATCAGCCTCTCACTATGGGGTTGGTTTAGTTTGCAAGTGATTTTGTTTATTGCAAGGGAAGTCCCCTCAGCTTAGTGAATGTGGTGAAAATTTTCAAAGGATACCCAATCATGTGCAAGGAAAAAAAACAGTATTTTTGCAGGCACACGATTCGATGATGGAAGTCAGCAGAGCGTCACCCCGTTCACTACGCTAAGGTAATATTCCCTTGCAAAGTAAATGGTCTATTTGCCATTAGTAAATCAACCCTTTCTGTCTTGCTGACAACTGTTTAACCAGTAATAAAATCTAATAGTATGGATAAGTAATGTAATCCCTTTCAGGGTGTGCCAACTTCAAAAAAATATATTTATACAGATATCGGAAAACCAATACAGGATTTTGTGGGGTACATAATAGATCTAATTAACAATAATTGTTAAAATGTGTTACATTTAATTCCAATATTTTTACAAACATTGTAAATGTGATTCATTATGCATGAATAATGCTGTTTTTCCATATATAAGCAATTATCATTTTCATTAGTCTATTAATGTCCACATTCTACCCATCAAACCTGTTATTCCTCTAGTATATCATATTAACATTTCAGATGCCATAAGAATTCTACATGAGTAGTTGATAAGAAGATTCCAAATCCTCTACGCGTTTCTTAGAGGAGCGGTCCACTTCATAGAGGGAAATGTAGGAGGTACTGTCTGTAACACAGTTAACAGTTGTAGCACCCCCGCTAAATAATGAATATTCTTTACAACTTCAAAAATAATTCAAACCTACTAGAACAAAATCTATATTAAACATATCAGTTAAAATCACAATCAGTTGTGTGTGCGGCCAACACAGTGTCCCAAAGCACAACATTGTAAGGATCTACAAAGGATGATCAAAATGTCTCTAAGTATCTAAAACAATTCCCTTTGTGGAGTCCTAGTACAAGGGAATCCATAGGGAAATTACCCCTCTCCCGGTGAGAGATGTGCAGCAAAGAGTCTACAGTTTGATAAAAAAAAAGTATCCATTAAGTATGTACAACAAAGAATGTCATCAAAAGAAATCCCCATATTATCAACTACTCATATAGAAATATTATGACATCTCTAATGTTCTTAGGATATACTAGGTGAATAGTAGGTTTGATGAGTAGAATGTGGAAGTTAATAGAATAATGTAAATTATCTTTGCTCTAAATATGGAGGATTATCTATGCGTGGTGAATTGCATTTATTATGTTTTTAAAATGATGAAATACAATTTAACAAATGTTAACAATTATTGGTAACTGGATCTATTGTGTACTACAAAACATCCTGGATCGCTTTTCAAATATCTGTATAAAACTGTTTCTCCAGAAGGGCAATGAGAGAAAATCTGTAACAGGGACCTAGACAGAAATAAAAATCTGACAGTGATGCTAGCCTTCCCGTACTCTACAAAACCTCTTGCCTGTGTTGCTTTTGGCATACTCACCTCAATTCCTGTCTGGTAAAGCATTGTCAGCAGGACAGTAAGTGAGGGGAAGCTTTCTAATGGAGCCACAGATAGAAAGAACTGACTTTCTAACTCTTCTCCCCCCAGAAGAAAAGTTTTGGCTGGACATATGCTTTAATTGTTGTAAACCTAATTTATTAATTTTAATTAATTTGACTTAATTGTTTAAAAGCATGTTAAACTCTGGAAACATTCATAGAAATGTATTACATTTGTAAAATCAGATAACACAGAATCTCTTTTAACTTTAGGAGTTCTATTTTAAAAACACTTCAACCACTAGAGGGCTACTGGACAGTCAATACCAAAGAAGTAAGCTATCAACTCAAAATACACATGCAAGAGTAATTCCTTGCAGTTTCTAGCACTGTTTATCAATTTGTGGTTACATTTTTGTGGCAATACAAATGGCAAACTCATGGAGCTACATTGAGTGTACTTACCAATTTATGTTGTAACGTGTTCCAGAATGAAAGTAGCGCACAGCACAGTTATGTGATGACATAATGCGATTTTATAGTCATCCATCTCTAGCTCAATGAGCTGATTCAATCACAACTGCAATGATCCATTGCTAAAAATGTACAGAGCTATTGTATGACGGAACCAAATTCCATACTTATGTCATGGCTATCAGGATCATGTAGAGGCATGTTTTGGAAAGGCTGCTAGAGTAACTTTCCTGTTCATGGGTTCCAGTTACATTCTGCATCAATCACTGTAGAAAAGTCTAAGAAACTCTTGGATTGCAGTCCAGCGTTAGCCATGTGTTCCAGAAGCCACAACCACAAGTGCACAAGACAATGGTTTGATAACGAGTGCCTAGAAAGAGTATCATAGACTTAATGTTCACTTGTGAACTTAAGCAGCTTGGGTGTTGAGTTCCCTTCTTCTGGATTAATATGTTTAGTGAATATTGAACTTGATGTCTAAGCCACACTGTTTATGTAGCTAAGCAATATGACATGTGGGCCAGTTTGTTAACATAGTTTTGTTGGCTTTGGACAAGTAAGTGAAGCAAATTCAAGCCCTTAAAACTGTGACTTGTTATTTGCAATTTAACGCACTTTTTTCATACAAAAATGCTACGTGCATAAACAACTTAGTTACAGGTAAAAATAATTACAGAATACAGACTGCTTACATACACATGCATACAATATACCCTTCTCTAGCACATGCAATTGTGTCTATAAGCGGATACACTAAAAGTCACTTAGCTTCAGTTGTTGGTGTCTATAAATTCCTTATTGAATAAGACTTTGGGGTTGATTTACTAACCTTATAAACACACCACGAACATGTGTACACCTCTGTATTGTGTTCCCTCCCAGCATGATCTATGGGTGGAATCTAAACACCTTTGTAGTGTGTACACACCCAGCAGGTGTGTTGTGCAAAGCCAAGCATGAATTGCAAGGGGATGTTGTGTAAATTAGCTCTATGTTGTGTTGCTTGCGTTGATGAATGCAGGAATGTAAATGCATGAGCTAACCATTTTTGTCTGAACTGTGAAGCAGCATTATATATGCAACATGTGCAGGATTTTTCCATATATAGCATTAGTGGAAATATGCTTTTAGAGACTTTTTGGTTGATAAATACGTTTTGCTGTGTGAAAATCACACGCACCTGGTGCGTGAGTGTGTTTAGGTTAGTAAATCACCCCCTTTGTGTCCTCTGCTTATCCATCTTTATCCTAGTTGCTCTCATTCACTCACATGAGGAAGTCATGGTTGGCCCAAAGAACACAATCATAATTTTTTTCACCACAGTGATTGGATGGCCACTGAAGTCTTTTTGAAGCTGATAAACAGTGAGGTTAGGAATCTGGATCAGCAGGGGCAACAATAAGGTCAATCAAATAGCAAATAGAGAAGCAGACACAAGCTAACAAAATACTACAATAAGCAAACAAAGTATGGAATAAGTTGCCAATAAAAAAGTGGATTAAGATATTTACTGGGGGCGTGGTTTCGCTATGGCCGTGAGCAGTCGCATGTTCTGAAGCTCCGACTCTTGCCCCTAAACCAGCGGATCGCCAACCTTCATTACCGGCCTTTTTTCAGCTTCTATGGGTCGCAACACGCAGAAGGGCACTCGCTCGCAGGACTCGAGGACCCCCTCGACGAGGAAACGGGCTATAGAGACGTTTTTTCCTCGGGCAGGGCGCTCTGCTCAGACGCCGCGTGGACTTAAGATGGCGTCGAGCAAGGAGAAAAGGGATCCGTCTCTGCCTCCCTCTTCCCCTGAATCCTTACCATCGACACACACTAGTGGTGGAAGAGAGTCTGCCGACCAGAGCGACATGGAGGGTGAGGATACTGATATACCTACTTCATTCCGCAAATACTTTGAGCTCCTGCCCACGAAGAAAGACATAGCTGGCATGTTCCTTAAGCTGGAATCGGCCCACAAGCAGGATATGTCGGAGTTGCGGGAGGGCCTTCAGTCGTTCCATTAAAGACTGGATTCAGTTGAAACCGCCATGCCAGCGGTATCCTCGGCCATAGAGGAGCTGCAGCAGGCAACTCGGCAACACGCCATGACACTGCACACCCTGGGGGCCCAGATCGATGACCAGGAGGATCGCAGCAGGCGTAACAACGTTCGCCTACGGGGTATCCCCGAAGCCACGGGCCCCCGAGATCTTAGGGCTACAGTGGTTGGCATCTTCAACACCCTCTTGGGCCGTCCTGTGACTGAGCATATTGAGATAGACAGGGTGCATCGTGTCCCGGGTTTTCGGAACCCCAACGAGTCCCGCCCGCGCGATGTGCTGTGCAGGGTGCATTACTACACATTCAAAGAGGAGATAATGTCTAAGGCTCAGCAGGCTGACCCTCTGGATTTTGATGGGGCCCAGATTTCCTTGTTCCCGGATCTGTCGAGACGTACCCTGGCCAAGCAGTGTATGGGTACACTTCTGCACCACTGACACGTTTCGAGCATTGTTTGACGCTTGAGAGAATCGGATCATCTGAAGAGAGGGCCTAGGGATAATTATGGCCTGACGTAAATGGACGGATCCTTTTTCCTTTTTCCTTTGTATGTGCCTGCTGGTATGTCAGTACTACACTTGGCTACCTTGCTGGCCTCCCTGTTTCCTTTCTCCATGACTTGTACTTACCTTCCCTCCTCAAACTTTGCTTTCTTATCTTTTCTCGCCTCTTTTCCACTCTTCTTTTCCTAATACCAGTCTCGATACTATAAGGTATGGAGTGTGTCCCATGCGATAGGACTCCCTTGGTGGCTCCTTAGCTGTTGGTATTTGAATATAAGATTACGATTGCGTTAACTGTATGGAAAACGGCCATCCCAGAAATGGGGTATGCTCTCAAGCAAGGGGATATCATTGAGGTTTTTTTTTGTATTTTTTTTGTTGATATGTACCTAAATGAGGTGCCACGTTCTTGCACGCTTGCATAGAGGCTGTGTTATACTGTAATCTTCTGTATTGTATGTCTTCTTATTCGTGTATGAAAATATCTTCAATAAAAACATATTCTTTAAAAAAAAAGATATTTACTAACTCTTGATTGGCATTGCTTCTCCAGGTGCAGGGTTTACCTGAACTCATAAAGGGAATGCTGATGCATGTGCCAGGAGGTAGACATGTGCGATTCGTTTAGTTCCGAATTAAAATTTGTGCAAATTTTCAGAAATTCTGACACATCCGAATTTCCAAATCTTAATGCATCCGGATGTTTCCGAATCCGAATTTCCTTTCCAAATTTCGGATCCCATCCGAATTTCGTTCATAAACTAAACTGAATCAGACATAGGACTTCTCTGGCCAAATCAGATGTGTTTTTTAAATTCGGTAAATGCATCTGAATGGGTCTGAATACAAATTTTCTTTATGGCAACATGGGAGCTATATATATATATATATACATATAATACTAAAGCTGGGGCTCCTAGACCCAAATGACATTCAGGATCTGAATTTCCGAACACCATTCGGATCTGGGAGCCTCAGCTTTAGTATTAATATCTGTATATGGTTTTCTGTGGTATTCGCAACAAACATTCGTAAACTCATCCGAAACTAATGGAAAATTCGGATTTAGCTTCCGTCATGGGGAAGGAGGCCTGCGGCGTTCTCCCTGGGGGATGCGTTCCAAACCCGAGGGACATCACAAACTGCAACTACAGTTGGATGGAATTACAAAATAGAGGAAATAGGAGGGTAACCATCAGGAGAATGCACCAGTGATAACCAATGTCCAGCAAAATGATCAATATAAGATTGCTCCCCAGATGGCTGACCCACACTTTGCTGACTGAAGACCTCCTTGATGGAAAAAAACTGGAAGTAGGTCCTTGACAAAATCAAGATGTCAAAATTAATTTATAGTGACTGTTTTTACTCCATGTTTAAACTTAGCTAATATAATCTCAGTCATGTTTCCATGAACAAGGACTATCAGGTAATTTTGACATGGAGATGCGGAGTATCAATGTATGACCAGAGGAAGTATCTCCGACTTTAGCGATTAACTTCATTGACTTTTTAGTATGCCCAAATGTCCCGCTGTAATGCTGCATTTTCACACAAATTGTTTATATAAGCAGCACCACTTCTTAAAAGCTGAAGGTGAATGGGCACCATAAGACAAATAAACAAAGACTGAACAGTGTACTTGAAAACACTAACATTTGAAAACTGCAAACACTGGTTGAAAAGGCAGGTAACAAGATTATGATCCAATTAACCGCACCAGTAAAGAGCAATCTGGTTAATCAACCACACTCTACACTAGGCAAGTGTGTCAAGTGGCTCACAAACAACACTGGTTTCTTTGTTCAATTAAACTGATCTCCAGAGCAAAATGATCTCAAGATAATAAAAGATGTTCAAACACAAGTGAATTAGTGAGAGTCACACAAAGTGCAACCTCTAATGAAACCACATCACAGGCTTCTCTTGTCATCTGTTATTATGCACGGTCCTCTGCACAGGAATATCATTTTCTTTGTAGAGATTGGTAATTGTGATAATAGATAGGATAATAAACATACCTAGGTAAAGTAATGTGTTTTAGGATTAGCGTCATATAATGCAGCTGAAATGTTTTGCTGAAAGAGAAATATTTTGTTCCTTAGACGGATCAGATAGATTAACAATAAGAGTTATTGTGAACGATATTTCTAAGACTGATGGCGTAAATAGAGCCAAAAAACCCAGCCTTGGGCAAGCCAAAGTCACAGTTACAATAATATAAATATGTGGCAATGTCTGGGTTTTTAAACCAGAGTTTAAATGGTGGTCCAGTTAAGTACTTAATTTTTTTATCCACTAAGTATGGATCAAATGAGGGTTGTGCATGCTGAGTTTTTAAATTGTAAAGTCATTGCTTGTGATTTCCATTCCAAGATGAAAAATACAACTTCAGTTTAACAAGAGTTACAGCAAAGAATGCTTTTCCCCATCACATGAACATGGGGGAAGTTATCATTTTCAGAAATATTATTTGGGAAGCTAATGGATTTAGTGCTGAAAAACATGGTAGTAAATACTAACACCGGTACTGGCAAATGTACAGCTCTAAAGGCAGTGTCGATGATCTCCTCTGGTAATGTACAGCTTTGGTATCTCTTATAGCATCTAAACTGCAGCCTTCAGCTCCCATAGCAGTCTCCTTAGTAACATAGCAATCACTTTCAGGGTTATTCACGAAAGGGTGAAGAGTTTGGAGAAGGCAGGAGAAGTGTACAACCTAGGACAACATAGCGAGAAGAGGCGATTAAGGGGGGACATGATCATAAATGTTCCATATAGTGAGCTTGGTGCCACATTATTCACTTTAAGGTCACTGCAAAAGGCAAGGGGGCACTCTTTGCGTCTGGGGGAAAAGAGATTTAACCTTTGCATACGGAAAGGATTCTTCACAGTTAGAGCTGTGAAAATGTGGACTAGACTCCCCCAGGAGCTAGTTCTAGCTAGCTCAGTTAATTTAAAAAAAAAATCTGCATGTATTCCTAAATGCACACAATATTACTGGATATTGAGTTCTTATAGGTAAAGTATATTAGGCAGAAATTGTTGATCCAGGGAATATCCGATTGCCTTATGGGATCAGGAAGGATTTTTTCCCCCTGTTGGAGCAAATTAAACCATGCTTTAAAGGTTTTTTTTGCCTTCCTCTGGATCAACAGGGGGTAATTGGGGACATAGCGTTCTGTTTAGGCTTTTCTTCTTTCTTTTTTTTTCTTATTTCCATAGGTTGAACTCGATGGACATGTCTTTTTTCAACCTGACTAACTATGTAACTATGTATCTATATAGCTGAACTGGAAAGTGAGCTGAATTGGAGAATGTTTCCAAATCAGCTATTTTGCCCTAGATTGTTCACTTCTCCTGCCTTCTCCAAACTCTTCACCCTTTTGTGAAGCAACGATAATGTTACATTGTGGGAAGTTCAGACATTGAGTTATAGTTCAGACAGCAGGCTTAGTTATAATGGTGGTAGAAGGAAGTGCATATTCACGGGGCTAAGTGAAATAGTACCAGTATCTCTATAGGTTGAACTCGATGGACTTGTGTCTTTTTTCAACCTGACTAACTATGTAACTATGTAACTATGTAACCAGTACATTGATGAAGTACATCCTATGGGCATTTTCAAGATTACAATCTTCTAGATCGATAGGGTTTTTAGGACTGGGATAGAACTTCAAATAGAAATGCAATATAATAATACAGATTTATCTTACATTTTTGACCATAGATTCTGTTTAAAGGCTTAGTTCACATTTAGGTTTTATTTAGTAACTTTGAGCTTAACCATGTGCCAGTAAATTGATGCATTACCTCTTTCCCTGTAATTCCCTGAAGGGTAAAGCCATCTCTAAGTGCTGGATCAGGCCCATGCCGTTGGTCGCCTTGTGTACTGAAACTTCCAACTGGCATCAAGTCAGGCATCCTGAGCACAGCGCAGGACTTTCTGATCGTTGTCAGAGTCCAGTTGCTGTCTGTCTTCTGTGTGCGTTGACTGCTCTCTCCCTCCTTTCCAAGATAGTTATAGGTGCATCATCCCACTGCTCTTGAACACTGCTCCCTCTCTACTCTTCTGACCACCTCTCTCACCCACCTCTCACTCCCTCCTTCTATTGGAGTTGCTGGTACATCATGTGAAATTTTATTCTCTTCTGCAGGCTCACAGTATAGTCATGTGATCGCTACAGGAAGCCCAGGACAAATTGACACCAGAGAAGAGGCAGGCTCACCGCAGTCAGGCAAGTAAGTAGGAATTAACAAAATAAAATGGCTGGGCCACAAAAGAGCATACCAAAATCTTAATTTCATTATGAAAACATAAATTCTGCTACAAAAGATGAACTAAGTGTTTAAACCAGACGTTTTCTAATGTTTACAGAAACTACTTCAAATATAAGCTATTTAGTTTAATTAGAACTCATAGGTACACAATTAGGGGACTGCTATAGTCTGTTCCAAAGACACAGTAATAATTTCTCCATTGGCACCATAATCTTGCATTTCCATAGTATAGAAGAAGCACAGCTAAGCTAATAACAACCCACAGGTCAAAAACATCCCAGCCCTTCCTGGTTTAGTCATGTGTCACTGCTCTCTACACACATCTGAGGGGATGGTTAGAGATTGGGATGAAGGCTTAGCTGTTGACTTTTGAAGTCAACATTTGCATCTCCGTAAGCGTGCTGTTTAGTCGGCTTATACTGCATTTTTTGAGGAAAGATAGAAAGCTTTTGTAAAAGTTGATTATGAAGGTACCGCTATGTTTACACGCTTGGAGAATGGTAAGGTTCATTTTAAGGCTATCTTAAGGCAACATGGCAGCCTTTCTGGTGATGTTCAATTCTTATGGTTCAGTCACATGCAGCATTTTTTGCTGACCTGGTGACTGTACCTGGTTCAACCCTGATAATGTAAGTTCATTAAACATTTTCAAAAACTAGAAAATAAGCTTTACTCTCAGGTAACTAGTGGTATTAGTAGGACAAATGGCCCCACACTACCATAGTAACACAACAGCTACTGTCCACTGATTGCTTGGTATATAGTCATCAACAGGGACACCATTAGAACTCATTGTGGACCATTAAAGCCTCCCTGCTGGGCCCACCTGCATACTCAAAGGGGTCTGGTACCCACCTGTTGGCCACCATGGTACCCAATCATCAGCACAGTTCATCTTAGGCCTCATTCACACACAACGCAAGAGCAAAATTGTATATCGCGTCTATGCGCGTCTATACGACCATCTATGCGCATATATACGAGAGTATATGCATGCACTACTTGCATTCCCACAATGCATAAATCCTAATAGAAATTTTCATGAACTGTACACACATACGCGGGTATACACGCGCAAACATGCGTATGCACATAAATTAGGCAGAAATACGCTGCCCGGACGCATCTCGGTTCCATTCTGTTTTTGCGCATTTTTACGCTATGCAAAAAAAATTCAGTATCTGCAATAAATTAGTATCTCATATAAGTGTGTGTATCAAAAAGTCAGGTGGGTTTAAAAAATGTTTCCACTAGAAACATTACTCTACATGAAATGGTCTTAATTCAGAATGTTATGGTGGGGCCTCTTTATTGACAGTAATACAGTTTGATATGTGTTTTTATGGGCAGGAGTTAGGAAGGGATAAGGGGATAAGAATGTATCTGTAACTCACGCAATAGCATTTCTAATTAAAGTTTTAAGGAACTAGATGTCTTTATTTTAGCTTTGTCCTTGCCTCTTTATTGTGATAACTTTTGTGGGATTTTCCCTTTTTTTGCACCTTGGAAAGGATAGAGCTTATCAAAAATGCACACGATATGTCAGATATAACCAAAATCTGGGCAGAATTTTTGTGAATCAGGGTATTGCTTGTATTTTGAAAGGTTAGGAAACAGCCCTACTATGTTACTTGTGGTCTTGAAGGGTTTAAAGAATTGCATTGTGCGCAGCCTGTCTTTCAGCAACAATCTTACCTTCTGACAGCTAAGTTTCACCAGCAGGACAACAAAAATGTCACACTACTACAACAACAATAAAATGTGCACAATCTTTATACACAATGCTCTGCAACAAAGTCAACAGCACACTGCCCACTTTAAATAAATACAACACAGAGACTGTCTTTTTCAAAATCCATTGTCAGCAGCATTGCTACTTTATGAGAAAATATCCACTTCTAATGTCTTCTTGGCCTAGAACAAACAGTGAGTAACACTCACACTAATGGTTTCAGTGCTCATTGCACGTTCTGCACAATTGCCAGGTGTAGTGTTGAGGGACATGGGGTCAGATGTTTATAATAAAAATACCTTTCTTTTGTTGACAGAAGAATAGCTTCTAGTTACATGCTCCTTATCCAAACAAGTCTTTCAATTAAAGCTACACTGTATATATATTGAAACATTAGTATCAATAGTTGGTTCCGTTGTGTATAAAAATGGGCTAGAACAAAGTGCAGGGCCAGCATTACGTGGCATGAACATAACAGGAAGACAAGAATAGATCTTCTCCATAATTCATATGAGCACATACACAAGAAATGGTAGATGAAAAGAATAAAGAAGGTGGAAGGAATTCATCACTTAAGATAGTGTATTTTGACCATGACAGGCACCCCTAAACTGCAGCTTTTTAGCTGTTGGGGAACTAAATATCCTACAATGACTTGTTAGCCATAATGATAGCTAGACAAAATATTTTGTTTTATTAATGCTGCTCCACATTCTGTCTTTGAACCAGCAGACCATGCTTCAGTACTAAACTAGCATATTATACTTACATGTTGATGCATTTCTCTATGCTAAACCAGTAGATAGAACATCAATGCTGAACCAGATACAGTGCTTCCAGCTGGCAGTACTTCCATGTAGAACCAGGAGACGTTACTTCCATGTTCAACTAGCAGACAATACCTCTATGATGAAAGAGAAGACATGGATGCCATGTTGAACCAGCAGACAATGCTCCATTCAGAGACACCAGTTTCTCCATTCTATACCAGTAAGTTGTAGATAAATCTTCAGTCTTGAACCAGATACAGTTTTGAAGCACTAGATAGTACACGCAGAACTGGGAATCTGATGCATTGTTGCTGAAAAGGGGTACAGTGCTTCCATGCTGAACTAGGGTACAGTGTCTACATTACCAGTAATGAGATACCGATCCTGCGTGATGCCCAAAAAAGATGGCTCTGTTCTTTCGGAAAGCAGATGAAGGCATTGTCAGAGGGATTACTGTGAGCTTTGTGAGAGGTAAATACCTCTAGGTGTTGCACAGTGCACATTACTTAGCATGCAGTCACTTAACATGAAAAAATAAATCTCACACTAGAACTGCTAGAATGGGGAGGGAGTTGCAGTTTTGTTTTTAAATGCACACAGAGAGGTAGTGCAGAAGCAATGGTGTTTGTTTGTTTTATTTAATCAAATTGATAGTTGCTTTAATATGTATATTTCCTTTTTAAATTGACAAATTGAACTCTGAGAAAATATGCACCAGTCCAATTCATAATTAGAGAGTGGCTTAACATTGGCATCTGTTGTCGCAGAGAAATATGCTGCACATTTATGCAAAACTGTTGCAGCTGGCCATCTAGATTACAGGTGCAAAGGTCACAAATATATGCAAGCTAATGCAAATACTCTAATGTACACTAAATAGGCAACTAAGTTGTGCTTGGTAAATTAGTTGTCTCTAAACTGTAAATGCTAGTCCTAACATGACCTCTGTACGATACCTGAACTCAGAAACAATTGCAAGCCGAGTAAAAGGATTGCCTACTGCACAGCTATTTTTATATGCTTCAAATATGACAGCATGGCATGCTGCTTCTTGAATAGACACATTGCTTTAAGTTTATAAATGAACCAATAAATTACCACACACTGATTAATAGATAAGTACTTTGATGTGTCAGTAACAGGGGGAAAATACATATTTCAGTTCGCTGATTCAGCAGTGTCACGGATCTCAAAAGCATTAAAACATATATTTATTTTATTCATAACTGATACTCTTTCGGCATTACAATCACTCACAAGTTAAGACACTGATTACACATTCCTTAAGAACTGAAAGATCAGTTACAGAATGGCAAACAAAAGATACTACTCAAATCTCTAATGATATTAATTAGCAATTAGCAAGCCTTATTTCATAAATCTCTGTCACCGTGCTGGCAGCCACTCCCCATAATCTGCGCAAGTAATTATATCATTTTCTCCTTAATTACATATTTCCCTCACAGTTTACTTAAGGTATGTGGGATTAGCTTAATAGAAAGAACATAATGGAAGAACAGTTTGTGAAATAATTAGCATATAATAATAATAATAAATGGAGATAGTTAAATTGAGGTACTTGAACCAAAGATATACAAAAACTACCTATTGCAAACGACATATCCAGCAAGGTTTTTAAAGTGATCTGGTAAGGGTTTAAAAAAAATCTAGAGCAAAGGCCTTTGCAACAGAAGAGTTTTTATACTTATTTCTCTGGTGGCCTGTGTAGCCTGTCTTCCCTCCATTTCAGCTCCACAGCCTCTGTAAAGGGAGCCCATACACCTCACAATTATCGTGCGATAATTGTATGCGATCGACTTTTCGTACGACAATCATAACGTGTGAATAGAGTGCCCGACCGATAGTACTGTACAATCATACGACTTTTGACGGTCAAGCATGTGTGAAAACTTTGGTCGATCGTACGATGTTCGCATGGTTGGTGGCGTTTCCGTCCGTCAAAAGTCGTACGATTAACACTGCGCATGCGCAAACAAAAATAATTGCGGTCAATTACCGCAATTCGTCCAGGTGTTTTTTTTTAACTACCGCTGATTGAACCTTTCGATAATCGGGGCAGGATGGGGCCGTCGTATGAAAATCGTACGACGGTTCGATCATCTGACGAAAAGTTTCGTCCGATAATCGCAAGGTGTATGGGCACCTTAAGACTTTTTGCCATACAATACCTTCAGGAGAGTCACATGTTTGCACCCTACTCATGCACCATTCTACAACCACTACATCACTATATGACTCAGCATTGATATAGTGGGTTGGGGGATGGAAACAGCCTAAATGCAGAAGAGTCTGACAGAGGCTGCGGTGCTGGAACAGGGGAAAGGTAGGAGACACGGGATATTGGAGAGGTGAGTATAATGGCTCTTCCTTTTCAGGGACTATTAATTCTGATTTATTTATTTTTTGGTATCCTGATAGGATCATCCTAAAAACACTCAATAAACTAACAGCAATAGTAACATCTAACAAGTTGCAGCAATGACTGCCACTGGTAAATTTTGGGTTATCCTGCCTACTTTGCTGTTATTTGCCCTGTTTCAGATCCAACTGCACCGATAACTTCTGGCAATGGTCAGGCTCAAGTCTCTAGGGTCTTTTAATATTTACAGCATTATAACTCAAAACACAGGAGAGAGGGTTTAGAGATGCAGGATTCCCAAAATTCACAAAAATGGAGGACAGATTATTCTGAAATAGTACCAGCAAAAGGTTCCATGAGAGCAACCTCCAAAAAATTAATACTGATAGACAAAGGGTAGCCAAGAGCAATCACAGTCTTTATTCTGCACCAACTGGCTTCTGTCCCCCAGTAAGATACCTGGATCTGTGGGTAATTTAATTATTCTTTTAATGTTGAGACAGCAGCTTCTACCCACCAACTCTGTGATACATTTCGGCAAGAAGATAGCTTCTCCAGCCAATCTTCCTTCAGGTATCCACTTAAGTTGTTCAGTATCCCGAGCGCTCAGCACAAGGCACATGCTAAGACCAGACTCTGACAGCAGATTCTAACACAGGTCTCCCAGGGAGAAGTTCCAGGGGAGAATGAGACCTGGAAAGGTGCTCCCAAACATTTTTCATTTCCCCCCACACTGTTGAGCCAGATCCTCAGGAATTGGTTGGGTTAGATAAATATTCAAAAACTGGGGTTATTCCTCCTACACTGCTTGCTGGAGCCTCTTTTTAGCACCAGGCAGAAGCAATCAACCCAGGCTTAGGGAAGACCTGCAAAACCCAGAAAAAATAGATGCTCTGGCTGTAAACACACTAAATGTGTTAGAAACACAAAGTTGCTACAAAGCTGTAAAAAGGGTTGTCTTTTTTAAAGTGCTTGCCCACTCAGACTTATTTTCTTTATCTGCAAATATTGGTATGCTTTCCTGCAGGCCATGGAAGTCTCTTTCTTCCTGCTGACTTCTCTGTAATGTTAAATAGAGTTTGGGACCCCTTCATAATTGCGGCTGTGACTCAACTGTAAAGTCACTGTGAAGCCCCCACCTGCTGATAAGGAATGAGCAAAAACTGAGAGTTTTCGCATATGCAAAATTTTAGCTAACATTAGGATATTTCTGCAAAATGTTATTAAATTAATTGGAGTTCAAAGGAAAGGCAAAACTAAGAGGTTGTTATTTTTTTAGGGTGCAATGGCATTTAAATGGCTTAAGGGTTATGAAAGGTCCTTTGAACTATCCTGGGCCTGCCCTTGCACAAAGAAACTGCCTCTCCTTAGCTTAGAACTTACCCAAACCATATAGTTAACTCTAACTCTAATGTAAATCCTAAGGCTAGCCTTAACACTAACCGTAATCCTTAAGGCTAACTCTAACGTCAACCTTAACCTCTTTTTGATCAACAAAGTCATGTGGCCGCTGAGATGAGTGGTTGGTTTGTAAGGCGGGTATGGTTTTGGGATGGTACCCATTATTTCATTTAAAACAATAAGAAGTTTGAAGGGTTTGAATGGCAGAAGTGGATCAGGCAATCACGGCAGAGTGGTTTTGAAGACATTTGCTCAGCTGTAGGTGCAAAACCATTTTGGGTTGAGATTTTTTGTAAAATGTGAAGCCTGTAAGCTGCTCTTAATCCTTGTCGCAGCCTTGTGCTTCTTGGTGATAAATATATATGCAGATGTGCAGCTCTGTTTTTAATGTAACATAGCTGACACATTTTTAGGATTTTTATCCTTTTGCTGGATTTTCATGTTAGTTTAAAAAGTTCCTTTGTGTATTCCTGCCTATTTCATTTCAGCTAGCATATAGTGCTTACTCTAATCCCCTATTATAAAAAGGCCCAGGTGCACTCCTCAATAAACAGGATCTATGTGTCTTCGCACAATACATTTAAATACTGTACAGACTTTTCTCTGCCCATCTGGGATTGTGTCATCCTAAACACTTATCTGAATTCTTGCTGCCTCATTGCCCCTTTTCAACAAATTTACAATACTGAAAGTCATGTCACACAATAGGCTTGATCTGACACAAACAAACATTTTAACGCCCTATTTTTCACAAGGGCAGTAATGGGCTTTACTGTGATTTGGAATATATAATAATAAGAAAACCATATTGAAAATTTTAGCTGGCAATAATGTGTTTGTCGACAGAGCTGTGACAAATTGTTATTCATTTTTAAATGGGTGTTAAAATGTCTTTTGGAGAAAGTAATTAACATAAATTGTGTCAAGAAGTTTACTCAAAGTCACCTTTTTCTATGCATACCTGATGGTGAGGCACATAACATTAGCCAGCTGCTCCAGGCTTCCATCTTTGTTCTGGCAGAATTCACTCAGCTGGGCAAGGAATGATCTTTTAACACTTCATTGTCTTGTTTCTCTTTGTACCCGTGCATGTTGCATACCAAACCAATCATATATCTTTGCAAGTGTTCACTGTTTGCACAAATGATACAACAAGATTATCCATGATGAAACAGGCAAGGTATTTGAAAAACCGCTTATTTAATAGGAATGAGATCTATTATATGGAATGCTGGCCACTTGGGGTTTTCCAGACAACGATACACCCAAAAACAGCAGTACATTGGCTAAAATAAATGTAAAGAGTTTTACAAAGAAAAAGTTTAGAAATTCAAACTTATTTTTCATTCAATAAAAAAAAAAAGGCTGAGATGTGTGCAAAGACTGAACTTTTATCTGAAATCAATCTACCTGAAGTAGAGAAGTTGGAATACGTACTTTCATAGTGTAGCGTCAGTGTGGTTTCTGGTAACCACACCGACATAATGTAGGGAAATGGTCCTTCAGTTAGTTTCAGCTACATTAACAAATGCTCTAAGTCCAATTACTTACAGTAAAGTCCCAGATGCATTCAACTCATTCAAAACAATGAGCCCCAATCACTTAAGTACAAACACTCCTCGGATTACGATGGGGTTATGTTCCGAAAAAATTCATCGTAACCCAAAATATTGTAAACCGAGGAGTGCACTTGTGTACTGTCGGCAGCAGACAGTACACAATGGGAATCAATTGCAAGACTGCTAATAGCAGGCTGGTCATTGAATCCCCGCCCACTAAGAGAAGGAGTGGACTCTCTCAGGTCCGCTTTTCTGCTCAGTGGGCGGGTGCAATAGCCAGCCTGCTATTGAAGTTTGAAATAGCCAATAGTAGTCTTACTATTAATCCTGGCTGTTTACCATCACCTGCCCGCTGCGGAAGCCGGCCAGCAGGTGAATGGGGAGTTACTATTAACTCTCAAGCAACCAGAAACTACAGTTATCTAGCACCTACAGATCCATGGGTTCAAATAAATTGGAGTTTACTGTACAGTAAACTCCATAGTAAATGTGGAAAACCATAAGTCGATTGATTGCAACTCAAGGAGCACCTGTATATGTAAAATATAAAAGGTTTTATTGCACAGGGCAATCTAGGAAGAAGGGTGAGGTGAGGATTATCACACAGTACACTGGATCTCATTCTCTGAACTTGGCCTCAATCTCTTCTGGATCTTACATTAAAGTCTCTGGATGTCATCCTTCTAATCACAGACTGTGCTAACTGGTTACTATCAGAGTTCATTCTCCTTGGCAATTGAGGTTCTAATGCGTCTCAATCTTCATTACCAAGGCAGGTAAACAAAGGAAGGCACCTGTTTTTGAATTCTGCAGCCACTTCAACTTACAAAATAAGAGTCACTATGCAAAACTAAGATTTCATTTTATGTGAGGATAATAAAGGAAGGCCACTTTTGTCCCACGTTTTAGATAATTCAGTTCTCAAAGCTATACTGCAGTGCTGCAAGAACATATATTTTCACATGAAGGACACCACCAAATATAAAGGCAACATTCAAGTATTTTTAACATTTCATTTGACTTCATTTGACTTCACTATCATCAGCATTGATGTAACTATGACTACAAATAAAGTACTAAATTCTGACAATAGAATTATATTATTTATATAAAATAGGATAGACCTCTTAGCGACATCACTTAACTTTACATTTATAAAGCAAATCTTACTAATGCATCAGGAATTGAGAAGACATCTCTACAAAGTGAAGGAAATTCCCTTCTTAGACACCTGTCACACAAACAGATGTCTCCATTGAAAGATTTACCCCTCCCTCTCGGTTTGTTCTGATGTCAAGAAGGGATTTCATCCTTCCTTCCAAAACGAAAAACAAAAACAAAAGTTTTGGCTATACATACACTTTAATACAAACATTAAAAAAATGAAGGTGATCTTTCAAAGGTCCCACAGTTTTCACTACCAACACCATCCTATTTCAGTTTGAAATGCAAACAGCTCTGAACCAATTCATTCTTTCAAGAGGTCTGGATACCAGTTCGACAACATTTCTGGAAATGATAGGAAGTTGTAGTTAGGCACTTCTTAACGTTGACATAGAATGTCTGTTCATATACTATAAGCTCCACCCATCTCTACTAAATGGCATCTTTATGAAATGGGCAAAATTGAAAAACCACAATGAATAAAACCAGCTTTTCAAAATGTTTCTAAGCCAGCCTGGAGATGTATTCTATATGTGGATGTAGACAGTATAATGACTGTTTTTAATACACACTGTAATACAAGAATTAGTTACACTCAACACTAACCCTAATTGTCATATCACATTGGAGTTCACATTTAATGCTAGAGAGTCTAGGATGCCTCAGGCCTAGTTAAACAATGCTGTACACTGTAGTCAATGTTTCTCTTGGCTCAAGGTAGGCATAAGTTATTGAGGGACTAAGTTCATTTTGCTAATACTAATTTAGCACCTCATGTAAAATGTATCACTCTTCTGGAACTTGTACTGACTTATTAGTAATTGCCTCTTGAAGTAATTCCAGTTTTGCTAAATATTATTTATTATGATCAGTTTGTTAATGTTCTACCTTATTTATAATAAAATGGGTTGAAATTAAATATACGGGTTATTTATGATTGCCATGTTCAGAAA
Organism: Nanorana parkeri; assembly: GCF_000935625.1. Taxonomy (NCBI): domain Eukaryota; kingdom Metazoa; phylum Chordata; class Amphibia; order Anura; family Dicroglossidae; genus Nanorana; species Nanorana parkeri. Next base: position 190,171 of record NW_017306432.1, read on the forward strand.
ATGCATTACAAATGCCCTGACTTAAAGTAATATTATTAATAATAACAATAATTATTTGTCCAATGAAGGTGCTAAAAAAGGAATCCCTTGTCACCTGTGTTTTCATGTGACCCTTGGTGTATGTTGTACAAGTAGTGTATTAGGGTCTATATACACAAGAATTTTTTGTTTGTTTGCTGTAGCCATACTCAGGTATGACTTGCTACAACCCTTACATAGAGATGGATACTGGTGCCTACTCAGACACTTTTTATGACAGAGAACTCAGGGCAATACTCACCTCACTGCCAACAAAACAGACCCTAGAAGCTGCCTAGATTCTGCCTAGAAATTGAGGCTATCTGCGGCAATGGTTTTAAAAATACATCCAGAGTCTCTGCAATAGTAACCTTGATAGAAACAATGCAACACCACATCGATATGTTAGAAACTGCTCAAACTGAATAGAAGTCACATTTCTCCTTGCATTAGCTCCATCTTGAAGACTAAGCTAATAGGAGCCAAAGAAATAATGTGAAGATAAGGGGTATCCTAAAGTCAGTGCCCGTTGAGGAACTAAGGCTCGGGGTTACAGAGATCCTTTATACATACTTGGACAAATCTATATCCACTGATATAGGTTTAGACCGGGCCCGCCACAGAATGACACTACTTGACTAGAAGATGTGTGCCACAATTCTTTTTTGTTAAGAAATAATCTGGTAGAAGCAGTTATACATTAAGGAATTCTTTCTTTCATTGAAATGTTACAATTCTTCAGGGTTTTTCAAATGTTTTCCTTTTTCCACAGGGTTACAAGGAGACATTGTAGCAACCAGCATTTTTTACACACACTGCAATTTCCCAAGATGGATGATTGAGGGCCCGTCAGTTTGTATGTTTGTTTGCATGCGAGTGGATATGACAACGTTGTCAATCTTTTTAAAGGTGAATAAGGATATGGTGCAATAATTTGTTCATTAATGTATATTTAATAAAGCAAGGTTTGATTATTTATAGATGACCGGTCTTCCGTAACGTCTTTCAGCTTGCGCAGCACTGCTGTGCACACAGGCTATCTTTTTTTTCTTATTTTGATGCTTTGTATTTGGTTACAGACTGGAATCTATTTATATACACCAGTATAATGATTTTCTAACACATCACGGGGCCACTCTGTGGAAACATAAATATTTTTGTTGTGCTGCATCCACCATGACACTACTTATAAAGACGTGATGGTCAAAGCCTGGGGAAAAGAAAATCTGGAACTGGAGGGCTATAATATCAGCATTCCGCCAGACCTTTCTAATTACACCCTGTAAATGAGAAATATGCTTCGCCCATTCCTGGAGAAAGTTTGCTGTACAGGGGTCTTATATAAATGGGGTCACCTATTCCATCTGCTCAATCATAAAGATAATTCTTTGTTTTTTCTTCAACATCACTCTCAACTTCCAGAGGCCTCCCAGTTTATGGGAATTGACCCATTACCACTATGAAATTGGATGCTGAGTTGCCAGCCTGGGACCCTAAAAGGCTCTAGGAGTGCTGGCTACCACCAGCCCAGAGAGGTAACTGAGTATGGACAGTATTAATGCGTGCAAGGATTCTGACCATCCTCTGAGGACTATACCTTATGGTTGTTTTCTTTTCTTTGATTGCCCCATGTAGTGAACACCTTTTTGAATGCTTTTAATATTTTGTTACATTATAAGGGTCCCTTGCTGACTTCCCCATCATTTCTGCATTCTTGCTGTTCTCCCAGTTTTTTCCAAGACCCTTTACACTGGCTGCACACAAGAACTCCCAATTCATAAACATAGTAGTTTCCCTGCCTCAGCTCACATTCATACCACTCTGGAAAGCAAGTACAGCTTCTTTACTGGAACTTTACCACTTATATCGCAAGCTTTCTATCACCACACTTGAAATTGTCAGTTTTTTAAACAGTCTCAGTTTTGTCAGCCAAAGACGTCTCCACCATTTTACACCCACATATTTTATCCTGCTTATTGGACAATTTCCCCCTCTCCTTACCACCAACATAACATGTGTTATCATGCATGTGTTAATGCACCATGCGGCAGGTGTGAATGGACCCTAAAGGGAATGCATATTGGTTTTGTGTATGCTTCCTTTTATTATTTATTATGGCCAGGGCTTAAAAAAAAAAATCAACAAAGTTTTCCTTCTTTCAGTTAAATATTAACTATTGCATATGAATACTTTGCATTGTCACTGGCTCCCAGCAGGTGAATCTTGTTTTTCAGTTTTTCCCTACCTCCTTGTCACGGGAGCCAGGAAACCAGACCACACGGAAATGCAGGTAAAATAAAGTTGTTTATTTAAAGGAACATAAAAAAACGTTCATCAGCGAACAGCAGCAGCGAGGTCAGGAACAAGCCGGTCAAGTCCAATGCGGGTAGTCATCCAAGCCAGAATCAAGTCCAATGTGGGTACGTCTGCTAAGCCGGGATCAAGTCCAATGCCGGTACGTCTGTCAAGACGGGATCAAGTCCAATGCGGGTACGTCTGCCAGGGGTCGAGAGCCAGAGGAAACGTCAGCCAGGCCGGATCATCCACAGAAAGACACAAAGGAACTCAGACTGCCAGAGATGCACCTTGGAGCACAAACGCAAGGGCAATGAACCTGAAGCCTGAGCAGACTGATATAGTCAGGTGTGCCACATCATCACTGTGCGACGCCCAGGGAGCAAGCAAGCGATGATGCAATCAGAGATTATAAGAGACTGCAGTCTGCACATGTCCAAAATGGCTGCCACCATGAGGACAAGGTAAGACCTTGACACTCCTGCTGTAAAAAACTTGTTATTTACAGAGTTCAATAGCTCCAGCTGAAATTTACACAAATAAGTGACCGTATCAGAGCTGTAACTCCATCCAAGGATTCAATCAGAGACTTGGATTCTGAAAGGAGAAGGTCTTTGCTCTCTTTTTAGAAAACTCATAGTGCTCTCTGGGTCCTTGAACAAAGGTGCACCTTGTATAAAATGTATATTTATAAAATATATAATATATAACAGTTGTAAACATATAGGAAAAAATATAAAATCCTCCCTTTCCAAACATAAACTTTTAAAAACCAATAATAAACTTGGCCAAAAACCATTATAGTTTGGCTTTAAAACCCACTATAACAAGCAGCTTTTCAAATGAAAACAAGATGAATGTTACCGTATGTACAGCATTGTAGAGGTGCACTGAAATGGAAATTTTAAAACCGAGACGAAACAGAAATGATTTGAAAATAGATTTCAAAATAAATGTCAGGCCGAAACCGATACCGAAAATGTTTTTTATTTTTATTTTTTCAATTTTTTAAAATAGATGTTATATACCTACCTTTCTGGTGGTCTGTGTGTTAAAGCCCCTCTGTATTGCTGACCCCTGAAAGCTGCAGGTATCTAACACTTCCAGGTGTGTTGAATACGTTTCCCTGCTTCATGCTGCGGTTACTTCCACTGGCTCCTATAAGCGATAGAAGGAGCCAACAGAAGGAACCACAGCGTGAGGAGGGAGAACAGAAATTTGACACTCCTAGAAGTGTCAGATTTCTGCAGTATCCAGGGATCAGTGATGCTGTAGAGTTTTAAAACACAGGCCACCAGAAAGGTAAGTATAGAGCATCTTCTTTTACAGCCTGCCTCTATTTTCCTTTTAACCATTTGAAATGTTTCCAAATTCTATATTCTTTAAAATATATAATATTAATAGTTTCTCCAATGAGTGGATTAAATGTTTTATTGAATTTATGGGATAATGGCACACCAATGAAATAACAGCCCCCCAAAAAGCTACAATGCTGGTACTGCTGCTATTATTTTCTGCTGTATCTGTTTTCTTAATCGACGTAAGGAATCTCTTTAACCAAAACAGAAGCATCTACCTGATATATTGTTTACATCCGCTCTACATATAGCAATTTTAATATGTTTTCCGAAAGCCCACTTAAAATTCTATAGGATAACCCACCAAGTAACTGGTTTATGCTTTAACTTGTGTTTACTTTGCATTTTAACGTCAAACCTGATTGTGTCTGGCATAAAATCTGTACAGTTAATGTTCTTTAAACACAGGCATAGCTGAAATACATTTCAACCACAAGTAGATTAGATTTCTTCCCTTGTATGTTTACATTAGCTAAATAAAGTTAGGGAGGGTTAAGCAGCAACCAATAGGAAATGGAGATTGGGCTATCTAAAGTTTTCAGAGAGAAACAGCTGAGTTCTAATTATTATAAATAAGATGATTAGAATCTATTTTCAAATCAAAGAATATGGTTAGAGGTGATGAATTATGTCTGAATTAAGAGCTAAAAAAGACCAAACCTCTAATTGCTAACGGCCTGCCTGCAATTTAGGCAAGGCAAAAATCTTTTCCCCTGCAGAAAACATTTGACTATGTTTTGCTGCTATTGCTTTATTTTGGTTTGAAATGACAGACACTTCTAATTTAGTGAGTAAGTGACCCCTAGAGCCCCTTTCACATCCCCCGGGGAGTTGCAATCAGTCAGCAACTTTACAATTTCGTTTCTCTTTTTTTTTTCCATCGCTACCAAACTATTTCAAAAGCTCTTCCAAACTTTTTGGGCTAATTCCCATTTCCGTTATAATCACATTCTTTAATGTGCCTTGCTTGCCAAGCTATCCTAGGCAGTCCTAATGAATGTTCATTTTAGACATTACCCCATCCAGGTGTCACTCGATGGGATGATAGTTGATGTTTTTGATTAATGAGACCAGTGGAATAAAAATTGATTTTTAATTGGTTGTTGCATTCTCTTAATGTTGTGGTTTTTTTTAGATCTTGGGCCCCTTGCAAGAATTATTTAGATTATGTTTATTTTACATGTTGGGGAGGGAGGGGAACAAAGAATAGTAGATTAGGGAAAATTAAGATTTCAAAACAATTATTTCTCTGCTGAAACACCCTTAAAACTGATCTCTGGGATGAAGTTACATTAACATGTTAAAGAGATTTTAGTGATTGGGTATACACATGCTTTAAAGTGACACTAAACTCTTTAGTTTTTGTTTTAATTAACAAAAATGTATCTTATTCGTGAATAACTTGGCTGTACCCTCAAATCATCTCTGAATTAGTGTTTTGTAAAGAAGACACCACTTGAAGCTGTCTCTCGTGATGGACAGCAATCTCACGATCAGTTTAATAATTTGTACTAAGATTGTAGTCGATTACAGGAGCGAGCTTGGAGTGGTGGCTACTTTACAACACACGCAGGGACAATGGGGAACAAAAGTAGCCACCCTCCAGAAGGAAGTGTCAGCATGAATTCAGTGATGATTTGAAGATCTACAGCCAAGTGATACACAAATAATATACATTTTTGTTAATAGGGTACTGAAATGCATTTTTAAGATTTAATTCCCGAGTTTTGTGCCTACTACTCTACTTGAGTAGACTTTTGGACTTTAGAATAGTACGTTTCCTGAATAACATGTGACTGTCTATGCTTGTAGCTTGGAGTTATTTTTTACCTTTTACATTATGACTAACTCATAGCAACGTTTAGAAACTCACAAAAAACTGTTTTTCTTTTCCCATTCCAATTTCTTTTCCAAAAGTTGGTAATAACGATGTACTTAAGGCCAGTCATGCTAATTTACTCTCAGCTTCCGGTCTCTTTACAATAACAAGATCGGGAACGTGTCTCTGTCAGCAGATTATTACTAAAACAATGTTCAACCACCTCACACAAGAGTAATTTGGGTTGAAACACTTCAAACTTCCCCCCTTCATTTCTTTGCCAGTAGAAACAAATGTAACCGTCCGAGTACATATCCACTGCTGTAATCAATCAATGTTTTCTAATGGCACCAAACAGGGACACAGCATTCTAATTTGTAATTTTTCATCTTGACACCTGATCTCTCTTGATCTTTTCTACATTTATTTATCATTTACACCACAAAAATTAAGTAATGATTATATCTTTTACTGATTTATAGGAAACGCTTAAAGTATGTAGAAAAACAAATATATATAATGTCTTTCCAGAATCACAAATGCATTAGTAATTGCTGACTTATGTACAGAACATTGCTAGGATAGCAAAAACATAATTCTTTTTAGACCGCCAATGGTAGATCTTTGGTCTGATAGCTTGGGTTGTACAGCATCTATGTATATCTATGTATATTGTATAGGAGGAGCATACTGTATATATGTAAAGAAGTATGAACATTAATTTGCACACACTTGTTCAAAATAAAAATTAATTCTGGTAAATGTATGTAGTTAATACCTGTAATGATAGTATTCAGTATATTAATTTTTTATTTATTGCACATGACTTTATGGGAATTATCCACAATGCTGCCAAAAGCAGCCGAGTGAATAACCCAGGTGAAGTGAAGTGAGCTGAACGCTGTTCGGCTATTCACTTCTGGCTTTTACGACTGATTTCAGCCATACATCTGCTAAAATCAGCCATACATTGGCTAAAATCAGCCAACATCTGGATCGGCTAAGCCGAAGCTCTGGCAGCTCACTCACTCCCTGCCGTTCGCCCCATTCTAATAGGGGCCGAACGGCAGTGAGTGAATAGCTGAATACCTCTGAGGTACCAAGCAGAATAGAAAATAAGTGAAAAGAATGAAAAGAAATGTTGAAAAATAATGTAAAAAATTTACAAAAAATAGCAAAATAAATAAATAAAAATATTTTAACCAGTTGCTGTCCGCCCGTTGCAATAAAAACGACGGACGGTACAGTCGCATTGGCGGGTTGCCGTCTCCCGACGGCATTTTTTTAAGTCACATTTAAAAAAAGTTTTTTAAAAAACCCAAAAATTCTTACGTTCCCCACGTTTACGCACATATAAACGTAAATACGCGTTTGGTGCACCGGCGTGCGAAAACGACAATTGCGCTACACACGTTACATATCGCCGCAAACGTTGCAGTGAGAGCAATCATTTTAGGGCCATCAATCACTGATAACACTAAACTGATTAACGCTAAAAGCTTTTAAAGCGTCGCCTATGGCCAATTTTGGGTATTATAGTTTTTTGAGGTTTTGCGCGCGCACGCAATTTTAAGGCTTGACATGGCTTAACGTGAATTCTCCGCCACTGAGACTGAACATTTCGGCACCTCCAATCGCTCTTCAGTTCCCCCATCTAGGACCTCCCGTCGCTCCACCACTCCACAGCACCTGTCATCGGAGGCCTCCCATGCCAGAACTCTCGAGGACCACTCCACGGCCCACCGCCCAGGCACCACACAGACCGCGCCGTCATCGTTGAGAGTCGCAGTCCACTATCCCCACGGTGAGTTACAGAAGCTCAACCCTTTTTCACCCACCATTGCATACCTCACCCCCTCGTGTTTGTATCCCCATTTGCCTACTGGGTCGAAACACCACGCCATCCTGAAAAAGAGGGACTACCACCACCACCACTCCACCCCATCCTCTTGACCACCACCGGACGATTACAAGCGAATATTCACCCAGCCTCAGGTGAGTACAACTCTTACGCCTACACCTCACTCTACCACATTTATTGCGCTAGGTAGTGGCGCTTCCGTCTCCAATTTTTGTTTCCGTTCAGTACAGTATAGCAGTAATACTATCTAAACCAGTGGTTATCAGCACACCT
>NW_017306432.1:197889-209110 GCF_000935625.1 Nanorana parkeri
TGCTCAGTGCTTCTCGAGAAAAAGGCCTTTAGCACCAGGTCTGACAGGGTGCTAAATCAAGGGTACTTTGCACAACACTTATCTCGTGATAAAGCTGTTCTCTACTTTTCTCCATTTATTAAACAGGTACATTCCCATTACTTTCTGTGTACTTATCACCAGGATGAGAAGAGGTGAGATATTTCTGTTCCTACCTGACTTATCTCGGGTTATTAAACAGCATTTTCTAGACTTTTCACTTTGCTAAGGTGAGAAAAGCCTTCTCACTGCTTATCACACTAATTCCCATTACTTTCTGTGTACTTATCACCAGGATGAGAAGAGGTGAGATATTTCTGTTCCTACCTGACTTATCTCGGGTTATTAAACAGCATTTTCTAGACTTTTCACTTTGCTAAGGTGAGAAAAGCCTTCTCACTGCTTATCACACTCTTTCACAGTTTATTAAACGTACACCTATATCTGGATCAGCTCCTCTTTCATTTTCAAATCTTAACTGAACAAACTGAAGATTTTGTCTGCCCCAGTATTGATAAATTCCCCCCATTGTGCCTTATGTCTAACCTCATATGTTCCATAGCTACTGTAGGTTTAGGCCTGCTAGGATAAGGATATTTCTTGTTTTAAGTGACAGTTATTTTCAGCGGAGTCCAAAGAGATTTGAAAATTACATTATTCCTGCATTAAAGATTTGTTTCCTGTTGTACCCGACAGCACCCCTTATATAAAATGAGGACAGTTTGATTCAGTGCACAATGTGCTCTGTTAATTGATCAAACATTAGTGAAAGACTGGTTTGATCCCTTGTTTATAGAATGTATCAAGTGCTACTGTGTTATCTGTGTTTACATGCAAGGAAGGATAACCTGGTGTGATAAAATGGTGATAATAAGTAAGCATCCATCATCCAGTCGCCATACTAACCCCATTCCACTTCCTTTCATTCATTTAAAATTTTAGGCAGCCAAGTAGAAGGTTAAGTTATGACATTTGACTATCCAGGAAACTACTGTTAAGTGCTAAATGCTGCTAGCTGCAGGTGGCCACACACAGTGTGATTAGGTTAGGTCATACCAATACCCGGGCATTAATTGGCGGCCTGTGTATTGATGACACTTAGCTTTCAGTGATTGCAGTTGTGCATATGTGCAGCTTAATTTGAAAGTCAGCTGTAAGCACTGAGGCGCTTCCGTCTCCAATTTTTGTTTCCCTACAGCACACGTGTTGGACACCCCGGTCCAGACAGAACGGAAGCCGCACACCTACGCCACCAACCCCCGCCCCCCGTACTTACACCCACCACACCACAAGCGCGAACCAGTGTACCTAACAAGTACTGCCCCCCTTCCTCCACATTTTCCCCGTACCTCTGTTAAGCGCCACACAAGGGGTAAAACTCTCAATTTTTCAGATAGCGGTAACAGCTGGATAGAATAGCACTAGGCTCTGAATAGAACATACCACTCAAACTTCTCCTCAGGACTGGAAACAGAGAAGAACTGAGTAACAGAGGAGTGCTTCTCGAGAAAAAGGCCTTTAGCACCAGGTCTGACAGGGTGCTAAATCAAGGGTACTTTGCACAACACTTATCTCGTGATAAAGCTGTTCTCTACTTTTCTCCATTTATTAAACAGGTACATTCCCATTACTTTCTGTGTACTTATCACCAGGATGAGAAGAGGTGAGATATTTCTGTTCCTACCTGACTTATCTCGGGTTATTAAACAGCATTTTCTAGACTTTTCACTTTGCTAAGGTGAGAAAAGCCTTCTCACTGCTTATCACACTCTTTCACAGTTTATTAAACGTACACCTATATCTGGATCAGCTCCTCTTTCATTTTCAAATCTTAACTGAACAAACTGAAGATTTTGTCTGCCCCAGTATTGATAAATTCCCCCCATTGTGCCTTATGTCTAACCTCATATGTTCCATAGCTACTGTAGGTTTAGGCCTGCTAGGATAAGGATATTTCTTGTTTTAAGTGACAGTTATTTTCAGCGGAGTCCAAAGAGATTTGAAAATTACATTATTCCTGCATTAAAGATTTGTTTCCTGTTGTACCCGACAGCACCCCTTATATAAAATGAGGACAGTTTGATTCAGTGCACAATGTGCTCTGTTAATTGATCAAACATTAGTGAAAGACTGGTTTGATCCCTTGTTTATAGAATGTATCAAGTGCTACTGTGTTATCTGTGTTTACATGCAAGGAAGGATAACCTGGTGTGATAAAATGGTGATAATAAGTAAGCATCCATCATCCAGTCGCCATACTAACCCCATTCCACTTCCTTTCATTCATTTAAAATTTTAGGCAGCCAAGTAGAAGGTTAAGTTATGACATTTGACTATCCAGGAAACTACTGTTAAGTGCTAAATGCTGCTAGCTGCAGGTGGCCACACACAGTGTGATTAGGTTAGGTCATACCAATACCCGGGCATTAATTGGCGGCCTGTGTATTGATGACACTTAGCTTTCAGTGATTGCAGTTGTGCATATGTGCAGCTTAATTTGAAAGTCAGCTGTAAGCACTGTATATATATATGTATACTGTATATATTTATTTATAGACTACATATAGTGTCTGTCACTGTGAATGTAGTGAATGTATGTAGTAAGTGACAGGTTTTTAGATGGTTTTGGCAGTGAAGGAGGCTCAGGAATAAATAGGATTTTCATACAATTAATTCATGTTTTTATTTATTTTTATTTAATTTCAAATATAGACAGGTGGGCTTGCTGTACAAAAAAGGGAGATGGGCAGTCCTTTTAAGGGCTGAAATTGAGTCCTACCACTTGGGGAGCATGTGTCCAGACCACAGGCGACACTAACATAACATTAACAAGAAACACACCACCACACCATATTTTGGCAAATTATGGCTGCAGTACTTTATTGGAATTATAGCAAACAAAACTTTATTAAACCAATGATCACCAAAACATATATACTCTAATAAACCCTTGCTCAGCCATTAAAACTCGAGCAATAAACTAAACATGAAAAATCACAATAGTCTTCATCAGCAGGCACCACCAACAGCCGCGGCCATTTCAATACATGTTTGCAAATCAAGATTTAGGATGTCCAAACCAGTATCAGAGAGATGTACACCACATTGCCTATAACATTTTTCCATGGACCTATTTAAACGTTTCCAAATTTTTTCAAGAGGTCTGGCAAGAAGTGAGTCCAACCATGCGAGCCGAGAAAAAAAATTCTGAAAATATCAAAAAAAGTGTGCGGAAACATGCATTTGAAACTAAACTAACCATCTTTAATCCGAAAAAGTAAATCTTATGTTCTAAACTTTCCTATTTCATTGCCACCTAAATGAATAATGATTATGTTAGGTGATGGCCAGTAGTGAAATAAGCTACATAGAACAATGAATAACGTCTACCTTTCCATAGGACACAGAATTTACTAGAAGCCATATCTAAATTTTTAGTATAACTACGTTGAGATGCCCTCTTTCGTGCCCAATAAATATAAGAATGTTCGATGATTGGGGGTGCATGCGCGCGACGAGCTAGGACGGACGCGTCTTAGATCGGCTCCGTACCTGCCGGGACCCGAATAGCCTCTACAGAATTGATAAAATGCTGAACAAAGCCCTGCAGACGACATCCAAACACATAACGAAGCGATTGACCAAGGAAATCAGGGACCTGGGTCATCGTACAGCTGACCTGGAGGCCCGAATGGACGACACTTCAGCAACGTTAGACACCTATGCCCGGGACTTTGATTCCCTGAGGCATGAGAACCTAACTCTCCATTATAAACTGGAGGACTTGGAGAATCGCTCCCGGAGGTCCAATCTTCGATTCCGAGGGGTCCCTGAATCGGTAACAGACCTCCAAGCTACCGTTACCACTCTCCTGCAAGAGCTCTTACCCTCATACCCACTTGAACGGCTCGAGTTTGAGCGTATCCATAGGGCCCTCGCCAAGAAACCTGTCTCGGGGCCCCCCAGGGATGTGGTCGTTAAATTTCTATACTTCCGCACCAGGGAAAGCATTCTGCAGGCGACGAGAAATAGGTCCCTACTGACGTTCGAGGGGCATGAGTACCAAGTGTTTGCGGACCTGGCCCCATCCACTATCGCCAAGAGGAGGGAGATGAAACCGGTCCTGAAGGTCCTACAAGCCCGCAACATCCCATACCGTTGGGGCTTCCCCTTCCGACTATCCTTCGTTCTCAACGGTCGCACCTACTCAGGCAAGACGCTGGACGAGATGCAGCACCACGTGAATACTCTGAGCCTCCCGCAGCAGATGGATGACCTGCAGACCCGCCGCAGCCAATCACCAAACCGACTGCCGCCGACTCCTGCCTCGGCCCTTCCGCGGAGGACCCGCTCACCGTCCTGTCGGCGAAGAAACCAAGCCTCCGGATCGGATTCTGACCAAGCTGGGTGAGGCCCCTGATACTCCGGTGGTGACACCCACGGTGCACATTGCCCCTTGATTTGTTTTCCCCCTCAGTCTGGTTCAAAATGACTGCCTGTTTGTCCGCCAGTTATTCTTCGGAACCGCAAACGTGTGACTACCCGAATACCTTCCCTTGATTTCCCCTCCTCACTCGACATTCCCCAAGCACCCGCATTCCCCCAAGCGCTCTCCACACTTGTCTTCCTCCCCCTACAGCTACCTATGTCCTCTGCGGCCACCTGAACTGAGGACACGGTAACCCCCCAGACTGTATACCAGGCCGCCCAAAATTTGAGAGAAGCTGTAGAGACGATCCTCACTCGCCGGGCCTGATCTCCCTACTTTACGCAAGCCTCATTTCCAAAGGTGCCCCCACGAACCATAAGTACATGCAAAGCTGGGCTACTGACCTGGGGATGGCGGTAGACGAAATCCCATGGGAACAGATATGGGCCACCACGGCCTCCTGCTCCCGCAATGCGTCAGCAGTAGAGACCAATTATAAAGTCATATACAGGTGGTACATGGTGCCCAGTCGTCTGGCCCATGTTACACCTGGCAGCTCACCAAACTGCTTCCGAGGTTGCCCAGCAAGAGGGGACTATCGCCATATATGCTGGAACTGTCCGATAGCCCAAAGGCTCTGGTCACAGGTGAACATGATACTTGGTATCCTCACCAAACAAAGCATACACCTGACCCCGGGGGAAGCATTACTGAATGTTAGGCCACCTGACATATCTAAAAACGAATTTCGACTCCTCACCCATGTCCTTACGGCGGCGAAACAGGTCATAGCACACACCTGGCTCTCGAATACCCTGAGTATCGCAGCAGTTAAAACAGGATCCACTGGACTATGATCAACGAGAAGCTAACTGCAAAACTACTCGACAACTTACCCAAATTCAATAGGGTATGGGAACCATGGGTGGCAAATTTCTTCCCACCGAACTTTGATCGAACTTTGCTAGACACATGACCCTGAAACCCATCCCCCGATAGTGCATACTACACGTCAAGCGATACTCCCGGGCGTCACTGTCCTCCACTTCCTTCCACCTCACCCCCTACCTTCCCATCTTACCTCCTTCCCCTCTACTCGCTTCCTTACAACTGTCCCCCCCTTCGCTAGGAATGTATAACAGCCCTTCATCCCATTATCTTTTGCCTATCTTTCCATACTTTCCTGCTAAAACCTTTCCAAAACCTTGGTTACAGCCAGTCTGCTCGGCTAGACTGACACGTTCATCCATCAGGTGGTGGTCATCAACAAGCGACCTCACATGTTATGTACATGTTGAAATGGCCATAGATAATATACTGCGCTACTGTATTAAACACCATGTGCTGTTACTACTTGATGTCTGTAATACGTGCACTACCACCTGTAACGGATGTGCAAGTTTTGTTTTTTCTATCTTTATATGCCAATAAAAACCTATTGAACGGAAGAATGTTCGATGATTAATACTATGGTTTTCTTATCTGAAATCAAATAGACAAGTTAGGATGTATATAAATCTTGAATTTGTGAGATTCCCATCTCCCAATTCTTTTAATAACAGAATCATCTAGACCCAATTGTGCAGCCTCTGTCGCAGCCCCTTTTCTAAACGAATGTAAAGAAAATTTAAACTGACCAAGACCTAGAATGGATAAACATTTATTAAAAACAAATGAGATTTGTCCATGTGAATTAAAAATTTGCCGCCAAAAACAGGTCTAAAGGACAAAAAGCGCCGAACAGCACTAACTGGGCAAACAATAGGGTCTATGCAAGACTGCAAATTGAGCCAATGACCTACACCTAACTTGGACTTAGAGATATAAATGTGAATGAAAGAGTCATAAAGGATAACATCTGGGAATAAAAGACAAGATTCGTCTTTTTATTATTAGGAACAAGCTCAGATATTCTAAAGGCAGAAAAAAATGAAAGTGAAAGTGGTATTAAAAAGAAGAGCCTTATAAGATGAACAACATACCTTTGCTGTAATATCCTTTTGAGTAGATCACAGGACAGAGGGCACCTAGAGTCCGGGGAAAATTTCCAAGAATAATTGTTTATTTATTTTCTTCAAAATCAACTTACATCACATAATCAAGTCCGTATTATTAATAGTTATACAATTCTATACAATTCATTCTACAAACAAAAATCCTCATCATTATAACGCTCATCCCCCCTCCCCCTTAAAAACTTAAGAACCAAACAAACAACAACAATAACAAAACCAAAAAAAAACCCACACCGGCCGGCTTTAATAAGACTTAATATTTTAATATGTTCTTCTGGGAATACGTATACAAGACTTCTATCGTTACTTCAAATTCCTGATAAATTTCAGTATCTCTGAGGATCCAGTATACTCCCTCCACGTTCTCCATCTATCCACAAATGTCTTATACCTATCATAGAGACGGGCCGTAAGTTCTTCCAGGCGCATTACTCCATTTAACTCATCCAACCACTCCCATATCTGAGGGGTATTTGAGGTCCTCCAATGCCTGGGGATTACTGCCCTCGCTGCTGCCAGTATAGGACACATTAGTCCCTTTTTCAATTCTTTTACTGACCCATGGTGCAATGATAGGAGAGCCACCTCCGGAGTCTCAGATAAATCCAGCCCCGTAATATGGCTACCTATCTTAATTATAGATCTCCAGTACATTCTGATCTGCTGACATGACCACCAAATATGTAGCATTGTCCCCTCCTCCTGACCACATCTCTAACACATTTTAGATATTTGAGGGTTCATCTTGTGAACAGTTATAGGGCATCTGTACCATCTTAAAACAATTTTAAAGTTTCTTTCCTACATTTGTACTGTCATACTAGATTTAAAAGCTAAATGAAAGACCTTATCCCAATCTTCTCCTGTCATTGCGTGTCCCAACTCACATTCCCAAGCCTTCATATAGTACGGATATGTCGGAAAAATTGGGTTAACAAGATATTATATAGTTTAGATACCTTATGTTTTCTCCCCGCCTTATTCAGACACATTGGGGTTGATTTACTAACCTTATAAACACACCACGAACATGTATACACCTCTGTAGTGTGTTCCCTCCCAGCATGATCTATGGGTGGAATCGAAACACCTTTGTAGTGTGTACACACCCAGCAGGTGTGTTGTGCAAAGCCAAGCATGAATTGCAAGGTGATGTTGTGTAAATTAGCTCTATGTTGTGTTGCTTGCGTTGATGAATGCAGGAATGTAAATGCATGAGCTAACCATTTTTGTCTAAACTATGAAGCAGCATTATATATGCATCATGTGCATGATTTTTCCATATATGGCATTAGTGGAAATATGCTTTTAGAGACTTTTTGGTTGATAAATACATTTTGCTGTGTGAAAATCACACGCACCTGGTGTGTGCGTGTGTTTAGGTTAGTAAATCACCCCCATATTCTCTAATGGGGTTAGGTCTCTATATACAAAACCTTGTGAACAAAGATCTTGGAAGAAATGTTTTAATTGTAAGCATTCCGACCATCTACCCCTAAATAATGTATTCAATGGGAGTAGGTCTGATAGAGGTAGTAATCCAGTGTCGTTAATAGCTTGTATCATTGGGGAATGTTTCGTAATCTCCCACATCAAGAACCCTCTATTCTGGAGGCCCTGTGGGAAGTCTGGGTTACCTAAAATATGAGTAAGTGGGCCCTGATATGATGATACCCAATCCTTCTTGACCAATACATCCCATACAGTTAAGATTGAGACAAATACTAAAGACCTAGTCCATCCACTGGGTCTCTTAAATGGTGGTATCCATGGGATGGATGTCATAGGTACCGGTATCCCCGCTTGCTCAATAGTTACCCAAAGCTTCTGGTGTTCTATGGAGAACCAATCTAACATTCTATTTAATGTTACCGCCTTATGATAGGTTTCCATATGTGGGAGACCACCTCCTCCTTCTAGTTTCCTTTTCACTAATATATCATATCTTAAGCGCACCCCCGATTTACCCCCAGTATAGGAGTGTCCGTAATCTATGAAAAACTGATCGAGGTATCCTCATTGGAACTGTCTGTTATATACATAAGAATCTAGGAAGGATGTCCATTTTAAATAATGCCATCCTCCCAAGCCAAGAATGTTTTTTCTTTTTCCATACCTCCAGACATGATTGTGTAGATTCCAACAATGGTACATAATTTAGGAGATATAGTTTACTCAGGTCCGCAGGTATTTTTACCCCCAGATACTTAATGGATTCAGTGGCCCACACAAATGGAAAGCCAGCATTCAAAGCTTCTTTCTGCCACGTAGGATGTGAGATGCGTAAGCACTGTGATTTACCCGCATTGATGTGATAGTTGCTTAATCTCCAATATTGTTCTATCTCGTCAATGATCTGGGGAAATGCTATTCTAGGGTTTGTAATATATAACAATAGATCATCAGTTAAAATACTCAGTTTATGTGTCATCTTGCCTATTTTTACCCCTTTAATGTCCTCGTTCTGGTGTAGCGTTTTAGCTAGATGTTCCATCGCAATCACATATAATAAAGGGGACAATGGGCATCCCTGGCACGTCCAGGTTGGTAATTTTAACAGGATCTGATAATATTCCATTCACCCGTATCCAAGCTGTTGGGCACGAGTATAATGCCATAATCTTTTGTATTAAAGACCCGGGTATACCTATCTTTTCAAGATGAATGTGTCCTTCAAGGTTGATGATGCCAGTGAGATAGTCTGGGCATGTTTTCTGCTCAATATGTTCTCCTTGATATCAGACAATGCCACACAAACATAATGAATCAAGGCTTCAGTTTGTAAGCTCAAGAATAAGCAAGGCTATGTCATACCCCAAGACAGCAAACTCAAAAGATGAATTCAAGCAGAATGAGTGAACAAATGTGATTGCAATAGCTTAGGAAAAGCACAGAACAGACTCATATGTTGCAGAAAGACCTAGAAAGAACTGTTCATTTATGATGTCACTGCACTAATGCTGTTGAGGGGGATACATCAAAAAATCTCTACAGTGATGTGACAATGTGGTCAAAAGCAACAGGAAGTATAATGTTGTACCTAAATAGTTTCTGACTATAAGGGGGATATTTTTTATACCAATGCTTGCACATAGCAAACAACTTTAGACAGGAAAAGTCATCTGTAAATGTTTTTAATCCCCCTTTTATATGAGCCAAATTGTAATTTGGTTTGCTGGGATATTTTTCTCTTATAGAGCCCCATGTGCCTTCTCTTGGCATGGAATGGCTGTGTCAGAATGTTTAACGACATTGTGGAGAAATGCCATCCAGGGATTTGTATAAGGTGATGTATTGCTAACAGATAAGACGGTAGAACAACATTATTCAATAGAGAAATACTGTCAGTAATGTATTGGAAACACGGCATATATATCTTTACCATTCAGTCTTATTATTGTCCTTTTCAACAGCTGACAGCATTGAAAATATGAGATAAGAGTAGCAACTGTAGAGAAAGAAAACCTTTTTTCTGGTTTCAAGAGAAAGCGTAAATCTGAAATGTTCAGATGAAAAAGCAAAGGTTGGTAATAAAATGCAAAAGCATATGGAAACACAGAAGGAAGGCAATTTTAAAGATGCACATATATATATATATATTATTTGCACAATAATTTCGCCTTATAGTAATATATAAAGTTTAGTGCCAATAACCATCTTCAAGGTTCTGATGACCTTGATGAATCATTTGTCTTGATTGGCAATCTGCAGGTCAAAGCACCTAAATACAGCATACTGGACTTTTTTTTAAAACAGTGCCATGCACTGAGAAAATACAGGACTTTCATTTTGCTTGCACTGTATAATGCATTAAAGTGTGCCTGGTGAAAATAAGCCCAAAGGCATGCTACACACATAGGTGCACATATTATTTGTTTCTAAATTATGGTGACATCAAAGGAGCCCCATCTTTACGCAGCATGCAAAACCAGTCTTTTTTTCAACCAACTCTACATGTATACTATAGGACAGGGCTCAAAATTTCAGGTCCTAAGCTACTAGCCAGACCTTAAAAGTTACTCGCCACCAGATGCCCCACCTAACCCCTACCCTGCCCCGGCCTTAACTTCGCCAGGTCATCGCTGTGACGCAGAGTACAAAGATCAGTAACAACGCACAGTACAGAAGTTAGTGGTGCAATGCAGAATACAGAGGCCAGCTGTGTGACGCACTGTACACCGGTCAGCAATGTGACGTGCAGTGCAGAGGTCAGCAAGGTGATGCGCAGTGCAGAGGTCAGCAAGGTGACGCGCAGTGCAGGGGTCAGCAAGGTGACACGCAGTGCAGAGGTCAGCAATGTGACCCGCAGTGCAGAGGTCAGCAATGTATCCCGCAGTGCAGAGGTCAGCAATGTGACCTGCAGTGCCGAGGTCAGCAATGTGACGCACAGTGCAGAGGTCAGGGTGTGACGCACAGTGCAGATGTCAGGGTGTGATAGACAGTACAGAGGTCAGGGTGTGACGCACAGTACAGAAATCAGGGTGTGACGCACAGTACAGAAATCAGGGTGTGACGCACAGTACAGAGGTCAGTACACAGTACAGAGGTCAGCGGTCAGTATGTAACGCAGCGGAGAGGTCACAAAGAAAGTACAGGGACTTACAATTGCTTTGACCTCTTCTTCTTCTGGTGATGGTGGGAGGAGCAGCGAGGTTTCCTACACGTCCAGCCGGCTCCAGGTGCTCTCCAACTGCAGTTCGGCAGTCTTCCTCTCCCACCAATGGCAGCTGAGGGGGGCGGAGGAACATGCTCTGGGCGC
>NW_017306432.1:209563-262445 GCF_000935625.1 Nanorana parkeri
TTTCCCCATAGTTCTCCTTAGGGTAACGGGGGTCGCGGTATACTGAGACGCCACAGTATACTGCGAGCTACTGCTCGCGGTATACCGAGACGCTGCAACTGAAGCGGATCCCGACAATTATGTCTGGATCCGCCCAGCTGCGTGAGTGACAGCTGGCTCTGCCTATCTAGAGGCAGAGCCAGCTGTACCCGCCCCTTCCCCCGTCCGATCCGCCAGTCAGCTCTGGTGGATCGGAGCAGGGAGGGGGGAATCCAGCGCCTCCCCTGTCACGGCAGAGGGCTGTGACAGGATCGAGAGGTGAGCAAACGCCGGTATGTGTTCGCTCACCTCCCGATCTACTGAGCCGCCCTGTGACAGTCTCATTGTCACAGGTCGGCTAGAACTATGAGGTGAGTGAAAAGCACTCACCTCATAGTTCTCCTTTAAAGAGGCCCCCCTCCCAGTCCACATCTTTCGGACTTTAATCTGAGTTGCCCCACTCAGTTTGCCCGTTGCTTGTGGTCATATTGAGTGGGTCACTAAGATTAATAACGTGCTGGATTAGTCTGACCCAGGGGCAGACTGGGCCTGGAGGCAGGGTGACAATTACCCCCAAGCCTCTCTGATACCTTTGCAAACTCCCCCCACTGCCACCGTAAGCATTTAATCTCTCCCCTCTTGGTCGCTCTGCTGCTGCAGCGGCCGAGAGAGGAGAGATGAAGTGCTTGGGGCAGGCGGGGGGCATTTGCAATGGTATCAGAGAGGCCCGGGGGGCAACTGCCGCCCTGCCCCCGGGCCTAGTTCGCCCCTGGGTCAGACTAATCCAGCATGTTATTAATATGAGTGCCCCACTCAATATGGCCGCAAGCGGCGGCCATACTGAGTGGGGAAACTCAGATTAATAACGTCCAAAACATGCCGCTGAGCAATCCCTCTCCCTCCTCCTGGCCGCTGCAGCTTCAGAGCGGCTGGAAGGAGAGAGAGGGAACGATAACAGGTGTGATCAGAGCCGCCTCTCTGAGTGCCCGCTTCGTGTAGCTGAAGCTGCAGCGGCAAGGAGGGAGAGAGAGCGCAGAGAGCTAATGCCGGCTCTGGATCGGACACTACCGCCGAGGTGATCGTTCGCTTCAGTTCTCTCTTCTCCTTCTCGGCTGCTCTGTAGCTGCAGCAGCCGAGAAAGAGAAGAGAGAACAGAAGCGAGCGGCCGGTGGCGCACCCCCTCGCTGACATTCCACTCCCCCCCGCAATTTTCACTCGCCAATTGCGAGGGGGCAAGTGGAAATTTTGAGGCGTGCTAAAGGAGATGCAAAATTCAGCCCCATGCCTGTTGTCATTAGGAAACTATAATCACCTATAGACCAATGAGAGCAGGCAAGTGAGCATACATGGTCCAAGCACCTTTTGCACCAGAATTAGTTGGCAGGTTCATGAACAGGTACATTCTGCTCAGCCAACATTCCTGTTCATGTTAATGTGCCAGATAAACAGCTTTGGAAGATGCTGCTAGTGCTGCTTACTTCAAGAAGAAGCAATAGTACTCAGAGCAGGTTTTATAACCCACCAGCCAAATGTTCCCGGGTACTGCGGCTGTCTCAGTGGCCTCCAGTAGACATGAAATCCCTTACCAAGAAACCAAGAAATGGGCTGCATGAATTTTTATTTCAATGGTTATTTGGGACATGGAGTTATTTGTGAGCAGTATAACACTTCTCCCCCCACAATGTTATCTTAAAAATAAATATTTAATGGAGAGTGTTTCCACAATCAGAGTGTTTAGTGAAGTAAAGAGAAAGCCCAGCACTAGCACCACACTTATTGACTTCTTGTGCAGACTGGAGATCTAGGTTGTAGTATCTCTACTAAAAGAGAGGGAGGGTGATGTGTTCAACGTCTGAGTCAAGGATTTTACCGGTCACACATGAACAAATGGATAAAAAGCCATGATTATAATGGGTGCTTTAGTGACGCAATGGATGGCACCAGCCCAAAATACATAAAATGATTCTCACCAGCACACTCTCCTGATGTAAAAAAAAAGTCATCAAAATTTGACCCAACATCTTAGGACACACAAGTAATGTGTAATGTGACTGTAGCTTGATGACACGTTTCTACGAAGTTCTGAAATGTCATATCGATTTGTGACAACTATAGACAATAGAAAAAGGTAAATAAAATATTTATGTGCAATATTTAATTGGCTTTAAGTAAATAAAAAAACACAGATGTGTTTTTTTTTATTCCTGAACCTTATACACAAATAAATAAAATATAGGAAAAAGGTGTACATTCCCTTTAAGCTGAGTAGATGCAGCCACCACAGTGTACAGAGGTTGAGCAAGTACAAGGAAAAGGTTTCACTAGGGATCAATGCAAACATGCAGTAATTCCTTTGTTTGTTTCTTTTAACAAAGGGTCATACTGTATATTGTAGTTTGTTGTACTAGGAGGAAGTGATCACACAAGATATCAAATGTGATATTTATTAGTCATAAACTTGTGATAATCTCAATGTTCACATTACAGAACTGCCAGCGATTGCATTGAAATATTTACAGGAATGACTCCTGTGGCTTTAGGGCAAAGGAACAGAGGTTAGAAAAACACTGTAGGATTTACCTGTCAAAAGGAAGAAGTGCCAGTTTATAAGAGACATTTTCACTTAGCTAAAAGGATTCAGAGCAATTTCTAATGTTTGAATTTACTTAGATAAATGGTTTCATCAGATGACCTTGGATCCTTTACAAATAGGTGGAGTACAACTCCAGTAGCTCATGGGATAAGTATCAAGTCACTTCTAGGACACCTTTTTCTACTAACATGAATTATAAGTAACATATAATTATACAAGTTTGTTTTATCAACTTGCTCTGTCATTGATTAAGTTGGTTGTGGATTGCAGTCCCTCCTTCTTGACAAGCGGAAATTAGAAAAGAGTTGTGACCTTTATAGAGCAAATGAGCAAATGGTATCTCCTGCTGCTGGACAGAAGTGTTGTAGGTGAAGTTTGAAGTTCGTAGATAAAAATACAAATGGGCCATTGCTGTTTAATTGATCATACAGCTCACTTTTGTGAATGGTATATGGTATGTTGGCTGTTGTTGGATGCAGTGAGTCTCATTGTAGTGCTTTCAGTGCCAAAGCCAATTTATTTCTCTACATGTCCTTGTTCAGCTCGCCCCTAAAGGGAAAGTAAGATATTTCGTGAACATATTTTTCAAATATTTGTTGTAGTGTAATCCCCATTCAAGTATTTACATATTCTTAACAAGTAGTAAATAAGCTTTAAAGAAGAACTCTGTGCTAATTACAAATTAACCCTTGCAGTGGGCTACCCCCGCACTGCCGGGGTTGTGTGCCCATTTTGGTCTAGGGTCTAAAGTAAAAAGATATGCTCAACTGATCCTCGATCCTGCACTGATGACTGCTCTCTCCCCTTCTGCTCTGATTATGGTGTGTCCCTTTGCATCCTCACCTCCAATGCAAGCCAATTGACTTGTATTAAACATGAGGAGTCACCCGACATCATGCGACTAACACTGGCTGCAAGTGAAAGCTCCACTCCATATGTCAGGACTTGCTCCTCCCTTTTGTTTACATTCTTATAAAGGGGGCCCCGTTCATTCTTTATTAATCCTATTTTCGAGCTAAGACATCAAAGGGCATCAATGTATTATTACTAAGGAGATCTGGTAGCAGCTCAATCTTGTATGTCACCCAGAAGTGGGGGTCAGGTAACGTATAAATATGTGGCAATTGAGGGTTTTTCCTCAAGGGAGTATTAGGCAAAGGGCAGGCCCGTCTTTAATATTGATCGGACCCTGGGCAAACATTTTCTTGGGCCCCCCACCAAGAAAAAAAAATTGTAAAAAATGACAACATGATTGTATATCTCCCTGAAAATCTCACTCCATTTCTGTTCTGTCCTTCAATATATGTGAATAACTTGATTGATACAATTACAATGCATGATAGTAGAAAGCCATGATTAGACATAATGAACATGATTAGATAATCAGACTTAACGGAGACATGATTGTTGGTAATTTGACATGATACAGCGTTATTGAAGGTTTAACAGAGGAGGAGCCTAGCTCCTCAAATTGTATATCTCCCTGAAAAGCTCACTCCATTTCTGTTCTGTCCTTCATATATATGTAAATAACAGAAATGGAGTGAGCTTTTCAGGGAGATATACAAATTTTATATCTCCTTTATATTTCTCCTTTTTAATTTTATCACCTACCTGCCTCAGTCAGTCCTCGCCTGGTGCCAGTCTGCCTCTTTCCGGATGTCCTAGACGTGGGTGAGGCACCCATCCGCACAGCCTCACGTCCTCCAGGGAAGCCCGTGATATGTCATGCTATGGGGCCGGGGGAGGATGCGATCGTGCAGATCGCATAGGACAATACGTTATGGCATTGCCGTATGCGGCCACTGCCATAACGTATTATACTATGCGACCCGATCAGCAATTTTCTGCGGGCAGGGGGCTCAAGGGGCAGATGCTTTGGGCCCCACAACCTTTATTGGTTAAAGACGGCCCTGGCAAAGGGCCTTGACAGGCTTGTGTTCTCCAGGACATACCAGTTTGCTAAGCTTTTATGGTGGTAAGCATGGAAGGAGTTAGAGGGTATGGGGCATGGGGTCCCCTAAACAACAAATTCTGTAATGCTTCCAAAGAGTTCAGTATGGCAGCCTCAAGCATAACAGATGAGTTAGTCGTATCCGACAACAGTCACCAACGAGCCATCACCAGTTGTGTGGCAAGAAAATATTTGTGAAAGTCTGGTAATGGCAAACCTCCCTTAAGGATGTGATGAGTTAAAGTGGAAAATGTGTACCTTTGGAAGCTGGGATCCCCACAAAAAAGACAATATTAGTTGGTTAATTTGTTTAAAATAAATCTTAGGTAACCACACAGGGGAATTACGAAAGAGATAAGAAAATTTAGGCAGAAGCTTCATTTTAAGAATATTAATTCTCCCTAAAAGGCAAAGGGGCAAGTTCGCCCATGCCTTTAGCCTCAGTCGCATGCCTTGCAACAAAGGAAGCAAATTAAGATAAAAAAATTCTTTAGGTGATCTAGAAATGACAATTCGTAAGTAAGTGAAGGAGTCAACCCATTGCACCTGAGTCATCGTCTTGGTAACCTCCTTAGCATCTACATTAATGGGAAAAAGTACAGATTTACGCCAGTTAACTCATAGAACCGATATAGCAGAAAACGCAGTAAGCTCCTGCAAGGCTTCCTGTAATGAAGGTTCAGGGTCATTGAGGAACAAGAGCTGGTTGTCCACATATGACTCCACACTCTCCTCCAGCCAACCCATCCTGAGTCCTTTGCTAGATGGGGCCACCCTCATGGCCTCCGCAATGGCTTCCATTGCCAGGGCAAAGAGAGTGGGAGACAGCAGACAACCGTGCCGTGTGCCCTTATGTATATAAAGGTTGCAGACATATCATGAAGATCAAGCAGCGTAGTCAGGAGTTTTCAACAAACTCTGTAGGCCTGCAGCACATTCAGGGAGGTCAAGTAAACATTGTTGCGGCGCAGCCTGTTTTCAGTATCCACTGCCTTCTCCTGCAGTGCTCATAGTTGTCGTTGCAGTGCTTTTATCTCAGCAGAAACCGTCTGCACCATCTCCTCCACCTCGGATATCTGACCCTCAGCTTCCATGATGCACGTGTGGAACTTATCCATGTCACAGCGTAAAAAGCTGACATCAGCAGACAGGAAGTCAATCTTTGTAGTGAATGTCTCCTTGCAGGAAGTGATGGCATCCCCACCGACAGCTTGCTACACCAAGATGGCCGCCTCCAAAGTGCCACGTGTCAGGCCCGCTGAGGAACGGGAGGATTTGTGCTTGCTGGGAGGCATCTAGACCACAGCAGACAGGGTCGTCCAGACATGGTAAGTAGAAAACAACACCCGAAGGTAAGCAGAAAGTAGAAAATAAGCACCAGGATTAGCGTAGGATGAAGAAACAGAGCAGAGCTCCCCGGACACACATCTACTCTGGATCACATGCCAGCCATGCCCATTGAGCAGTATATTTTCATGAAAGTTTTTAGAAAGGCTGCTCTGCAAAGTTTTAAAAATATCAGTTTCTGAACAAGGCAATTTGCTAAATCCAGCCTTGCAATTAATTTATGGGATTAAAAATGTTGTTTGTGCCCTTACAAGTTTACTTGCAGGCTTTAAGAGCCTGCACATGGACATCTGGAGGTCAGAGAGTGAGTGAGCCCCTGGAGATTGCCTATTTTAAACTAAACAGCAACACCTCAGATACAGAGCAACATTATTAGATACAGTAGATGAACTTTATCATTCACCCAACAAGGAAGCATATAATTACCTTGTGTCTTAAATCTGAAGTTTACTCTGCTTATATTTTGCTTTCTATTATTATTATTATTATTATTATAATAATATTTTCCTGTTTAAGACCCAGTGATGATAATACTGGTTTCTGTGGAACCAGATTGTGGCTGGAAAGCAGGCCAGCAGGGTCCTGTACATAGCTTCCTTTAAAACAGCACTGCATCCTTCCTCAGTACTCTCTCGAGAACCCTAAGCAGTGGGCTGGCTCTTGGAAAGAGCTATGCAAATATCAAAATGCCTTGATGGGTAGTTGTTAGTCTTGAGGAGTTAACGTTCCTAGGCAGGTTGTATTTGCACGCAGACCTTTAATACTTATCAAACTGAACTGGCTAGGAGGACACGGCACTCTGAGATAAAGCTCCTGGCAGACTCTCCATGGCACCTCCCAGGTCATCCAGATCTTCTGTACCAAGGACCAGTTTATC
Source organism: Nanorana parkeri (assembly GCF_000935625.1). NCBI lineage: Eukaryota > Metazoa > Chordata > Amphibia > Anura > Dicroglossidae > Nanorana > Nanorana parkeri. The sequence goes on from NW_017306432.1 coordinate 216,353, forward strand.
ATCCTGCTTCTCAGTCACTGGCTTTAACTGCTTGGCTGTTGGTACAGGGGCTTTTCAGACTTGGTCATCCCTACACATACCAATGCACTTGCAAAAACTATTTCTGGTCCAAAGCCAGGTGCTTCCATCCCAGAAAGTTCTCCATGGGATGAATTGTGTCTTTTCTCCAATCTAAACTAGACCTGTGTCTGGCCTTAAGTACTCTCAAGGGTGAGGTGTGGCCAAAACCTTTCTTTTTAAAAGACTGCTTTTCTCTAACCTCTTGGCGAAGGCATTCATTCAGACTGTTGCTGTCAAGTGACTCTGTGGGATCACAACCTGGTTCTGTCAGCTTTGCAATAACCTCCCTTAACCTCTTAGGGATATCCCCTTGTTTTCTCCCACTTATAAGGTCGCCTTTCTTGTTGCTATCACCTCTGAGAGGAGAGTGTCTGAGTTGGTGGCCTTATCCTGCAACATCTCATTCAACATCTCATTTCTTTCCAATTTGGTATCCTCTTTCCACTCTATCCAGGACATTATGTTTCTTTCTCTATGCCCTGATGCTAAGCATCCTAGGGAGATTTTTCTCCATTGACATGGTGTAGTATATGCTGTTTGAGTCTATCTTTCCACTACTGCTTCTTACAGACAGCCTCATTCTCTCTTTGTCAATTCTGTAGGTCCCTGCAAGGGCATCTGTTTCCTAGATTTTAAAGGTGCTACTTGGTCATCTGTTCATATGCTCATTAAGTTCCACCATGTTGATAATAAGGGCTCCTCTGATTCCTATTCTGGTCTTAAGGTACTCTCTGAGTTCTTTCAAGCCCTTCCTTGACATGTTTTTTTAAGTCTGCCGGTAGGTGTTGGTTGCTGTGTTGCCCACCTCTCAGCTGGACTGCTTTTGGCTGTCCCAGTGTTCTAAGAATTAAAGTAGCCTGTGTCCTGCAATGTGCAATGGAGAAAATAGGATTTTTGTCCTACCAGAAAAGCACTTTTCTCGATCACATTATAGGGCGCAGGCCCCCTCCCTTCTGCTCTGATGATCCACTTATATTATTGCTTGCTATAAAACTAGGTTTACTGAGTAAGAACGGCTATCCATACTGCCATGTTTGCCAGGGTCCAGTCACCTGAAGGCAGTTGCATATAATCGAATGGTCTAAGAATAAAAGGAGTTTTGTTTTCCAAAAATCCTATTTTACTGCTTGTTAAGAATATATAAATATTTATCCTGGTCACAGATTCACTTTAATGAGAAACTAAAAATGAATATGCATACCAGATTGGCTGAATATGGTGGGCATTTGAGTTTCCAATTTGGTTCAATTTACTCATCTCCAGTGGGCTCTTGTGAATACTTTTCCTTTTAGGTTTAACAGCCTTTTATCAACAGCATTGGATTTCATTTGAAAACACACTTAAGCATTATTTTTATAATACAAATGCAAGGTTAATTAGCCAATTGCTTGAAATTGTGCAAGCTCCCAAAACTCTGGCATGTCACATACCTTCAAGGACTGACCTGTGCTCTCTTTCTGTAGCTGCAGGTCTTGTGGAAGATCACACATGTATAATATCTGGAACAAGAACAGTTTTTCGCTAGGTTCCATGTGGTGACTTAGCCATCTTGCCAATTTGAGAGCATTAATGGATTATGTTGTCACAACCCAAGAATCACTGACCAACAGCAGCCTTGACCTCAACATAATACTCCTGACCAGATTACAAAGACATTTTCATTCTATTTTTATTTATGTTTTTTGCCCCTAAGTAACATACCTTCTAAATAAAACCTTGTGTTGTTGTTGTGCTTCATCAGGCAAACATTATAAAACTGAACTCCAGACAACCAGCCAAATACCCAGCTTAGATAGAAATATGGGGAATGTGTTAAATGTTATAGGATTTGTAATTTTGCAAAATCTGTCCTGAAGTTTACATATCAATGCCCACCATTAAAGCTGGGGTGGTAACCTCATTTTTCTTTACTGCATTTAAAATGTGCCTATGGACAATATTTGTTTTGGGTAGAGTGATGAAGGTTTAAAATTCCTTATTAGGGAGATTTCCTGCCCACAAGACAGTATAGGAAGGTAGAGGAAATCTTTACAAAATAAGAGGAATTCCCCTCTTAGACAATTGTCACTGAACCAGTTGTCCACATTAAAATATTTCTGTTCCAGTCCTGATCCAGTAGCAACTAAAAAATGTGGATATTCTCTCACTTTCAGTCCTGGTAACAGTGGTCTTTAGAACAAACAGAGAGGTTAATCTCCATAGCTGGGACACAGACAGCAATAAAAACAGAGGTCGAACACTTCACTACTCCATCCAAAACTACAGAAAAGTTTCTCCTGTACATACACTTAAAGTTACATATCTTCTGACAGTCTGACAGTGAGGAAGATACAACAATAGACTAAAGAAGCCTAGAGTTCAGCTTTAAACACAATATTTTATTAGTCCAGATGATTAATACTTTCACCATGCACTATCCAAGAAAGATATTCTTAATAAGCATTATTAGCCCCAAATGACAGTTCTGTTTGATGTAATGGTTAATAGCATTCCAGCTGTATGCTAGTTTGGCCCACAAAATCCACCACATGTTCTTTTTAAAGAATTAGCCACAGACTATAGAGTGCATAGAGTCTGGCTTCATTCACATCTCCAGCCCACAACCATGCTGGGGAAAAGGAAGATCAGTAATGCCACACACATACAGTATCATATTGACCTGCAATACAGGAACTTTAGGCTTTCTTCTGATTCACAAGAAAGGCATGCTTTAAGAATTCAGAGGATGATTAATCGCACCAGCACCATGCCATAAAGACCTATTCACACTAAGGATGCTTACCTGTAACTTCAGCAGCGCCTAAAATGCATGTAGGATTCTGTGCTTATGTTTTAATAGTATACCTCTTAGAAATGTATTATAATGCTACACAGCTCTAAAGTAAAGCTCTGAAGTTTTCTAAAAAGTGATCTGACCATCACTGTGAATGGCCAAATGTGTTACAAATTGGTTAACCAACTAAGAAGAAGGAAATGCATTTGGAAGCCTGATCTGATATAACAAAAATAAATTAACAAGCCTGACCTGCAAAATGTCACTATCTTTTCTCTTAAGTTAAACATTTAACTTGCTGTTACCATTAGATTGTTACCATTAGATTAGATTAAGAAATGTCTCTACTTTCCTTAATCTTTAATCTGTTATTTATAAACATTTCGAATTTTAGTTATATACCAGTTTAGGTACAACAGAGTGGGATCTACACCTTGATAAATGAGTCACTAACTGCAATCAAAATTGTACTTCTTATTAAAGCTAAACTTCAGCTATATAAATGTATATATACTTATATTGGTCCAGCATGGCACAATGTAAGTATGTATAAATTATTTTTGGCATGGCCATGTAGAATGTGCTCTGATTTGGGAGTGCCCTTAAATTACTGATGAACAACTGAATCTTAAATAAGTGTTGGGTTTATTTACAAATAGGGATATACATACATATTACAATTAAGGGAATTTGAAAGGGGAATTGGGGATAGGAGTTAAGGTTAAGGATCCTACAGCTAGCTACACCATTCTCTCCCTCTCATTCACACAAGCCATGGGTTTTTCTCTGTTCTCCGGACACGCCTCTCTAGCAGGTCTCAGCGAATCACATTCTTGATTGCAGAGTTCAGAAAGACTTGTCTTGTCCAAAGGTCTTGCTTGTCAGCTAGGTTAGTGTCACACAGGAAGAAGGTTCCATCATATGCCCCTGCCCCCATCCCAGCATATATGCCTTGCTGACACAGGTGTGGGCAGTAAATACCAGCAGGGGGTCGGGCTTGCCCCAGGACATGACAGTCCAGCAGATCTCCTTTGATCAGTGTCCAGCCCCAAGAACCCTTTGATGGTCTTCATTTGCATATCAAACAGCACGGGCAGCTCATGATATTAAGGAACCTTTCCATCAAAGATGTATCATAGATGTCAATTATTTTAGCTTCCAACAGGCCATGAGGATCCTGTAAAAAAGGGGAAACAGAGCTACTCCGGGAAGGTCCAGGAACAGCCGCTGTGCTGTGCCACTTCCCCTCTGCACAGTGGGTCTCTTGCTCGACACAGTGGCCATTCAGTAAACACCAAGAGGGCTATTCACAAAAGGGTGAAGAGTTTGGAGAAGGCAGGAGAAGTGAACAATCTAGGACAACATAGCCAAATCTGAAAGTGAGCTGAATTGGAGAATTATTCCAAATCAGCTATTTTGGCCTAGATTGTTCCCTTCTCCTGCCTTCTCCAAAGTCTTCACCCTTTTGTGAATAACCCTGCTAGTATTTTTCTCAGTGAATACTAGGCATTATGTCCTATGTATGGACATGAGGCAGTGATATCAAAACCACTGTGCCAAGCGAGTGTCCCTCTGTGTTTTAAGAACAGCAGGGAAGTTGTTCAGAGCACAGCCAGTGCACTGGAGAAACAGAGAGGGGAGGTGGGAATCCCTGTGGGGAGTGGTGACTGATAGTCACTGCCCTCTGCAGGGAGGAGACTGTAAGCTGAGTGTTAAGCGGTTACATGACCGCTCAGCTCTCAGTATATAAAGCTGGCATGTTACAGCTTCAGTTTCCCATGCTGGCTCTCCTAATACTTTCCTAATAGTTCTCCTTTAAGAAACAGCTAGATATACAGCAATAGTTACATTTATATTTTGTAATATGCGGTTACTGCCGGGAAAATCTTTTCTATATTTGGGAGGGGTAGTAATACTTGTTATCTGCTACAAACATAAGCACTTTCTAAAAGCAAAAGTGTAATGTAGTTTATCATTTCTTTCACAAATATATTAGAAAGTTGGTCATCTATGAAATACATCAATATTCACTTTGATCTCAGTCATTCTGTTGCCTACTTTCATATATCTTGTAGCAGTTTAATATGATTAGAATTAGATGTTTCTTAACATTTAATTGACTTTCTACTTAAATAAATGATGCATGTTCTTCTCCCTGGGGCTAAAAGAAAGAAACTATTCTTGTATATTTGCAAAGTCATCAAAATATAATTTTAGTAAATTTTTCATTTGTGGTACATTCTTTTACAGTTTGAACATGTAACAAAACGTCCTATTTATATAAAATGGCATTGCTGGGAGAAGAGGTTATCTAAAATTGTACAGCTACATACAGGCCTTAGAGGCTAAGGGACTCAAGTTGATGCCACTGGCAGAAAGTGGCTCAACCGAACTTTGCAGAGAAAGGAAAGAAAGAGGAGCAAGAGGTCAAGGAAAGAGAAAGCAAAATAAAATGACGGAAGACATATCCACGGACATGAGATAGTATAGGGAAAGTCAAGGGGGAAACAAAAGCAGGGAAAGGAAAAAAAAAGTAGCAATTAAAGAAAAGTTGAAAGGGGCAGTCAGAGCTAGATTTCCATTTTGGGCGCCTGTAGGCATGAGTGGAAGTCTGTTTAGCCTGAGCCAGCACTCTTACCTGCTGCAGGACCCAACAGCTTTTACATATGCAAAGAAGGACCCGGTCATCACGTAAGGCTGCCCTAAACGCCTGTCTGCATCAGACAGGCGTTTTCCAGGGCGGCCTTATGTAGCGCTGGGGTCATTCCCCTGCATTTTCGAAAGCCGGTGGTTCCCGCTGGTCTTGGAGCAGGAGAGTGCATTTTGTAGGTACCTGCACCGCACCCCTCTATGGAGGGTGCCTGTAGGCATGTGCCTATTTTACCTAATAGTAAATCTGGCCCTGGGGCAGAGAAGAGGTAACGGAGGGTGGGGAGAAAAGAGAGAGGGGAATGAGAGAGGTCAGAAATAATGAGGGTAGAGGCAAAATGAAGAAAGTAGTGAGGATGATGAGAGAGGAGAAAGGAGGAGACAGAGAGGCTAGACAGAAAAATAAGTAAAAAAGAAATGAGGGACAAAACAGAGAAAAGAGAATGGAGCCGTATAGAATTGTGAAGAAGAAGGAAGGGGAGAGAGATAAATACAAACATTAAAGGCAGAAGAGAAATTGTGGTTGTGTACTGGACAAGTCCCGAGGCCTATAGCTAGTAGCCTTATGTCATCTTCTTAAATGAAACAGATGCATCTGCACATTTGTTTTTGGGGAGGATAGATAGATAGATAGATAGATAGATAGATAGATAGATAGATAGATAGATAGATAGATAGATAGATAGATAGATAGATAGATAGACAGACACAGAAAGTGTGACAATAAATACTGATTAAGAAGAAAATTGAATAAATATACAAGTCAGAACATAGCAAGGGTGTACAGGTTCTGAGGCCACATAGATGGGTATTTTTGTTCCTATCAGAAGGCATTTAATCACTATGTTTGTGCTTAATAAATGTCCTAATACATTGTCAATTCTCCCACAGGTGCCTTAATCATTGCTCCATTCAGCCTCATGGGTTCCATCAGCAGACAAGAGGGAGACAACAGAAAAATTGAAGGCTGAAGGGAAATAAAGACAGATGAGGGTAGACATCAAGAAAGCAAGATAGGCTGTGAAAACAGAGGATCCAAAGGTGGGGGAAAAGAAAATAAAAGATCAATGAAGGAAGAAATTTAATTATCTTAATAAGAAAAAGAAGGTGGACAAGAGAGAAAGGGGAGGTGGGAAGGCTTAAATAAAAGAAAGAGATGGGGTTCAAAGAAGGGGCAGAGGACAAAGAGAAACAAAGGAGAGATGGAGAGAAAGTGAGAAGGAGTGAGAAAGTGCAACATGAGGGATAGCAAAACAGGTATAAAAGAATAGGCAGATTATCTATATGTAGAAGAGACACAGTAATACTCAGCACACCCTGCTTACTTTCACAATAGGCATCTTGTAGAAACATTTAATGGATTAGATGTAAATGATGAACTTGAGTCAGAGCTAAGCCCAGGAGCCAACTTATGGAAAAGTCTTATTATGGGTAAATGCTTACAGCAAGTTCATCTTGATGATATGTCACAACATAATGGTCTGTTCTGTCACAGGGGATCAGCAAATGTTGTTTTTCTATATGTTAAGTGCAAGGCCAGGGCTGACATAACATGCCGAGATACGCCTTGGTCCATGGAATGTGTGCAAGGAGATGAGGGAGAGGAGCTGAACATGAAAGGTGACAGCCTGGTTCTGATCTTAACCCTTCACCATTTATTTCATGCTTCACCAACTGTCCTCACCTAACATAAGTAGTCTCTCAATATCTGCTTTTTCAAAGAGGTGCTTTTGCCAAAATATTATCTTTTCATCCAACAAAATAATAAACATACTTCAGGGTCAATGGAAACTGTGTGCCTTTCGTCATAGATTTCTAATATGCTAATATCTTTTAATAAACGTTAGCTCATTGATATTTGTACCTCACTTAATATTGCATGAGTGTATATAAACTCTAACAATAAACTTCTAGTATTAGCTCCCATTTGGTCTGTTAAATATACCAAATGCACGTGTTTTGATACTTCTGCTCGATAAGTGCAAAAATGACCTGTTGATCCTGCCAGAAATCTTGTGATCTCCTAACTTCCTGTACATTCTGCTGATGCTACGTTTATATCAGATAGCATTGCTTCCAGCTTTCTGTGGGTGACAGAACACCATAGCCTCCTATGTTGGGGAGCTGAAGAGAGAGGGAGGTGTTTTGTAACCCTAAAACACTTGCATGATGAAACGGTTCTCACGATTTTGTAGTAATATATTTCTTGCTAAATTAGCTTCTTATTAGGTTTATATGAGATGTGTACTGAGAGAAATATGTAATAGGTGATCCATACAGTAATATCCTTCCAAATTATCTTTAGTGTTGATTCTGACAACCTGACTTTAGTACACTTCACCCAATATAAGGATGCTCTAGATCAGCTAGTATTGAAAGAAACAGTTTGGTTTGCTAGCCAGGCAACTAGCATTTTTAGTAGTGGCAGCAATAGCAACCTCCTTGTTTCTATCAGTAAAGGTTGGCTTCCAGCCACCTCAAACGTGCTCATCTCCACAATATGTGTAGCCTGAGTGGGGGCCTATGCTCAGTGTCATCTCACATCCCATCAATTTAAGGTTACCTTTAGTCCCTTTTCCCGGGGACAGTCCCTGTTTTGAGGGCTCTGTCCCCTGGAGACAGGTGCCCCTGGAAAAGTCCACAGCTGCCATGAATGCAGTCAAACTCTGTAATTATTTTTTTAAGCTTAAAAACTTTACTGGCAATTGAAAGGGGCACCCTGTTAGGCACCCTTTGGAAGCACACCCTGCCTGGTTTCACACAGAAGTGATTTTACTGCACCGGATCAATGCAGGTCACTGCTAGGACACATAGAAAACCATTGTTTTCTGTGTGCCCTGTTCATACCATTACACAGGTGTGATGGGCAGTGCTCTTCAAAAAAATGCAGCATGCTGCATGTTATTCTCAGTGCACTGGATGTCATTGCACGGCGGTGCACTTACCACTGAACTAGGCCTTACATACTACTGAACTCTGTGTTACTTACTACTTAGGACCCCTGTACTCCATGTGTTACTTGCTCCTCACACTTTTATTCCATGCATTACCTATTCCTAACCCCTGTACTCTATATGTTACATACTTTTGATTCCTGCTGGGCACCATACACTCTTGACCCCTGTGTTCTGCATTATACACTCCTGACCCTTGAACTTCATGCGTTATGCACTCTTGACCCCTAAAGTTGGTGCATTAGACACTCCTGATTCCCTCACTCTGTGGGTTTCACATGGCTGATCCCTTCACTCTGTGTGTTGCACATTCTTGACCGATAATAGAGTAGGCTCAGAGTTTATTTAACCATGGATCTTCAGCTCCTCCCACTGTTAATGCACTGCATATGTGCTGCATTCTTTTACTCATTTTGGTGCCCAGGGTACTTTCTCTTTACATCTTCAATGTCTGCTTCCTATTACAGAAAACTGTTGGGTGTGGTTAAAAGTGGGCGTGGTCCATAGGGTGCCCCCGGATTTCATTTTGAAGAACCTGGTAACCTCTCATTAACGATGATAATTATGTGGGCCCTTTATAGATAATAATGAGATAGGAGGGGTCAGGCCCAAACATAGTACACTCTGCATGCATAATAGGCTAATATGACTTCCCTAATGATCATAAGTAGTTAATATAGCTTTGAATAAAATATTATGTACACTATGTGTAAAGGATAAAGTGAATAATTGCTCACCAAATGACGGAAATACCCATATTTAGTTATGAGAGGAAATAACCATATTTAGCTATGAGCAGAATTTATCATGCAGTAATCATGCGATACACATCATATAATCATCCTGATTCAGGAATTTGTTTTCTTTGTTGTAGTATGTCAAGTTTAACAACTAAGTATTATTGTCTGAAAGTGTATTGTGCTTACCTCCTTTATGGCATATAAGGGAGCCACCACTGCTGCCTCAGCCCTGAATTCTTTTGTTTTTTTTCAGGACTCTTTTACTTAATGTATGTGCTTGTGGTCATTACTGAACACTTAAAACCCAGCTTGAGTCACAGATATAGATACACACAGGGGTTGTACCACCATTTTCATAGTCTTACCTCCACATTCCCGTTCTACAGCAGTTCTACATAGCGTCTAAATATGGCTTTGCATCCTACACTCATGCTAGCACTCAGTTCCCCCTCTGCCCCATTCACACCTAGCGACATACCTTTTGCAGCGGATCCGCACGGCCGGGATAGCGCGACTTTCGGGGCGACGTTCCAGCGACGATCCAGCGACGGTAGCGCGACCTTCCCCGTCGGGCTCCATAGAAAAAAAGCAAAATCGCGCAAAATCCGCAGAAAAAAGGGTCCGGTAGAAGCGACTTGCGACCGCGACGAGCGACGCGCGACATGGAGTTAAGACAGCTCCATTGAATAACATTGGCCGGCGACTTCTCGCGATATCGCGCGGCAAAAATGCGCGATATCGCGGCGGAAATCGCGCGACAATTCGCTATATGTGAACGGGGCCTAATACAAGTCTGTGTGAGCACACTTGTGATGAGGGGTGTGGCTGTTATTCAGCTATGCCAGCACAGAACACTGGTGTAGGCAGACAGGAACAGGATTTTCCTTGAGAGAAATGTGTATTTTAAGGCATTTCCAAACAAAAATCAGTCACAAATTGTAACCCGTGCAAGCACAGGACTATAAAAATATACAAATGTGAGATTTCAACTGGACTTTATGAGTGTCATATCTCTCCACAGTTATTATTTAATAAATTACATATTCATTGTTATTTTGCTAATAATTGTCTGTGTCTAATCCTTTCTCTACATGATGCCGCCCTGCCAATCATGTCACTCAACATTACACCATTGTAAAAACGATGTACCTTAAGCTGATTACATTCACATACAGTATTTGCAGTAGGTAAGAGTGTTTGATTTCACATCAAACGTCTCAAAATGTATCTGTATCCCTTCTGGATGTTAACATAAAATTTCTCTCCAACTGCGCTCTTAGCAGCTAGCTACCACATTAATTATAAGTGGTTCATTCACTTGTCACTGGTCACTGGTTTGTCAATGTATTTAATGAGTCTATGTTATAGAAGTGCAAGAGAAGGTGGGCAAATAGTGTCCTGACCAGGATTCGAACCAAATCCGAAGCCAGTCCTGGCCAAATACTATAATACAAGGTTAGGCAGTCAGGCACCTTTCCTTTATATCTATTTGTAATGTAACTGTGCAAAAGAATTGTACTGTCTTTATGTGGATGAGTGTGACATTGTTTTAACATTCCTTTTTAAGAGATATAGGGGTCTATTCACAAAGCTGCCGAAGGATCTGGCCGTAGCTTCGGCCGATCCTTCGGCTAGCTTCATTTAGTGGTTGAACTGCCACTATCTGGATGTTGAATCCGTGCTTTTTAAATTAAGGTGAAGTGAGCGTTTAGAGTCTCTATTGAATATACTGCCAGTTTAATTATCCTCGTGGCAGCTAGTGAATTATAAAGTGCAAAATCTCTATTCAGTGCAAATGTGCAATAAATATATATAGATGCATAGATAACACAATATTGGCACAATTTCTTTTTTTTTGTAAATTGTGCCAATATTGTGGTATCTATGTATCTATATAATATATAATAATAATAATAATAATAAACAGTAAAATCAAACATATTCAAACATTTACAGAGAAGTTATTGTAGATTACGTAAATTATATGATCTAACAGTAAAATGTTTGATAAATGTGATATAAAATCAGTATTATTATGTTACATATTAGAGGGAATTTCTAGAAAGTAAAATCTGCTGAGCCAAGGAGAATGTTCAAAGGGGAACATCATGATTCCCTGGGGTCACCAACTTAATTGCTGCATCATAAATCACCCTTTATTTAAGGAATTCAGATTTTCATGTAGATTACGTTGTATGACTACACAAATAAGTTAGCAAAATGGTTTACAATCCTTTGACATTTAGTGGCTAAAAGTACATATATATATTTAAAAGGCCACGTTTATGTAGACATATGTTAATCTGGCAAGGGATTGTGGCTTTTCTGTAACCAGCAGCAAGTGTGGGCTTCTTCTAAATAATAGTCTAATTGCCACCACAACACCTTGCAGTGTTCAGTTGATTTACTTGTGTCACTTTGAAGGAGTAACTGTTGCTGTGAACATAAGTCAGGAGTGCTGTAAGCTGTACACGTCTACTTGAAGAAGCATGGTGCTTCTGTCCCCTTTAATCACAGGTTTTGCCTTATCATCTTTTTTTCTTTTTTTTATATAGTGCAACATTATTTTGGTTTAGTACAATTCCCTCAGTTAGGTTTATTTGTGTGAGCCTTCCGGGTCTCAGACCTCAATTTTGCCAGAGTTGCAATCCTTGAAACAATCAATGGCTGGCACTGATGGGGCAGAATCAGATAAAAAGAGACTTCAAGACTTTTACAATTAATGTAAGGCAAAAGGTAAAATAAAAGTCCACAGAAGATAGAAAGCAGACCAAGATCATAAGAAGAACAGCAATCATAATTAGGATTAGCACTCCAAATGTTCTGAACATGTTGAGTAGAATTTATAACTGGTCACTGATGATGTTGAACATACTTTCTTGAACATACTTTCTCTGCATTCTCAGTAATAAAACCCACCCTTGACTGTAAACAACTCTAGGCATTGTAAAATGGAGCCAGGTAGGTGTAGACTACATCCCCGCAACCACCACCAATATTAACTTCTGTATCCCAACATGCCCCCTTGTCTATGGGTCAAGATGTCCTATTACTAGTAGTAGGCAACCAATTAATTCTCTTAGCCCAGACTAGTACTAGTCAGATTGCCTACTGCTTCAGCATTACACCTAATATGTGTGTATTTTCAACATACTGTCAATTCCTACTCTAGAGGTCCAGTTGTCCAAGGCTCATCTCTTCGTATCCAGGCCTGTTACTTCACATTCTGAATATGACACTATTTGAATGTTTGGACGGATACCCATGCCAATGGCAAATCAAGGGAATGCACAAATATTTGAGGAGGCTCTTGGGTAACTCATTTTTATAACTGAGCTGATTTCTATAGGACTGAAATCTTTAGACAGTACAGCAGCTCATATAATTAAGGTGACCTACATTTGTAAAAATCTCTCAAACTCTTTTTGGATGCTCTGATTAATGCTAGCCTTGTTATGGCTCAGTTATAGTACATTTGAAACTTTGCCAGTCTCACGATCTTAGATAATGGATGTGAAGTCCATCTAATCAAGTATTAGACATATAAAAATATGGTTAAACAATGTAAATTTTGCACACGAGTATTACATTACCTTTGCATTTCAACAAAATGCAAACACATCCCAGTTAATCTCATTAAACAAATCTGATGCATCAGAATAATTTTAAAATCTCTTTGTTGATCCAAAGTAGTCCAAACATTGGCTGTGCTTTAACCTCATAATTCACAGTCTTATGTTTATCTGCTTCTCTTAGTTATTACAACTTTTCTAACCAACTGTGTTTCTCAGCCCTTGTTTGCAGGCCACCATCCAAATGTACTAAACATAACAATTTGAGATGACCCAAAAGGTCTCTGTGATACTCTTTTTTGTTTATCTTTAGTGTTAGCCGTTTTCTAATATAAGCAATGCTATGGCGTTGACAACCTTTGACTGTGGCTGACCTTAACTACCAAAGTTTGACTTGATCATCTAGTTAAAGATAGAAGATTCAATTCAGTGCTTCTACTGTGGCATAACATTCATATTTAAGTTATTTTTACTAGATCCCTAAAGAACAATTTGAGGCAAGAAAGCTGCTAAAGGTCTTTGGGGAACATTGCAACTGTGTAGTGAATGTTCATTCTATCAGCCCTTAATCTGAGTTGTTTATTATCAATTGAAGCCATATTCAATAGGCCTCTCAAAGTGCTTCTGGTAGACTACAGCTTTTCATTGCATTATTCTATGGTGTGCTACCTCCCAGTCTGAGAGCTATAGCAGACAGTATGTGAACCTAGATTGCCAAGATTTCCACAGGCTCAAAAGTAGAACCGGAAAACAATGAATACTAACAGGGTTATTCACTAAAATGGTGAAGAGTTTGGAGAAGGCAGGAGAAGTGAACAATCTAGGGCAAAATAGCTGATTTGGAAACATTCTACAATTCAGCTCACTTTCCAGTTTAGCTATGTTGTCCTAGATTGTTCACTTCTCCTGCCTTCTCCAAACTCTTCACCTTTTAGTGAAAACAGACAGTTATTCCAGGATGAAAAATTAAATCCAATCACTTTGTAGCCTATGAGTTGATGTGAGGTAGGTGCCTAGAACATAGCTACATTGATTTACCTGGCCTTTCCATTTTGCAGAAAGTGTATCATTAGAATATAGTTAAAGCTGACTAAATCTATTAAACACTAACTATTTAATGTACCTTTAACCTACACTAATGAGAAAATATGTATTATACTTACCCAACAAGTGAAACAAATGGCAAACACACTCATCAATTCTTAACTAGCTTTTATGTAAGGTGCAGAAAGAAGGACTTTACACAGTACAAAAGCAAAAAAAAATAAAATCGGGGGCTTTTGTACTGTGTCATTCCATGTGCACCATACTTTAAAGCTAGTTATGATTTGATGAGTGTGGTTGTCATTTGTTTCACCTGTTGGATTTGGTGTGGGGACACACTGGGGGCTTCAGCTGCATTGTGATGTGCTGGGCTTCTGGGGTGTCCCTGTGTCTTTAAGGAGTATTGGGCTGCTTCCTGGCAAACCTGCACCCAATTCATCCTTTGCTATATATGCTTTTAAGATAGCGGGTCTCATAGATTAGAGTTAGGACCACACTACACAGAGGGGCCTTGACGAGGCAGTGCGTCTTCCACATATTTTTTAAAAGGTGTGCAACTAAAACCAATGGTGATTTCTCTTCTTTTTTTTTTCTTCTGACGGCAGCTAACGGCTTTGTTGTCAGAAGGAAAAAAAAACATACAGGGAAAGGTTTAACATTTCTGGGAGAAAGTGTTTCTCTCCTGGGAGCCTGGGAGCCTATTAGACTCCCAGAGCGTCCGGGGGAGGAATGACAGATGGCATTCCTGGTTACCAGGTAACCAGGAACGCCATCTGTCATTACACACTGAGAACACGGAGAGGCCGCTGTGATATCATAGTGGCCTGGCCGGGTTCTCAGTGTGTAATGACAGCGTCCCTGGTTACCTGGTAAACAAGGACGCTGATCTCTCTGCAAGTGGCTGGAGCCAGCCGTAAGTTCACGGCTGGCTCCGCCCAGCTGTCAGAAGCAGGCTGTCGGCGGGCCAATGGCCGGCCGCTCGGCCAGCTTCAGCTTTCACCTCGGCTCAGTCGAGTCGAAGCATATGCCTTCGGCTCGACTGAGCCGCTCGGCCGACTTCGGGAGCTGTACGGGCTATAGTGAATAGCCCATACAGCAGCCCTTCGGTTCTACTGAACCGAAGGGGTCCTGGGGCTGAAGCTAGCTGAAGGATCAGCCGAAGCTATGGCTAAATCCTTTGCCAGCTTAGTGAATAGACCTCACAGTGAGCTCTCCCTCCCATTGTCCCTGCAGTGGCTGAGCTCAGTGCTGCAGCATCAGGGCCCAGTGGATATCCAGGGGGCTAGAAATAACCTTAGTGCTCTTCCAGCAAACCTGCGGTATAGTACAACTGGTCAAAGCTGTGCACGTGCCTGTCACTTCACAAGGGAGAATATACTGTACTCATAGGAAGTTGTTGTTTGATGGGGCTTCTCTATGCCTACTGCAATCATTATGCCAGTGTTAATTAAAAGGATAGGAGGGCCAAAACTGCTTCTCTGCCTTGGGCTCTATTCTGCTTTAACCCCTCTTCATCACCAACTAAGTAAGAAAATGACACTAAACTCTTGAGTTATATCTTAAAAATGCATTCAACAACCTTAACTAATAACAAAAATGTATCTTATTTGTGCATCACCCTCCTGTAGATCCTCAAATCATCTCTGCATTTGCACTGACACTGTCCTTCCTTCAGAAAGGTGGCTAATTTTGTTCCCCATGGTCCCTGCTTGTGTTGTAAAGTAGCCACTGCTCCAAGCTCGCTCTCATGATGGACTACAATCTCATGTTTAGTTTACTAATTTGAATTGAGATTGTAGTCCATCATGGGAGGGAGCTTGGAGTGGTGGCTACTTTACAACACACACAGGGACCATGGGGAACAAAATTAGCCACGCTCCAGAAGGAAGGACAGTGTCAGCACATATTGAGAAATGATTTGAGAATCTACAGCTGAGTGATACACAAATAAGATAATTTTTTTAAATAGTTGAGGTACTTGAATACATTTTTAAGTTTTAACTCCTGAATTTAGTGTCACTTTAATGCCACATTGGTCACTGCAACAGACTTCATGAGCACATATAGAAACCTGTAGATGTTTATGTAAAGTCTAGAAAAAAATGTAGACTAATTAATACTGGTTCACTGGTGCAGGCCAGTGAAGACTGAAAATCTAAACTCCCAGACTACATACAACTCTCACAGGTTAGTCTTGTTAAAGTAAACTGTCCCATACCTGTGCAAACTGGGCAATTCAAACTGATATGATTTAAAAAAACAAAAATTTACTGACCAAGGTGATTCCTATAAGACTGAAATCCTCAGACAACACAGTAACCAGTAGAGCTAAAGATACTGACATCTCAAACTATAGGTACATTTTGGCTTTCACTGTAAAATGCTAGCTTGGTTCCACCCCTTTCAACTCTTGAAAAATACTATTTGTGAACAGGGGTGCCAATCATTTTGAAGGGCTAATAGAGTGGCTGCATTGTATGCATAATCTTGGAGAGCCAGGAGCAGCAACTAAACAGCAACCACAGTTGTTGCTGACACACAAAAAGAGTATCCTTAAAAAAAATGGATGCTGCTATATTTAAGCCGAGCTAAATGTAAAAGTTAAAAAAATTACACAGTCCAAAAAAAAAATCTGATGCCAGAATTCGGTGTTGCTGACTCCACACCTCCCAAACTTGCAATTTGTAGCATTTTTTTTCCATGTTGCCCTCAAACTCGATTTAAAAGGACTCTTGCCCTGTTGTATAATATTTTTTTTAAAAACAGCACATTTCAGTTTTAATATTTAAAAAGAAATCTATTCACATTATTTAAACATCTGGATTTTTTTTACTGACTAAGATTGGTTGTAGTAATGCTGTGAGTAACAAATTAATTCAGAACTTCGAGCACACCTTTATTTTAATAGGATGTTCATCATGCTACTTCATTTGCAAGAAGATTTAATTGGTGGTTGTCAGCACATTTTTCAATTGACTAAAACGTTATAATGATAGATCTCTATTTTAGAATGACATATTTTTTCCACCTGCTTAGTTTCTTTTCATGTCCTATCAAAATTTTAAAAGCAGAAAAAAAAAAAAAAACTTACACCCAGTTCCTGCCAAGAAGAGCTTAGTAACAAAATATACAAAGGGCCACCCTTAGCCATAGTACCTGGAACACACAACTTTCCTATAATCCAGATAAGATTTTCATTTGTTTACTGAACTTATAAGAATAGATTCCGGCTTTATCTCCTTCTAGGGAAATAATTGCTATTTAGCAACCAGAAATTAATACTTGTAATGTAATAAGTGATACACAGTAGCTCTATTTTATTTAAAAAAAATACATAATTTATAGCTCCAGAAAGATGTCAAAGCCCAACTCCAGGCACAGCTCATTTTATCTTTTTTTTTTCTTAGTCTTTCATTTTCATATTAATACTGTAATTTATTTTATTACTTCAGGAGCTCTCTAGGCTAAAATGTTTTCTTTTTAGTTTTGGAGCAGGTAGGGAAGGGTGAAAATCCCTGTCAGCTTATCTTTTGTCATTTCTGTTCCCTTGGGCAAATTTATCTTTAGGTTTTGACATGGAGAATCAGCAGAAACTGAGAAAGAGGTGCTACAAAGTGGCTACAAAGTAGGAATTTTCCTCTTAGCCAGTTGTCATCAGAACAGATGTCCCCATTTACCCTCACCTCTTGTTTTGACAACTGTAACTTTTTGGATTTCCCATCACTTTCTGTCTTGCTGGCTATGGTCACCAGGACAAACATTGAGGGTTAACCTACCTAGCATGGATGCAGACAGCAATTCAAACCTGACAGGGGTTCTAATCCTATCCTCTGTCTGAAACGATAGCAAATGTATGTACATACATTTTAATGATCTATGTAAAAAGTAATTCTACATGCAGGGATTTACCAAGAAAATGCTGATGGTAATACAGGTGCATTACAATGCAGGCAAATATTACTGCCAAGTAAAGTAGGTGATCATAGATGACAGTGTTTAATCTCCCATGTTTGATTGGAAGGTGTAAAAATAAGGTAAATTAAAAATAAAAATAATCTAAGGCAAGATTTAGGAAATTGGCAGGGCCAAATTCCCATCACTGGAGCCTGTAGGCATGTAACCTATCACAACCATAGTAACATGCCTTTACTAGATTCTCATTTTTACACAGAACATTTTTTTGTCTTGTCCTAACTAGTATTTAGATTCAGATTTTGCTTAAATTTTCAAAGTTTGAGTTTTGCGAATTTGAATTTCAAATTACTGAAAGTTCAAAGAGGACTGTTTTTTACTGTAACTTTTGGTCTTGTAAAAAGCTTTTGCCACCCAAAAGACATGGGAAGCCCCCACAGCTGTGGAAGACCTTTGCTAATGCAAAAACAGTGGGATAAAGGGACCACTGCTTTGAAGGTGTGGTGTGAAAAACACATAAATCCTTTAAACTACAGGTTTGGGAAAGACCCTAAAGCTGTGCAAAGTTTTATGAAACCACCACAGTTTTCATGGACTGTATCAGTGATGTAGTACTTTGGCAATTGATATTTGGCTTTAAAATTATGGCTGACAGACAGAAGCAGAACCCCATGACGTGAATGCTATTCATATTCAAAAATCAAGTTTTCAATATGAATTTTTTTAATCCTAAAATTCAAGACAAATTATGTTGCCATATATACTCATTAGTAGTCATAACCTATCTAAGAATATTGTGAAAATGTAATCATGTCATATAAACTTATATGAGATCGTTATATTACTACTGACAATGAGATAAAACAAATATCAATGATAATTATAAAGGGAAAACATCTTGATCACCTATAGGCAGAGACCTACTATGCCTAATGGTTAATCTAGCCATAACCAATGAGACCTACAACATTTGACCAGCATTGCACAGTACTGCAAAAATGTGGCATGATTTTGTATCCTCGGTATGAATGTCCACCCAAAAATTAAAAAGTACCCATTGGTTTCATATAGAGTCAATTAACTAAGGCTCTGTTCACATCTATGTGATGCCGGAGCACATCTGATGTTGCAGGCGATCTTCTATCGCCTGCCCTTGATGGCACCCCAATGCATGTAGCCATCAAATGTGCATTGTATCGTAGCACATTGCATGGTAATCTATAACAATGTGTAGTAGTGTGTTGCAAAGTGGTGCACATAATTCTTTTGCTGCAATCTAGCTGTGTGATGTTGCATGGCAGAGGTGTAAACGAGAGCTAAATTATAATGCAAGGGCATTTAAACCCCTTAATGACCAGGGCTATTTCACATGCTTATGATCACTGCAAATCTTGCCATTTTGCCGGGTTTAGATTCAGCTACATATAACTTTTTGACTATTTTTTGCATATTAACCCAAATGTTACACAGTTTTACTGAGGACAATTTTTTTTTAATTGGCATGCTTTAAAAAGTTACTTACAAATGTATTCTTATTAATCAGGAAAATACTGAGAATACTAGAAGAGTTTTACAAATAGTAGAAAAATAGTCTGTGCAAAATTAGTAACTGCTTCTGCCCAGTTATGACACCAAACACATTCTCCTGTTTGCTTTATATACAGTCATACAAAGCATGCATGTGTTATTCACTTTTGTGTTTATTTGTCTGCATATCACTTTGCTTGTGTATTTATATTTTCAGGCCTTTAGAATACACAGCAAAACTCTACATTGCAAAATTACACTAACTTCTGCTAAATGTACTCCATTTACAATAATGGACACCCAGATACAATCATTTATGATTTTTTTCCCACGCAATGTCATTGTACATGCACCAAAGAATGTATTTGTTTCAATAACTTTTGTCTTTGAAGGTTTTATTTAGTTTTGGAGTTGTTTGGAGAGTAGATATGAATTGTTTAATTCTAAAAATTCCACCTAGAGCATAATAACAAACTGCGGGTTTGTGCAAAATGTCCCTGAATGTGTATTATTCGCTGCCAGTAGATCAACTCAGAAGTGATAAACTGCATTTTGATTTACGGACAGCAGTTTTTCCATAGATTTATGTATTCTGTATTTTGGGAGGCCTTTAAGTGCCAGAATGCCACAAAAAAAGGCTATATAATCTTTTTCTAATGTCACCCTAACTTACAAGCAAACTGCACCCTGAGGGGAGTCACCAGTGCACCCTGCATTCACTGTAAATTGGTCTAGAGAGTAATACTGACATCATTAGCATCATTAGGTCATCACTTAATCGCTGACAACCATCCAGCCCGGAGAAGAGGTGAACCAATAGGTATTGATTGGTGCAGAGTTTTTCTGTCTATTTCTATATCTATTTATGTGAATTAACTTGCAGGCAACCAATGATGCACAGTACTACATTTAGAAGCCTAATAAACAATTTCTATTGAAGTTGTTTAATTAGTCAGTTTGTTACTCACATGCCTGTCATTAAAACACTTATGACCAGAAATATCACTGAATGATAGATTTATTAGATTCAGGATTACCGTACAAGTCAGCTTGTTTACTACAAACCTTCAAATTGTGGGCCATTATAATTTCTAACAGTTGTCTGTACTGCCCTTTACCCACCAGACAGATTCAAATCTGTCCTGGTAAATGACAAATGTATTTATTTATTGCTCCTAGAGAGTTAGTACGGTTATATTACTAGGGATATTACGATGCAATCTCCATTAGATGCAGGTGTTGAAATATGGGGGTTAACCCTTTTGCTGCCAAGCCCTCAGGAACGCTTTACACCTCAGCTGGTCAGTCCATTTTTGCAATTTTTCCCATTGTTTTGATTCACTATTGCTGCGTTGCTAGCATTTGTAAAATACCTCCCAAACCATATGTTTTTTTGAAAACACTGGCCCGGTAGAATAAAAAGATGGTGCTACTAATTTTGTAGGTCCTGCGATAATTGTGCAAATGTTTATCAAATCAATATGAAACCGATAAAAATACACAATTCAATTGGTAAAGCACACTAAAATCAGTATCAGTGCTCACAAAAAATACTTTTCCGACTAAATCTAAAAGATAAAACTGTATAAAATTAATAAATAACAAATATTTGTAAATGTTAAATTGCGCCTTTTTGCGAAACGATAAAAAATGAAGTAATGCAAAACTGTAAATAAGCAACTTATTTTAAAAATTGTTTGCGTGCTGTGCTGGTGTATGTGTTGTGGTAAAACTATATAGGCGTACATGTAATCGCAACACATTTACGTTATTTTAAAACAGGAAGTGATGTAATGAAATTCCTCTTCATTCGTAACTGGGGACACATAGTACTATGTGTCCCCAGTTGTTTACAAACATTGAAGTGATCACATGATTACTCCACTGTTTGCTCTGCACAGAGGATCCTCCGCTCGGCCACGCACAAAGACGATGTCATCCTGAAACTGACAGGATAACAGTGTCTCTCTTCTCTCCTCCCCGTGGCTCCTCTCTTCTCCTTCTTGGCCATCCTGGATTAGAAGCGGCTCCCTTCCCCACCGGCTGAAACCATCCATTTCTCCTTGAATCCCCACTGCCTCAGCCCATACAGACGGGGGAGAGCAGCAGGGATCCGAGGAGAAGCAGGAGGAGCGGCTCCAGGCGGGGAGGAGATGGCAGATGGCGGTGCCGGGTGGGGGAGGGTGCCCAGAATTTTTGTTAATAGCTTTCATCAGCGGCTTTTAAGCCGCTGATGAGAGCTATTGTTTTAAAAGGGACCATCAGGAGAACCATTCTGATATAAGATCATGGTCGCTAAAAGGTCGACCATGAGCTTATAGCAGAAGGGGGGAAGCCACTGACATATGGCATACTGACATGGACAGCTGGAAACAGTTGTGTTCTGCCGTGTGCAATATGTCAGTGGCAGGGAAAGGGTTAAGTATTATTAGTAGTATTGAACTCGCAAACTTTTTTTTCAATAATGAATCCAGATCAAACAAATATACATTGCTCAGTAAAGTATTGCTTTATAGTTTTGCCCAAATACTTTCAATCATCATGTTTCTGAACAGCTGCTTCCAAGTCTCTCAGCTCAGCTTCTTAGAACTTCCTGTCCAGTTCAAGATCCCAAAGGACAGTGCAATCTCCAGCAACTGTTCATCTACTAGCTTGTAAAAGAGAGGAGAGGGGGCCATGGGTGAGTAGTAGCTCGATTTGCTGTGTCTGTGTGTTTGTGGAGACACACACAGCTTACTAGCACACACAAGGGTGACTGCATAGCACTCTGCTTGAGTCACTCTAAAACAGGAAGTCAGGGCCAGTGCTCAAGGGACCAGCTGATTCTACAGGAAACTACAACTGTTAAACATCAAGAAGCAGACTTCATTGTAAGTGATTTCATCAGCATTTGAAAAAGCTTAAAATCCTTTTTACATTAACATCACTTTAATCTAACAAGTTATTTTAGTAAATGGGCAAAACAAGATATTAGTTTTGTAAATAATGAAGCTTGTTTGGATTTTTAGACTGGAAAAAGTAGTCAGCCAGTCACACATGTAGGCGATGAAATTTCTGAGGGCAGTTTCGAAAATCCAGTATTAGAAACTCATAGCTTGCTGTAGGATGAATGAAAGGGTCACAATGGCTTGTATAGAAATTATGCAGGGTATATTACTATTACCTTAATGAAAGTGGAGTTTTTCCTAAAAGGAAAGAATCATTTTATTCAGTTATGAGATCTATGTCCATCAAATAAAAAGAAAATACTGTATGTTACAATCAATTTTCTCCTTCTGCTTTCAGCAGCAAGTTGGGGTGTAAAGCTACCCTGTCTTGACACTAAAATGCCTATTAATGCTTTATCCATAAAGAAGAAAGCATAAATGTACTTCTCCTTCTGCCCGCACCACTGAATGCTATTACAATCCTGATAAAGCCTCCACTAAAGTCTTCTGCAGGAACCATCAGTTCTAGGAGTGTCAACCTCCTGTCCTCCCTTGAGGTTGAGATGGTCTTCACACTCTGTGGAGCACTGGAGGATTTGTAACTGCTACATAAATACATTTAAGCTAAACTCCAGACAAACAGCTAAATACTATACATATTTGACTTACAAATATGTGAGCTGTTTTTTCTGCCAAAAATTGTGTTTAGCTAGTTCACACCTTAGCTAGACAGCATTTCTAGGTCAATCACCTTAATTCTCTCCACTGCAGTTCTGAAACACAGCATTGTCACCTCCTCACGCAACCTGTTGACTGGATAATGACAAACAGCAACACACTCATGAGGTCTTCCCTATGTTTCCACTTTTCCAAACCATGTTCAGGACGATAGACTGACAACACTGTGCAATGTGGAATAGCCGGATTGGCTCAGAGTGCTGACCCGTTCTGTCCTAGTCTAAAAGCTACTGTGCACAGAATCATGTGGAAAGCTGATAGCAAGGCAGACTTATGCAAAGTACTTATGCAAGTTCTTTATAGAAAATTTTGAATTAATGCATAATTTGGTTGAATCTTTTTTTTTAATATCTTTTCCTGAAATTCAGGTTTATAATGTTGGCTACCATTGGTTCCACAGACCATACTGAAATCCCTGCGCTAATATGATAAAAGCTCACATCAGGAGCATCAAAGACAGCCTAGTAACCAGTAATGGGAAGTAATGCCAAACAACAAGAAACTATAATAATCTATGAAAAGGTACTTATTTTCAAAGCCGAAAAAAATGTATCCTTTCAACAGCCAATTTCAACATTCAACTGACATAGCAGTAAGCAGACGTAAACAATCTTCCACAACTGTGGCTTTATAATACAAATATATATTAAGGATTGATTATAACACTTCCTCTTTAACATATTTCTAAAAGTCCACCTGCAAGCACTAGCACATGATTAAAGGAAACCATAGATTAATAGCAGTTTTGTATAAACAAGTATGTTAAAAGTAAGACCATAATGCACAATAAGTTGAGATCCTTTTTATCAGCTGTTGCGAACGTCGCTTTGAATATAGCAACTCAAGTCATGATAGTGGGAAACACAACTAAAAGCTACAAGAAAGGTCAGAGGATTTATGTTTCTATAAATCCACAACCTGACCTAGATGTTTTACTCACAGCCACAGAGGAAGCTGAGAATCCTGCTTAATGTTTTTGAGACAAAGTAAAAACCATCACTTGAACCACCTGCAGTACATCATCCTGGTTGGAGGGAAGCAAAACTCTTGTACAGTTACTGCTGCAATGCACTCTTAAAGTAGACCTTGCATAAAACTGCAAGTGTATGTAAGCCTTAACAATGAACTTCTCCTTTTTTCTTCCATTTGGTCTGTTGAATATACAGTATAATGGAAAGTGTTGTGGTACATCTGTTCAATAAGCGCAAAAAGATACTGTACATGTTGATCCTGCCAAACATCTTGTCAACTTCCTGTGCTTTCTGCCTGTGCTGCACTCTTATCACATACATTGTTCGCAGCTATCGCTGCCCTATGTTGACAACATTGCTTCTACATAGATACAGTACGTTAAATCTAGGGATGTTCAGATACCAGTTCAGATACCAGTGCCGATACTTGGCATTTTCACAAGACCTACCAGGGTTGCAGCAGTTGCGGCTCTCCACCACTGTACTGAAATCATTAGTCTGTATTGTTTTACAAAAACTGTCAAATGACAATAAACATAAATGTATCAGTACTTGTATCTGTGAGTACTTGGACAAGTATCAGTACTTGTACTTGAAAAAATGGTATTGGTGCATCCCTTATATATGTTTATTAAAAAAAACATACATTAAACAGGGATGTACAAATCCCAGGAGCTATGTATGCTCCTTAAAATTGGCAGCTGCCTCCAAACTTTTGAATTTTTCTCTAGTCTAGTCTTGGAGCTGGAAAAGTATCTGTACATATACTTGTACCAAGTACTTGGTATCTGAACATCCCTAGTTAAAAGAGCTTTCTCTCTCTAGGACAGGTGTGTAGCTTAAGAAAGCCTGAAAGAAAATGAATGCAACCACCACATCTAACCGGTAAGCTGCAATATATTAATTTTTGTTCTTAGGTTTAGATATGCTTAATTCATTACTTAACTACCCCATGTAAAAATACCATATTCCATGGTTACCAGAAGTGGAGAAAAGTTAAAAATCATGCTTAACATACTCCTCGGGTTCTGCCTGTAGTACCTAAGTGAAAAAAATGCCTAAGTGAAGTGCCTAAGTGAAGAAAATAGTGCCAAAGTGAAGAAAAGCCATAACGTGTCTTCCAGCAAGATCATGAAAACCCTGAGATGCTCCAACAGTGTGCACATACACTGTAACATTTTTACGTGATGAGTTGGCCACCAATGATATAGCAGGCCTTTCATTTTGATGAAAAGTCCACTATATATATATATATATATATGTGTGTGTGTGTGTGTGTGTGTGTGAAATGTGTCATGTGAAATATTAAGTACACCCCATGGAAATTGTTGAAGTTTTTGACACAATTGAACAGGCACTCATTGGATCTTCCATCAAACATTGCCAACAGATAAAAGTGATATACTTGAACAAATGACGCATATAATTGACAGTTGTTACGTGGAAAAAGTAACTACAACCCTACCTTTACCACCACTTCAAATCTATTAAATCAGAATCAGGTGTTCCAAATTAGGTGCCAATGATTAGAACCTCTTCAGGGACTATGTTGATAGAAGCTGTCTTATTGAAACCTCAGATTTCTAAAGTCTGAGGCTCCATTTGCTACTGACAATAGTCATCCTTTCTGTCATCATTCCAAAATCAAAAGAGCTCTCTAAGCCCCTTAGAAAGAAGGTTATGGATACCTATAAGTCTGGAAAGGGATTTAGAAGACCATCAAAATATTTTAAGTCAATCATCCCACTTCACTTTAAGGAAAATAATCTACGAGTGGCATAGATTTTAAATGACTGCTAATTTGTGCAGGACTGGCCAGCCCAGCAAATTCAGCCCAAAAGTTGACCATTTGTTGCTAAAAGAATTCTCTAGGAACCCCATAGTTTATTTGCAGGATCTGCAGGTAACTCCTGCAACAGTTGGTGTCAAAGTCCACTCATCTACAATCATAAAGATATTGCATTAACTTAACCTTAACCTGCATGGGAGGTATGCCAAGAAAAAGCCTTTGCTGTCCAAAAGAATATTAGAGCAAGACTGCAGTTTTCCATTGAACATATAGGCAAAAACCAGGCCTTCTGGAACAATGTGCTGTGAACTGATGAATCAAAGACAGAGTTGTTTGGCCACAGAAACAGTACACATGTTTGGCGCAAACTGAAGACAGCATTTCAGAAGAAGACCCTCATACCAACAGTGAAGCATGGTGGTCGAAATGCTATGGTTGGGAGTTGCTTTGCTGTTTCAGGGCCTGGGCAATTTGCAGTATCAAGTTAATTGTGAATTCTGCAATATATCAAAGTGTGTCTGATGGGAATGTGAGGCTAACTGTCTGAAAGCTGAATTTAAATCAAAAATAGATATTTCAAAGACGGTGCTCTGAAACACACTAGCAAATCCACCTAGGAATGGTGCAACAAGTAGAAATGGAAGGTCATGGGATGAGCCTAGTCAGAGCACTGATTTAAATCCCATTAAAATGTTGGGATAGAATTTGAAATGGAAAGTTTATGCGCGCAAAATAGAAAAAAGTAGGGGGGACCTAAAAAAAATATTTTTTAAAAAGGTAAAAAAAATATTAAAGGAGAACTATGAGGTGAGTGCTTTTCACTCACCTCATAGTTCTAGCCGACCTGTGACAATGAGACTGTCACAGGTCGGCTCAGTAGATCGGGAGGTGAGCGAACACATACCGGCGTTCGCTCACCTCTCGATCCTGTCACGGCTGGATTCCCCTCTCCATGCTCCGATCTGCCAGCGCTGACTGTCGGAATGGACGGGGGAGGGGGCGGGTACAGCTGGCTCTGCCTCTAGATAGGCAGAGCCAGCTGTCAGTCACGCAGCTGGGCGGATCCCGGCACAATTGTCGGGATCCACTTCAGCTGCGGCATCTCAGTATACGACGAGCTACAGCTCGCAGTATACTGAGCCTAGGGTGACGGGAGGACGCCAGTTTGTGTCCTCCAGTTACCCTAAGGAGAACTATGGGGAAAAGCCTTAACCCCATGGTTCTCCTTTAAATTAAAAAAAGAAATAAAGATTTTTTTAAAAAGAAGAAAAAACAATTGGGTGGAGCTAGCAGTGACAGCTAGCTCCGCCCAACTGTTTCCTATTGGCCGTGACCTGCTAGAGTCTTCTAGCAGGTCCCGGCCAATGAATAACAACTGGGCGGAGCCGGCCGACACATTGCGGCCGACTCCGCCCAGTTGTTATTGTTTAATGACAAATCAGTGTCCCCAGGTCATTTGGGGACGCTGATCTGTCATTACAACAGGGCTTACGGCCGGCCCTTCGGCAGGCCTTTCACCTCGCTTCGGATCTCACTTCAGCTCAGTCAAGCCGAAGCATATGCCTTCGGCTCGGCTGAGCCGCTCGGCCGCCTTCGGCTGCTGTATGGGCAATAGTGAATAGCTCGTACAGCAGCCCTTCGGCTCGACTGAACCGAAGGGCTCTGGCGCCCAAAGGGAGTCGTAGGATCAGCCACAGCTACGGCTGGATCCTTCAGCTACTTTGTGAATAATCCTACTAATGTCTGCCTGTTCAAATATGATAATCAAGTCAACAGTTTCCATGGGGTATAATTATTGTTTCACATTACTGAATAGATCTATTTGTTCCTGAAATTGGAAAAGATTTTATATTCATAAAACAAAAAGAAGCTAGAAAAGGTATTTTAAAACAGAACTGAATTGAAAGCAGTATTGTTTTCTAAAGATGAGCTGTTGAAATCCCTGAATTTGTTGAGTTCATCTTACTTTTGCATTCACTTGACACCCTTGAAAATGATGGCCTTGATTTACTAAAGATCGATAGATACATTGATGAGAGCAAATATTTTATCCAACATGTAAGATAGATCAGAGATTGCAATGCACAGAGTAAGGAATTCAGTTTGGCGCACTCAGTATCTTGAGCGGCTGTTATGAGTCATTGTGATGTCACAATATATCATAATGATGCCCCGGGATATAAAAACTGCTGACAGGAGAACAGTGATTGTTCATTGACTTTAGTTGCAGAACACAGCCAGCAGCCTTCAGGGAGCTAACGTCACTAATTGTGTTTTATTTGTACAAAAGTTCACACAGTGCATTAAAACTGAGATCCAGTGAGCAATAAAAAAAATCAGTATGTTGTGCCTCGCCAACAGCAAGGGTTAAATGCCAATTAAGTCTAGGGTATAAGGAATAGATAGAAATACTTCTTTCTTGCCATATGACTGGTCCCACAAACCCAATCCTCTTTTCCAGTCATGCCATCATTGGGTTGCAGCCTCTCTGACATCATCACATACAATGTAGGACCAGCGATTCTGCATTGTAAGTGACAACATCAAGGGACCGTCCTGCAGAAGTAAAGGAAAGTGAGCGGAAGGCCAGCAGTCGGCAGAGCATGAAATGAGGTAAGTGTTCCTATGCTCAGAGTTATAACAAGGCAGCCTCAAGGCTGTATTTAGACAATATTTGCTCATCACAGAGTTCAACTTTCAATGCACATATACTGTTATGGGAGGAATTTGGTTGAAATGAATAGTCTGGTAACAGTGACTCTTCAATTTTTAAATTATATTTACAAGATTTAATATGTACTTCATATGAAATTTAAAAAATAACTTTTTCAGTTGCTTGAGTTAGCACATATTATATTATATTTTCTGTTAATATTTTGGTTAGTTGATGCCATTTACCAAAGTACTATATAGAAGAGCTACCTAGATGACTGTCAATATTAAATTCATTTTAGGTTGATGTTCAATGACATAAAGGATAACAATACAGAGCCATCATTTAAAGTGCTTTAAAATATTCTGTTTTGTCCAAATGTCAGTTTTCCGTTGAAAAACAATATATCCTCTGAGCCATTCACCGCTGATTGAAAAACACACATTTTCTAGCAAGACCCTTCAACACTCACAAGATTAGACAAGCAAACAAAAGCATAATGGTTCACGCTGGTTCTAGAATCAGGTCAATGGTAGATCACTTATCACTATCAGAATCTCATGTAACCTGTTCTCCCTGCCTGTTGTGTTTCTTAAAGTCAAACTTCCTGACTTCGTTTGCTGATTGCTGGCTTAAGGGCAACACTGCTTTGTGATTCTGTCACAAATATGAGTGACTATTACTGACATCTTTGCTCACATATGGATATGTCAAGTAATACTATATCCCTTCTCTTTATTTCCAAAACAGGGTAAAGTACAAAATTCAGACATTACCGTCTTATGACCTAGAATCGGGATATGTGGAAAGGTTCATATAGGTTAAATGATCAAATTGGGTCAACCCCATTTTATTGGACTTCTCTTTATGAGGGGTGTTGAACACAGCAGAAACTATCTACACTTAAGACAGATACACTTTAATATGATGATATAAGTCATCAATGTTTTTAATTTTATTTGACTTTAAAATGATTTATTTATTGATTTTAAAAGGCACCCATGCATTCAAAATATAATTTAAAGTGTATTTCCATTTTTGAAACAAATTTAGTTAACATCAGGGGTCTATTTATAAACCATTCGCACAGCAAATAGCTCTGCCAACGAGATTTGCAGCACATTATGGCCACTAGATGGAGCCGAGTAGCATGGGAAATTGTATGCTTCTCAGCACCATCTAGTGGCCATAGCGTGCTGCAAATCTCTCATAGAGCTGTTCGCTGTGGGAACAGTTTATTAACATAACTCCCATGTATATTTGGTCCCCAAAGACAGAGAAATTTCACTGTTACATCCAACAGCAAGCTTCCAGCATCCGGGCATTTATGGGTGCAGGCTGGGGACCACCCACGCTCCAGGACAGTAGCCCGAAGAAAGTAGGCGCTCACCAGAGTTCAGCAACAACAATACGTTTTTAATCCACAAGGCAAAGGATATCCAGTCCGCCAACACTCCCCATCTAGAGGGCACCCACACTAACGCGTTTCACCCATTAAGCGCTTAATTATGAGACATACACATTTTAAAGAGAACTTGTTGTTGGTGAACTCCAGTGTACAACTTCTTTCTCCAGACTCCTATATATATGTGTCCTCATTCACATAGCATAACTTAAATATTTTCAAATTGCTGCTTTCATTTTTACTCAGTCTTTTCTTAAAACTCCCAAGCTGAAATTTTCCTCTGCTATGTAATGTTAAGGATGGGGCTGCAGAGTTGTTGTTTAATATAAGTAAACCTGTCTAAACTGTGCTGGCAGATCTCATTATCAGTTGTAAACTAGATCTAGACACTGTCTGTTCCAAGTGTAACACTTACATGTATTTATTTTTTCTAACAGAAATCACAATGCTCCCACTGACAATGGCTTCATCAGCTTTTCTCTCCGGAAGGAGAGCACCATCTGTATTCAGGCATCATCTGGGGTCACCATCCCTTCCTGGACCGAGATGCCGGATTAGAGATACAACAATCATATAAATCAGGGTCTCTGAGCAATTCCTGGTTATATTCACAAAAGTCAGACTCATGACCCCTGACGCCTCTCATCTTGTTAACAGCTACAAACTGGGGGAAAGGAGACTAAGAAAATACTTCCAGCTTCCTGCAGCAGACAGGAGCACCATCTCCATCTCAGCCTGGGCTGAAAGTACAATGTTTTGTTATTATATATTATGGAATGTCATTTCATGCAAATTTGTAAAGTTACTGTAAATTCCACTTCAAAGCTAGATAGATATAAAGGACACAAGTTAATGCAGCTCTTTAATCCTCAATGCATCATTAAATGTCACTGTCCCCCACACAGAACACCAATCTCCTGAGCACTGAGGAGAGGAAGAGATGCGACCCAAGCTGTAGAGCACTCTGGTCACATCAGGAAGGATTTTTATACTTTGCTGCCACCCTCTGCACATAACACCCAGCTTTTTAATGATATATGTGGTGTGTAAATTAGCATTCTGCCTGGAGTGTGGCTTTAACTTTATTACTATTCCATAGGGGACTAAAAGCCCCCTATGTGATAGCAGATTATAGGTGACAGGTTCTCTTTAGAAAGACTTTGGGGGTCTGTTAGACCCCTATTGTTACCTTTCTACTCCACTGAAGCTCATCAGATCGTGCTCTGTCACTTCCGGGTTCAGAGCTGTCACTCTAGCCACAGTGGCTGGGGGATGACAGCCCTGCACCAGGAAGAGACAAATGAATCATCACTTATGGGTTGATTCACAGGAGGGAAGATCTGTGAATGAGTGTTTGCTGGTCTCCCTCTCCTCTAGTCACCGACACCCACCATGGTTTGTCCCAGATCCGCAGGAGGGGCATCAGAGCCCAAGATACATGGTGGAAGGGTCAGGTGGGTAAGGGGAGGGACGCAGCTTCTGGAGCCCATAAAAGTAATTGGGCAGCTGGGCAGATGCCCCAAATAATTTCCAACACAAAGCCCACAGTCAACGTGTATGAGCTGAACACAGTCCTGGCCGCTATAGCATGTTTAAAAGCCAGTGCTGCCCTCATTGTAAGCCTAACATTGGTGGTAGCAAAAGGGTTAAAGCTTAATATTGCAACAAAAGCCGGTTTCATTATTTTATCTTTTAATTGGGCTAAACATGTTTATCTTTATTTTTGGCCGGAGTTCGATTTTAAGTATTATGCTCCTAAATTTCTCAATATAATTTGATATCACAAAAACATTTACAACCTCATATTTGATGGCTTTGCATGCGTTATGCCGTTTAACAACAGTTTTCTTTTTCAAAAGGCTGGCGTTGCAATGATGTCCAGAAAAAAAAAGGAGGAAAGGACCAGGGTGATGTTGGCCAGAGCCACTCTTGTCAGAGCTTCGCCTCCAATCGTTAATGCTCACACCTACGCTGGTGAGGAGTCCCCTTCTAAGCCTCAGTTTACAGAACAACACAGTGACTGGAAAGTAATAGCCCAGCAGTACTGGAGTCTTTGGAAAGCTAACAGAAAAGGTTGTTGGTACTGACACCTTGTATAATTTGAAAAATGATGTGACTTTTTGGGTAAACATTGACGTTCCCTGAACAAGCTGTTCGCATTCATTAAAAAATTGT
Organism: Nanorana parkeri; assembly: GCF_000935625.1. Classification (NCBI taxonomy): domain Eukaryota; kingdom Metazoa; phylum Chordata; class Amphibia; order Anura; family Dicroglossidae; genus Nanorana; species Nanorana parkeri. The sequence goes on from NW_017306432.1 coordinate 248,242, forward strand.
GCCATTGCTTTGAGTAATGAGCCAGAAAAAAAAAGAGGGGCTAGGCATTCAAAGCCCAGATTTCATAGCATAAATTATAGAGCATTTGTAATTAGGAGTGTTAGAAAAACTATTCAGCTCTGTTTTCTCAACCAGAAGCATTAAAACGAGGACCTTATTTATTTAAAGGACATCTCATCTGTAACTGACATGATGCAGCTAAGCTAGCAGAGAGCCTACAATACCCACTGAGGTCACATAAAGATCGAGATTCACATTATGTTGAGCGGCATGTTATACCATGTAAATGACTGGATGATGCATTAATCATTTGCCATTCATTTGGCACGCAGTATACTGCTCATTGTGAAAACAGAGTGAAAATGCTAAAACCTGAGTCTTACTCACTGGGTGAAAATGTTGCTGTTTTCTAGCCTCATTGACTTCTATCAGTCAACCTTGCCCATTTCTCTCATTAGATCACAAATAACATTCCAGGTATGACTGTCCTTCTTATCTAATCTGTGTGTCTATAGGTGGACTTATGATGATGAATGGAAGTTGATGATGTCATGTGTTTTTCAGAAAAACAAACTGTAATCAGCATGTTCCATGATGTTGCATTGTTAACCATTGGTAAGAACAAGAGAAAGTTGATGTTGAAGTGGCTTTATTGACTGATGTGAACAGTATAGAGGGGAAGCTTTAAAGGAAGATACATTTGCTTGATTGCTAGGCTGGTTATATTGAAAAAGGCCATACATATTCAGAACAGTTCAGATTAAAAATTCACCATCTGCTAGTTCATATAAGAGCAGCTGAGCATCCATAGCCCATTGAGGCTCTTACTTTTTTATTGCACATGCAAAAAATAATGAACACTTTGAGAGTTTTTTATTAAAGTAGGGATGTTCAGATACCAAGTACTGTACTTGGTACAAGTGCAAGTACAGATACTTTTCCAGCTCCAAGACTAGACTAGAGAAAAATTCAACCGATGGGAGGCAGCTGTCATTTCTAAGGAGCATATGGGGCTCCTGGGATTTGTGCATGCCTGTTTTAATGTATGATTTGTTTTATATGTATATATATATATATTAGGGATGCACCGATACCATTTTTTCCAGACCAAGTACTCATAATTGTCCAAGTACTCACAGATACAAGTACTGATACTGATAACTACTGATTAGTGTCCTGTGACAGTTTTTCTAAAACAATACAGACTAATAAATTCAGGACACTGGTGGAGCGTCAGAGCCCTGTCACAGCTGCAACTTCTGCGACCCTGGTAGTTCTCATGAAAATGGCAAGCATCGGCACTGGTATCTGAACTGCTATCTGAACATCCCTAAATTAAAGTGACTCTGTTACTTGGTTAAAACAAAAGGACCAAAGCACCAACTGCAAAAGAAGACCGTGTGCACTCACATGTCCCACCAATTATTCCTACTGTCGTTGCTGAGCAACATCCTCTTTATGTCCCATACACTCTGCCGCGTTTTCGTGACACCAAGCTCCCCACTACCTCCTTTAGTTTCTTCTCCCAGCCCCTACATTGCACAATGGTGATGTAGGGGTCAGTAGAAGGAACCACAGCATGCAGCAATGGATTTAGGCATCTGACACTCCTGGAGGTGACAAATGTAAAGATTATTTAGGTGGTCATAGTTTTTGAACAAAGTTCAGAGGAATGGGTGGGAGGACAGGTGAGTAGAAAAGTGTATATATATGGGGTTTTTTCCTATGAGGCACTGTTGGGCAGAATTTTGGATGGCGTGTATGTGTCATCCAGGTTTATCATATACACATGGCGAGAGGCTCCAGGGTTTGTGTCTGTCTTTTTTCAGCTCTTACCCAGATAGCAAGGATAACTTGCTACAAACTTGTGGCAGGGTGAAATTGTAATTTTTGTTAACTTGCTGCACATATTCCTGGCAAGTTGTAGACTTGCAGAACACTTGCAGCACAAGTTCTAGTTGACACTTTTTGAATTTGTAGCAAATTTGCTTGGCAAGTCTACAGCAAGAGCACTGCAGGTCTCAGCAAGAGCTCTGCAAGTTCGCTGGTCTGGAGACTTGCAATGCAGACTTGCTGTAATTGTGCAACAAAATTGTGAAGCTTGGCAAGTCTGCAATAGTTTAGCAAGTCATTTTCAAACTTGCAGCTCAATTGCTTGCTATCTGGGTAGCTTTCAGGCTTTGTAGAGCTTTGGGTGGTAATAAGCCTATATTCCTTCTTCCTTACCTATTAGCCAGACCTCAATATAAGTTTCAGCTGTCCACAGGCCTTTAAGTATGTGAGCTGACTGATGCTCAGGGCTCTCTCTCATTCTCTCTGCTGTGTGCGCCTGCTGCTAGGTGAAAAGGCTAACTGCTGACAGAACACTAAAAAGGTACAAGTGCCACCTTTTCCTGTGTGGGGAACTCATTAGGGGACACCCTGTTAGTCAAGATGGTACTTGGGTTTAGTTAGCAGCTCAGACAAGTAGGTGTTTTTTTTTGCTTAATGCTACTTGCTGTACAAAGCTGTCCTGTATTGAAATGTGTTTGTTTGCTGCCTTGCTGAAGAAAAGTTCAAGACAAGCCTGCTGAACTATTCCTTGGTGTCCCTGTTATGTACCATTGTCCCCCTTTCAATTTATATATAGGATACAAAACAGAGCGGCACCTGTTAGTAATGCAAAACCACTGTATTTATTTAAGTTATCACAGTACATAAGAACATACTACATGAAGACAGTTTCAGGCATTCTTGGCCTTCGTCAAGTTCAAGGTAAAATAATGTGAAACCCATTTAGTATAAGTGTACACACAAGGTCAAACACATCGTCAGAATGAAATGCAGGTACGACTAACAACAAAACATCAATGAATAAATGTAACATTCTAAAGGAATAAAAAATAGTTTGTTTCATATGCAAAACAACCAGGGAAATCTGGAAATGACAAAGCAAATCAGGGAGGGGCATTAGTGCAAAAAAATAAAATCAAAATCCTTGTTAGGTCCTGCTGGTGTAGGGAGGACAGTCTATCCAACACATTTCACTCTTTTTGAGGGACACTATTCATTCTCCTTCCCTTTTACTTCTTGAAACATAATCTAAAACAATAAATTGTGAATATGTTTCTGAATATGTTTGTTCATCAAAATGTTTGGCTACGGGTAGTTTAATTTGGTAATTACAGTTGAAGTATCTGTGCTGAGCAATGTGATCCTTTTTTTTTTGGGTGGTCACATCTGCATAAATCAATTTATATAGGCACACCAGGGTGGGTGGTATATGTTCTTGTGTTCCCATTGTCCCACCCATTTTCCAGGTAGGGATGAGCTCAGTCTCTGACTGTAACCTGGTCTGAACCCAAACTCCTCCAAACAAGAAAGTGACATGGGCACTTCCACCCCATCAACTATAGGCCATGTATTCCCGCCTTGCAGCTGCATGTAAGGAAAGGGGGGGGGGGGTGCTGCTGCTGATCTCATTTACCAAACATGGTCACATGGGCATAGTCATTTATCAAATACAGGCATTTAGCCATATAAGTTCAATAACATCACGGCATCCTGCCCCTTTGTTACATCAAGCTGTAGGAGGGGAAATCCCTGCCTACAACTGATTGGGCAGCAAGGAAGGAGCTTCCTTCCTTGTTTTGGAGAAGCTCCTTCAGGGTTCAGAGGAGCTCAGGTTTGGACCGGGTTTGTTCTGAACCTTAGCTCATCCCTCTTTACTCTGTCTATATACACTATGTACATAAGCAGAACACAGAAAAAAAAAAAAACAAGAAAATAAAACCTTGCCACTTGGTGACTTGATAACTTGACCAATAGACCTAGCACAACCTACTGCTGCCCAAGCACCTAACTCTTCCAACAACTAAAGTCCATACAGGCTATGCCTCACCACAAATGGGCTATATTTATTTACACAGTTCCTTCAGAGCTCCCCATTCCGACATACAGAGCAACTGGTCCCAGAGTGGAACAAAACACCTGAGCAGGCTAGTAGTTTATAAAGAGCCACCAGACCTGCTTCAGTTGGGCTCATTATCTAATTAACCATCTGAAACAACCTTAGCTCCCACACCTAATCAAAAAGAAGAATGTTCGTCAAACTGACGGAATCAGGAACATACATTCTTCCCGTCCTGGATACAATCACACATTTTTATTAGCTTGCCGTCACACCATGTAAATCGATTTTTGTGGGTGAGAAGGTGAGCTACTGGCAGGATCACCAGGGAAAAATAAATAAAGTTAAAGGAAAGAAAACAACTACAGCTACCACATCTCAGGACTGGCAAGCTGCAATATACTGTATAACGTTGGTTTTGGGTTTAGATACATAATAGCCGACCACATAGCAGCCATAAGCTTCCATTGTTACACACTTAAGAACAGAATAAAAGCTGCAAACTAATTGTAAAACGTGTAGAGATTTATTACTTACATAGTGTGAGAAGTCTTAAATGTATACACTGTATACATTAACTCCAACCGTTACAGTTAATTGCACCAGCTTTAAAATGTCACGTTTAAAACGTATGCGAGTTAAAGATTTAAGTGGTGCTCTAATGCTGTGACTTTTGCAAAGTATTAGTTTATCCTATAGCTTCTGACAACATCGGAACCTACACAATATGCATCTTAGAACATTATATTTGTGTACTGGAAATAACTGATTAGGTAATGCAATTTTTAGTATTTGGTTTTCTTCTGTTTGATAAATGACGTGCTGCAATTTTTTTTTGCTTGACACCTATTTAGGGCTTTGTACAAACACCAACATCTATAAAACCGAGATTACCATACAGCTATGTAGCGGGCTTTAAATACATAAATTACAGTTGCTTTCTTAATAAGTGACAAGACGGACACAATTTTTTTCTTTTTCGACTGCTACGGACTTTCACAAGAAATGACGACGTACGACAGTTAGGAATTATGAACCTGCATAGTTATACTTATTCATGTACTGGCTTAGAAGCTAAGGGGGGGGGGGGAAATAAGCCTTGACATACACACCGCGGCCCATGGCTAATTTCTGTGCCTGGAGCAAAGTGAAGGAAAAGCCTCTGCATCTGGCAATTTCCTTTTGAGTGGCACATATTTAAACAATGATGCAGTTTGACAAATTTCAAACCTGGCTTATGAAAAAATAACATAAATACAATCATTGCTTGAGAAGATTGTCCACCTGTACGAGTTGCCGTGAAGCGTTAACGCAAAAGGCTGTTGTTAATGAATAAGGATGCTGAGCGGCTGGATTAGGCTGTTGTAAATGTAAATCGCTGTCAGATAAAGCGCTTGTGTTTACATGTACCATTAATATTGTGATCAGTGTGTTTAAGAGAATTAGCTTCTTAATGCAGATGTTCTTGCTTGGACCTTCCCGCACATAACTCCAGCCAGCAGCTTTACCATCCGTTGTGTCAACATGTCAGGAGCCCTCAGCTGTTTTAACTCTTATTTTAAACAAAGCTTTGTTGTACAATTCAAAAGCCGGTTTCCTCTAGGATTTTATTTTCGGTCAGTTCGTAGGTTTTCAGTCTGAGAATGTGACACATTAACATTCGATTACTTTAACTGTCTGATTATTTTACGGGCATCAAGTCAATCTCCTGTTTAACACTTAATGCAGTGGGGGGGGGAATAAAATGTGCTTTAAAGGAAATCCCCTTTATTCTTAAAGTCCCAGCATATACTATCCAGTTATAACATCAGCATTGTAATAGAAAAACATACTAGAGTTGTTTTTGATAATGCAATCAAAGCTTACTTGAAAAAAAATCCTTTTATGTAGTGAGTGCTGGCAAGGCAGCTTGTGTCGTAGTGGCATGGCCTCGCCTCGTTGGGGCAGAGAGTAGAGGGGCAGCACAGCCTGCAGCTTCTCCTCTGATCTCAGCTGCTCTCCCCCATCTGTATGGGCTGAGGCAGCGGGGATCCGAGGAGAAATACACTGCGGAAGCTGGCAGAGGGGTGGAGGAGGGAGAGCTGCCTGTCATGGTGGCCGAGCAGGGAGGAAAAAGGAGAAGCCGCTGTCATCCTGTCAGTTTCAGGATGACAGCGGCTCTGTGCATGGCCAAATGGAGGATCAGTAAATATGTGTAATATATACTGATCCTCTGTGTACAGCACAAACACTTGAGTGATCGCTGTTCACTCCAATGTTTGTAAACATATTTGAATGAACAGGAAGTGATTTACATCACTTCCTGTTCATGCAGAAGTTTCTGAATGGGTAGAATAAGCTCGGTACATAGGCTACTATCCATTCATAACTGGTTGATAGTAAATATTTAAATATTTACTGTCTCCAGTTTGTGAATGAATGGGAAGCCTCTATAATGGTTGCTTTCTATTCCTTCAGTGCTCAGGCTGCAGAAAAAGAGATTGAGGACTCTGTGTGCTCAATTTATTTTTCTATTTCAAAAAGGAAATGTCAGGGGTTTGTTTAAACCCCTGATATTGTACCAAAGCTCCCCCAACAGTAAAAAAAAAAAAATGATAAAAAAATAAATAAAAAAAATTAAATAAAAAAACACAACATTTTTCTTTTTCTTTCCCCCCACACACACACTCCCACACATATTATACACATGCAACAGTATGCACCATGCACTTTGTTTTGGTAAACAATATGTACTATTTAATATGAAGTCTAGGCTTTGTGTTAAGTTTTTTGTTTTTACTTTTCAAAATACAATAACTTGAAAAAAGGGTCTGCATGACATCCTAAAACTTTATTTTTATAGACTGTATTTTAGTTTGTCATTTATTGTTTATCACTTGTTTGCCTACTGTTGTTTTATTTCATAATAATACTTATATTGTGTTTACAAGTTTAATAAATTTGAATAAAAGTTTTATTTTTATCACACTTTTTAATCTGTCTCTTTGGGGCTTATCAAAATGGGAGGCTTTAAATGGTGCGGGTATTGGAGAAATCGGTGTGGCCATTGAGGGGTGTGGTCACTGAGGGGCAATGTAAAGCTTTCTCGTACACGGCACCTAAAAGCCTAAGGCTGGGTAGCGGCAGGCAGAGCGGCATGTTTGTTATATACTGGGTGCTCTGCTATACACAATGTTTGCAGTGTGTTTGGCACCAGCTGATTAGACCGCCAGCCAGAGCATCCCAGGTTGCTAAAAGCCAGGGGGAGAAGCAGAGCATGAATCTGAGACTTGCGTCACTCTTGTGCCTGGCGGCACTATCTTCTCTACCCACCTCCCGCTGCTCTGATTGCGTGCAAACAACCTCCCCCCAGGCCGCAAAAATGCAAGGTACACCACTGATAGTAATACATTTTTAGTTTTAGTCTTTAAATATAAACAATGGACGTGGACAGCTTGATGTAGGATATATTACTGTGTGTTAGGTGGCCATTTATAAACTTGGAGGAAGCTATTACCTAAGTAGAATTGTTGCCTCGACTGACCAATCAAGTTTCCTCTTTCATTCACTGAGACAATTTTGATAATCACTTCTGTGTTAAGCTAAGCCACCATCATAGATTCTCAGGGCTTGAAAAATTTGGCGATGTCTCACCAGTCGGTCAAAAATTTCACCAGTCAGCATGAACGGACTATAGCCTTGCAATATATATCAGTGGCGTGACAGCTGGTCAGTGGCGTAACCAGAGTTATGGGCGCCCGGGGCAGAACATTCCCCCCCCCCATATTATATAAACATCCACTAGAACTGTACCCCACACATATATATCAGCTAAGGAACTACAAGTCAGCCAGCCAGCCCGCCCGGATTGCCGCTATGCGATCCTGGCTGGCTGGATCAGGCAGACGCGGCTCACCAATCAGGCACTGTAGAGGGCCGCTCGCAGTGGCCTCGGAGGAGCGAGCGGCCGCCCGATGACAGCCGGGTGATCATCAGAGAGAGGGAGCACTGCTCTCAGTGGCCTCGGAGGAGCGAGTGGCCGCCCGATGACAGCCGGGTGAATGTGGCAGAGAGAGGGAGCCAGGGGCTTCGTTTAGCGGGGGGTCGTGACGGCGCCCCCCTCAGTCCCCCCGGTTGTTACGCCACTGCAGCTGGTGATACAAGCGATCGAGATATAGAGACGCTCGATCGCTTGACTGTGTTAAGCTCCCGGCCAGCCGTGTAATTACAACGGCCGGCCAGGAAGCTGCTCGTCGGGCTCCACCGTCCACTCGTCACAGACGAGTGGACGAGTGGATTTTTCGAGCCCTGTAGATTCTATTATATCTGTTAACAACAAGAATATCCAAACAAGCACATAACAAAAAAAAAGGGAGGGAGGAAAAAGCAAACAGTACACTAGTTCCTTATAAGTATTTTTGAATCTCTGTTGAGACAAGAAAGGCCATCCATGGTCTCCATTTCTCTACAAATGTTGCGTATCTATCATATACCCGAGCTGTCAGTTCTTCCATTCGCATAACATGATTTACCTCCAATACCCAGTCCCGAACCTCAGGAGTATTTGGTTGTCTCCAATGTCTTGGAATTATCGCCCTTGCTGCTTCCAATAAGGGGCATGCCAATCCCCTCTTAATACTTTTTACCGGGCCCGGAAGCATTGATAGTAATGCCACTTCTGGGGTTTCGGATAGTTTTGATCTCATGACTCTACCCACTAGTTCAAAAATAATTCTCCTGTTTCTTTACTTTTTTTTTATAAATAGTCCCATTTAAAGTGAATATCAAGGTAACTTTACGAGTCTACATGAATAAATTCCTTACACTACTGACAGCAACAGTATACATTTTTTTAATGTATTATTATTTATTATTAAAATTCAGTCTTGAGCCCCAGTCAAATGACGTTGCCTAGACTGAGATGATGACATTAGTCTACTGCAAACAGAAGGAAGCGTTTCCTCTCGACCAGATAAGACTACAACATTTTAACTTTGTAACAAGTCGCAAGATAAGAAGCTGCAGCAGGGGCAGCTTGTCATTGGTGAACTTGCTGGGTCTTTCCCAAAGCTCTGGTCTCTGCTCAGGCAAAGGGCAACAAAGTGATATCGCTGCTACTTTTACAAGGTGATGTCTGGATTTGTAAAGGCATTTGCTGCACACAAAGTGGATTTATAACCTTTGTGGCTGTTGAGGAATATATTTTTAAAAACAGTTTTTAGTTCACAGAGTTGAGCTTTAACTTAAAGCTGCATATGTTGTGCTGACAACATAAACTGCCAGTTCCTACCATTTCCATGCAATTCTCATCTCTCGTTCTACCTGTTGACTAGCCAAGGAAACTATGCAAATGGTACATTTCTCAGAGCTGCTAGTTGCATATATATGGCCATTGGTTTCCCCCACGCAAATTGCAGTGGCCAGGCCTGATGACAAATTGCTTGAATTCTGGACACTGCATAGTGGGATGGGGTTGGGGGTTTGCATATACTTCACTACAAGGAATGGGAGATACCTTAGGTGGTGTTACAGGCGGCACTGGAGGAAGTTATCACTATGAAAATGACATAAAAATACAGCTTATTCTATCAGCTAACATCTGAAGCACCAAGTTTATATCCTGCAAGATACCCGCAAGTTTACCATAAGTTGAAATGTTAATGGATTGGATGTTTTAAGAAAACTAATTTGCTAAAAATGCCCTTTTACAATCAATATTAATTACACCTTTTGCTTAAATGCATGCGCTATTAGTATGCATTGAATTCAGCCCTTGTCCTTTGCTCCTTGGTGGCATCCCTACATAAAAATACTCTCTGTGGCTGTATAAGGATTTCAGTAGTTCCAGGCTCATTATTCAGCTGTGTTTTTATTTCAGCAATATATTAAAATCCAAATCAAAGCATGTAACACATGCGTGTGGGTAAAACGAATTAAAAAGAAACAGAAGTTTTTCGGTAGAGTAATACAGCTGGGCCAGCTGGTCAGAAATGAGTGTATTAATGAACCAGAAGTGAGTATCAAATGTTATCACCTGTTCTTTATGTACTGTCTCTCCAATCGTGCATTAAATGAATGTGTCAGAATAAGTTGCTGGTAACTATAGCAGTGTGATAACTGAACATTGCAATATACAATATGTGCCTGAGCATACCCAGAATGGTACATTTTAGGCAAATATTGCAATTATTGATCTCTTGGAAAGGTAAAATAAAGGTTCATTAAAATTGTTCATATTAATTTTAAAATTAAAAAAAATGTCTTGTTAAAAACAGTTTTCAGCAACCTCTTTTAAAGGATAGCTCCACTTTAAAAATATAAAAATTAAACTCTTTAAAAATGAATATAGCATATATAATTGTCACACAAGCTGTTTTATCATTTAATTGTATTAAATATTACATTTCCATGTAAAACTGTAGCTGCTGTAATGTTCTAAATCTGTAAAAAAAACAATTACATGTAATATGATGACCTTGAGGCGCTCCACACACGGTTGGTGTACGAAAATCCCCCAGAAATGTCACCTACTGCTTCTGTGATTGGCTGACTGATTTTCCCAGAAGTCCACATTAAGATACAAGTATAATTTTGGCATCCCTTGCAATAGGAATTTCATTTTTGGTGAGATACTCTCTAAGGGTTAGTTACTACTAAAGGGATGCAGACACCCTTTAGTAGTAACTCAGGGTTACTACTCAGGGAGCCCACCAGCTGATTATAAAGAACCCACACCCTCCTATTCAAGATTCAGTTTGGAAAGGACATGCTGCAACAAACAGATTTTTCTTTAAGGTGGGAAACTGCAACAAAGTTTGTTAAAATCCTTGCAATGTTTATGTTGATGAACCAGAAAGGATTGATTTTTTTTCTAACAAAAGTGGAATTACTCTTTCTGCTATTACAGAACACGTAGTTAATTTATATCTTTCTTATGGGATCATGGACAATAATAAGCGCTTAGACATAAACCAAGATCTTACCCATGCAACTCTTCTTTTATTAATAAAATTTGAATCCACGTAACATTCTTAGGCCTGCGTTCATATGTGTGGCAAAGTTTTAATGGGGCCTTACTCCAAACTGATTGTAAGGAGTCAAATATTCTTCCCAAAAAATTGTATACAAATGGTCCTAGTGAAGTGTATATAGTGTAGAATAGGGCATAAGTTAATTCAATTAGTTTCCATAAACCAATCAAAAAACCCAACTAAAATATGTCCAAATAGGGTGGACTCAACCCCATCCCTCTGCAGATACAAACCAGCTCAGCTGTCTATCACCATCAACCAAGAGCTGTCCCTTCTCTAACTGCCTGTATTAAATCTTCAGTGATGGGTGGATGGCGCTGGACCACAAAAAAGTTTTCTTATTATTGTTTAATAGTGTGTGCATGCCATAATCTGCAGTAGTTGGACACTGGTTTGGCTGCTTGAGAATGCTAAAGGGCTTCCATGATCACCTTAGGCTGGGAGAATGCCAAGTAAGTTTGGAGTTAAAGTGATGTGAATGTCAAGATGCACATTTATTCCAATATAAAATCTGAAGGAAGATCCTTTATTATGGATTTTTATCAATTGACTATTTACTGTAGATTCAACACAGTGGACCTTTGGTCTGCCAGGTTATTCATTGGCAACTAGTTGGAGCAGGGGCTGAAACATGTTGACTTTGCATACAACCTCATTTTAGATTTTACATAGGAATAAACTTGCATCTGGACTTTTACATCATTGTGAGGTGATACAATTCCAAACATACACTGCCCCTTTAGAATGACCTTAACATCTCTGCAATAGGAGCTGTTTCTTCTGTCTGGGTAAACCTTCCACCAATCAGAGAACAAAACCACTCTTACCATAGGACGGTGGGAAAATAGGGTCAATTTTCTTAAACATTTTGTTACACCTTCTTACACCAGGACATTGTCACTTATACACACAACAAGCTGGAGTATTTTCTGCACAAAGTGTGAGTGTGCTACCCTTGCAGTCAACTGAGGGCTCCAATGGTACAACCCAGGCACATAGAGATATTAGAGATGATTTACAAAAGAACCAGAGATTGTTTACTTTGCATAGTGAATGTTCATTGAGCTTGGGAAATGAGATTAGGTTTTGGTTCACTTTGTGTACTCAACCCAAACATGTGCAAGGGAAATAAAAAAAAACATGAGTTTTTTCTAGCTTGTGATTGGATGATCAAAGTAAAGACAGCTTAACTTTTTAACTGTTTATCAAACTTTTTTGGACATTCATTTAGCAAAATCAGTTCACTTGGCTAATTGAGCAGTCTCTACTATAATAGGAAATCAACCCCATGGTGTTTAAGTCTACTGTCCTGGTGTTTTTACAGGGGTATTATGCCACAGGAACCCTGCAGAGATGTAAGATGTGATATTATATGTCAGTACAGTAACTTCAAAAAGTTAAATATATCATCTTATGCATGAAATGAAGAATTAAAACCAAAACAAAAAAAAGATGGATTTTTTTATAATTACATTCCACTGACTCTTGAGAAATAATTATATCCATCTTAGCCTGTTAGTGAGCATTGTACAGTGTTCACTGGATGGGGAGCAGAGAGCAGGACGTGATATTTTCACTTACACATTAAGCCGAGACATTTAGAATTAATTTCACACTTCATTTAAATAATTCACAGGGAAAGTGTAAGCTCTGGCCTTCAGTGGAATTCAGTTTTTTAAAGGAATGACACAGTAGGTTTGTATTTCAACACACAATCTTTAAGGGGAAAGGAAATTTAAAGTAGAAGTACAGGCAAACAGCTACACTGAGTGTTGAAATGTAATTATGTGAACAGTTGCCAGCCGAGGGATTTGTGATTCTGTTCAGGCATTCTTGTGATCTATGTAATTTACTGTAGTGAACATAAGGTGGCACTGTTACAGATAATTGTAAATGTTAGTAAGTATTTGTTAAAGTATATGTAAACCCAATTACTAAAATGTCATTTAAGCTTTAGCATGTTAATGTAATTTCAAAAGTCATGCTCAGTCATTTAAAATCTGCAGCTTTTATTATATTAATACCTGGTGATGCTGCCATGAAAGGCCTTGCTCAAGCACTTCCAGATATAAGGTGACAACTCAATGTCCCTGTCTCCTACTTGGGCTGTTGTACTGTCACCCTGTCACAATGGATTCTGAAGGAGACTACAAGTTGCTGGTTCAACACAAATAATACAGGCATGAACCACTGTTGTCAGCTTTAAGAGACCCACCCTGAGAAATGACATGTAGTTACCAATGGAGTGCATGTAGACAGAAAATGATTGCAGGACATTAGCAGCAACCAGATGCAATAAAAATAAAATAAAGTAAGTATGTGAGTAGAACTGTAGAAGAATAAAATGATCATAATGGTTAGAGAAAGGAAATTAGTGTTGCTAGACATTTTTTGAAGCAACAAAGGGGTCTATTCACTAAGCTGCTGAGGGCAGCCGAGTGAATGACCGATCTGAAAATTTTTTCTATTCTGACATCGCTTGTGTCAGAATGAAGAAAAAAAAAGACACAGCAGTGTTTCTCTACTTGGCGGCCGGGAGCAGGAGACTACCGGGGCGCCAGGGAGAGTTAGCTGTTTGGAGATCAGTGTCCCTGGTTAGCAGGTAACCAGGGATGCTGATCTCTCTGAAAGTGGCCGGAGCCAGCCGAACCGAAGGGGTCCTGGGGCCGAAGCTAGCCGAAGGTAGCTTCGTGAATAGACCCCAAAGTTCTGGTGTGTACTCTCTGGTTATTCAGGAAGTTATGAGAATCAGGCCATTTGGAAGACATGTTTTTGCAGCTGTGTAAGAGAAAAGTATAATATGGTTTCTTACTTTGCATACTAGAATCCCTGCACCATGGGTGAACTATTTTTGTCAATAGGTGAATAGCTCTTGAACAGCTGCTTTATTAACATATATTGTTTATAGTAACGTGTACAGAGAGTCTTCTTAAAGGACTATGACATGAGTGATTTCCACTCACCTCATAGTTCTAAGCCGACCTGTGACAATGAGACTGTCACAGGTCAGCTCAGTAGATCGGGAGGTGAGAGAACACATACCGGGTTCCCTCACCTCTCGATCCTGTCACGGCTCTCTGCCGTGACAGGGGGAGGGACTGGATTCCCCTCTCCACGCTCCGATCTGACAGCGCTGACTGGCGGAACGGACGGGGGAGGGGCGGGTACAGCTGCCTCTGCCTCTAGATAGGCAGAGCCAGCTGTCACTCACGCAGTTGGGTGGATCCCGTCATCTAAGTTGGGATCCGCTCCAGGTGCGGCGTCTCAGTATACCGCGAGCTGTAGCTCGCGGTATACTGAGCTTA
>NW_017306432.1:267126-290435 GCF_000935625.1 Nanorana parkeri
TGCGGCGTCTCAGTATACCGCGAGCTGTAGCTCGCGGTATACTGAGCTTAAGTAACGGGAGGACGCTAGTTTGTGTCCTCCCGTTACCCCAAGGAGAACTATGGGGAAAAACACTGACCCCATAGTTCTCCTTTAATATCAGTACAGTAATACCTTGGTTTACGAGCATAATTCGTTCCGGAAGCATGCTTGTAATCCAAAGCGCTTGTATATCAAAGCGAATTTCCCCATAGGAAAAAATGGAAATTCAGATGATTTGTTCCACAACCCAAAAATATTCATATAAAAATGATTACAATACTGTACTGTAATATAATACTGTACAAAATATAAAGAAAAATAAACCAATTTCCGGTTACCTTCGTGGCTGGTGTGAGGGGGACGAGAGAGAGGAGGATTATTGTGTAGGACGACTTTCACTATCACTAACGGAATCACTGATATCTCTTGGCTCAATGGAATCTTTTTCATTTCGTGAAACCTTAACAAGGAATCTATCCAATGTGACATTGCATTGTCGTTGAACAGACTCATCGCTCGCACTGCTACAGCCTTATTCGGGTGGTACTTTTCTACAAAATTTTGCTCTTAATGCAAGACATTGCTTGTATATCAAGGCAATATTTTTCAGAAATGTTTGCTTGTCTTGCAAAACACTCTCAAACCAAGTTACTTGTAAACCAAGGTATTACTGTACCTTTAAAATAGATTTGGTTGCCTATGGATTTTATGATCGGATCTTTATTGGGACATGCTACTCATATTTTTATTGCTTGTAAGTGTTGCATTCTATGATGGTTAAAGTGACTATGGGAATCAGTACAATGTTTTACTTTCAACAGGTTTAAACTTAGTATGTCTTAACTGATCAGCTGGGATTTCTTAATCAGTGATAGCTAGTGGGTGTTCAACCTTGAGAGAACAGCTGGCCCTTTATATTGATGGATGAGCTATGATTTAATGCTAACCAGTGTAAAACGTGTTAGGCCATATTCACACGAAAATCCGCCGACACGTACAGCTCCGTGCTGCGTGCACGGCCATATCGGGCAGCTCCCGGGAAGGACAGGTGCTGCGTGTGATTAGTACGCAGCCCATGTCTTTCTCTATGGGCTCCATCCTGTCAGGGCGGGTGAGCATAGAGCGGCATACAGCCACGTAGTCCCATAGAGAAAGACAGGGGCTGCGTACTAATCACACGCAGCACCTGTCCTTCCCGGGAGCTGCCAAATAATAACAGGTAACCAAATTTAAATATACAAAAGCAGCCAGGCAAGTCAAAATATTATCATCTGTGATTAGACACTCACTGAGTGCCCTGATTCCAATTTAAGCTCAACTGATTGAGGCCAGGTGTGCAACTGCAGCATCTCCATCTAACAGTACTGATTATTGTCTTGCCGGTGGCAGGAATGTGTGCCCAAACACAGTGGAGGGAATTTATCAAAACTGGAGCAGACAAAAACTGGAGCAGCTGTGCATGGCAACCAATCAGCTTCTCTTTTCAGTTTGTTCAGTTAAGATTTAAAAAATGAAAGAGGGAGGCTGATTGGTTGCCATGCACAGCTGCTCCAGATTTTGTCTGCTCCAATTTTGATAAATTCCCTTCAGTAGGTTTAAAGATGGCTAGAGCTACACAACTGTAGCCTTATCATTATAGGTGCACTGCACAACTGGTATAACAGGAAAAGAAGATTAAGAAAAAGGAAGTTGTTAGTACAATATCTATCTGACTGATTACCTATTTCTGATCGCTTTTCTTGTAAACACTATCTATGCAATTCATAAATAGTGTTGTAGGAATCTGCCTCTCGTTGGTAAGTTATATTTGAATCTGTTGCAACTCTGGCAGAACAAGCATCTGTGAAGTGGCAGAGTTTTACTGGCAGAGAAGAAATTAGGTGAAGTTGAGAAAATAAGAAATTTATCAAATATCAGTTATTTTTATAAATTTAAATGATAAATCATCTATAAAAATTAAGGTGTCTTCGTACCCCCAAGCCTGCACTGGGGATCTGTTAAAGTTACATTTGTATGTAAACAAGATATGTGAATGTTGATGCTTTGTTATACTTATTATTATTATGGTATGAATATTTTGTATAAATAATAAAAAGATATTACACAAAAAAAAGAGTAGTAGAATTAACAATGTCCCCATCTGTTTTTCTCTAGTGTAGGTAGATTCACCAAAAAGCAAGGACAACTCTTTTAAATTGAACCTTAGTGGTTCAATTTAGGCAATCAATCCTCTTGTTGCAATTGCTCTTTGACCTAAGGGACCAGAGTGTTCTCACTTGTACAGCAGGTTGTGATAATGTAGACAAATCAAAACACCTTCCCTCTTAGTTTAACATTATCTGTAATGTGTAAAAGTTCAGAACTGCTGACATTGTGAACTGGCATTTGTTTTCTCACACTAATGCAGTTAAAGAAATACATCCTTAGCAGGTGTTAAAAGGATTTAATTGTAGCTGGTCTTCTCCCTTCCAGGCCTACAGCTAAGTGAAAACAGCTTAACTTATCAACTTAGCACTCAGGATGAGCTGAACAATTTGTTACTGTTGAGGATTTTTTTAACCAGGGTCATACATTTCAATATTTTGATTAAAAAATGCAGTTTGAGTTAAATGCTTGATGGTTGCTAAGGAAAATAAATGAGATGATCACATTAGAGCTGATCCTTTTTAAAATCAGGTTTATTCTATAAAGATGGAAAGACATAAACAGGCAAAATTCTCACTGAGAACAATGAATAAGAAAACGTTGCCTATCCTTGAATTCATGGTTGGGGTGCCGGCACCTATACCAATCTTCTTATCAGCATAGGTGAAGCGTGTCAGCGGCACACATGTGTTAAAACTCTCATCCCCCTTTAAATGAAGAAAAGGTAATAAGCAGTTTCCATCAAATCTAATGTATGTGCCCTCCTAGAGAATCCCTACATGTGGGAAATGTATGGATTAGGTAATACTTAGTAGACATGTAGATTTTGTTTCATTCAGAATGTATATTTGCATGAATTTTATTAAATTTGGACATTCAGATGCATCCAAATTTCAGAATTCCAAATTCGAAATCAAACGGATCCAAATGTTCCTTTAACAAAAATTCAGATTCGTCCGAATTTCGTTCAAAATGGGACTAAATTGGACACCTGACTGTTTTCTAGCCAATCACATGGGGGTTTTTTGGCTGTTGGTGGCTCCATTACAGACATGGGCATGTGACTTCCTGTTGTGGATCTTTCCAAAACGAAAATACGGACGGATATAAAAAATCCAAAAACAAACCGAACTTTAGATCCGAATTTCAAAAAATTAAAGTGATAAATATGCGAATAGATCCAAAATGAAACAAAACTATTTTTTTGCGGGGTTACACTGCCCAGTCACAGATTGGGGGCAGACCCATTACAGTCTGGGCTCAGAGAAAGTGGATTAAATGATGTAGGCTGTCATTCAACCTGGAAGATTGCAATGTATCCCTTTAATTACTAAGCTTTCTCATTTATAGAGTTTTAGTGGTTAATTGTATTCGATAAGTGCTATACCTGTAGTTAGACATTCAAATTTACACATATATAGAACCTGTGGAACTTGTGCACCTATGTAATTAAAGGGTAAATCAATGCAAGACTTTTAGTTTTAAATAGATACTGTGGAGCTAAACCACCGGACTTTATATCTGTCACTAACTTTAGTGGTAAGATCTCTGCTCATTATCTTCTGCATCTGCACACCTGCTGTGGCAATGAGGAGGGGTTCCTGTTCTTGGATTTTTTTTAATTTATTTGATATGTTGAAAGTTAAAGGAGGTGCTGGATCATCAAAGCAGCCAGGAACAGCCAAATCTCTAAGATTGATGGCAATCATGGCAGGAAGGTCTAGCTGTTGGAGTATAAAAAACATAGAAGCGGTTAGGGGCTGACTCCTCGGTGTACACCTATAACTACAATATTGCTTTGTAACTATCACTGAGCCTGTGGTGCTGTAAGGTGGGACCCATTGATCTGCTGTCTCATTCTTGCACCATGAACAGGAGTGTCAATCTTCATGTAGCAGCAGAGAGAAGCTGGTGAATACTTTAAACCTCAACCCAAAATACAGTTGACTTGTCCTTTAAATTGTGTAATAAGGGACAAAATTAACAGAAATTCTACAAATAAAACTTAATGAAAATTAGATATATATTTTTCAGATAAATACATTAAAAATGTTAAATATATACCAAACGTTAGATCTCTTATATTAAAGTACTACAAATGTTCACTTGCAAATTGTCATGAATGGACCTTTATGTGATAAAATTAGCAAAACAGGTGGAGTGAAATGAACTTTTCTAAGCCTGCAATTTTACAGCGGAAATTCATTTCCTTCCATTTAACAAACTCCTTTACTGAAGTGCAGGGTTGCGAGATGTTTGCTAATAACTCACATTATCTGATTACTGATTAAATAAATCCATGTAACACCGGAGCATTATGTGAAATCAGAAAGTTGACTGTAGCACATTTTTTATAGGAAAATTGTTTGAAAGACTAATTGTAAACTTTTACTAGAGTATTCTTTTTTTGGTATTTTGAATTGTAGGAAATTATATTAAAACATAGTTGTTCCTTGGGGGATCGGGGGTAATATAATTTTATGTTGCATTATACCATTGCGCACTGGATTATACTTTACAGCTCATTCAAGTCAACAGACCATAAATCCTGTTCTATGATATGACTATCACCTGGTAATTCAATATGTGTACTGGAGAAATAACATGGAGTAATTAATTCAGACACACAGTTCATATACTTTCCATTTTATGAAAAGCTTTACCAGTAGCAGACAGCCAGGGGCATGCCCAGGGGTCTTGTATTTGTAAAAAAATAAAAGGTCTTTATTCAATAATAAAAAATATATCAATGTAATAATTATTTGTGGATTTGTGAGCCACACATTGGGGTCTATTCACTAAGCTGCCATAGGCAGCCGAGTGAATGACTGACTTGAAGCGAAGTGAGCCGAACGCCGTTCGGCTATTCACTTCAGGCTGGTACGGCTGATTTCAGCCATATATATCGGCTTAATCAGCTGTACATCGGGTGGCTTCGGGTGGGCCAAACATGCTCAGCATGTTCGGGCGACCCGAAGTGCAGAAGGAGTTCGACTCAACAGCTGATCAGCTAACATCTGGATCAGCTAAGCCGAACCTCCGGCATGCTACTCGCTGCTGTTCGGTCTATTCTCGTAGATGCCGAACAGTAGTGAGTAAATAGCCGAATGCCGCTATGCGGGACCAAGCAGAATAGCAAAATAGTTTAAAAAGTAGAAAAAAACAATAGAAAACGATTGGGCGGAGCTAGCAGTGACAGCTAGCTCCGCCCAACTGTTTTCTATTGGCAGGCTGTTCTGCTGCCGTCAAAAAAATTTAAATTTCGCCATAGGAATGCATTGCTAGATTCCTATTGGCTATTTCAATTTGCAATAGCCAATAGCAAGGGAAGTTTCCCTTAGCTAGTAAATAAGGTGAGATGTAACTTTGCAAAGAATACGCAATCACATGCAGGGAAATTTTTTTTACAACAGTAACAGTTTCCATTCTGTTTGCTACCTCTGAGGTAGTGAACAGAATGGCCTAGACGAATGCTGAGCTGACAGTTTGGCAATTCCCTCTCTGCTATTCAGCCCCTTTGAGAATAGGGGTGAACAGCAGAAAATGAACTGATGAACATCTGCAACATCTGGATCAGCTGAGGCAAACAGGTTCTTCCCTTTGGTTCAGCCGATCATACTGAGGATGCTCGGCTGATACAAAGGGAGGTGAAGCTGCCCAAATGCAGCCGATGTGTGGCTCAAAATAGCTGTACAGGGTTGGAGTGAATAGCCAAAGAGGTTTCAGCTCACTTCACTTCGGCTTGGTTATTCATTCTACTACCTTCGGCAGCTTAATAAATAAACCCCTTAATGTTTGACAATATGACAAAAGAATATTTTTGCTTCAGATATTTCATGTAGCATGGTATAAATTAGAGAAATGCTGCATTAAGAAATACATTTTCTGGAATTGTAGAGTATATGTTCAAGTATATAAAATATATAACATATATTTAATATATTATTTTTATTACTATAATTGTATCTGACAATTACAGTAATAAACAGATTAACACTGCAGGAGCTTTGTTAGCACTTTTATTTATGAAGGTGTGTCTTAGTCATTTATAGATATACTGTATATGCTAGATATAGTCATGTACCCTGATCCAGGCAGAAAATTCTTGAAATATCATGATTCTCCAGTAGCATAATATAATGCACACATTATTGATTTTGTTTTTTACTGGAGAAAGGCTGGGTTAAGGTTCCAAAGATACAACGCAGCAAAATGTGAAATAATGCCTGGTAATTCAAAGGAACACAAAGTCAGAATTTATTGTGGCATCATTTACTAATTGGTATGTTTTTGCTGATAAATACATCCTATCTAACATATTGTATTGTATTCACTACATTTAAAAAAAAATGCAATACAGTTCAATAATATTTAGTAAAAATGTAAATATGGGTTATTTGTACTGTCATGTATTGATTTGTATATTGTTTAACCCAAACCACCACAAGATATTTAAAGTCATTAATAATGGGCTGTCAGACTTAAGTTTCACAGCCCATTTCTAAGCCAAAGCCAATGCCCGATCGCCCTACTTTTTTATGATGTTTTAATTCATAAACAGACAATCCATACGTGAATGCAACAGACAAAAAAATCCATGCAGACCGTGGCTTGGCTGATATATAAAACTTTTTTTTAAATATTGCTTATTTTGTTCCATTCTCTATTAGGTATTAATCACAATCTGTTTTTTATAAAGAATAAATAATGCTCTCGGAAGCATTGTATATTTTTTTTCATTGTTAATTGCTACTTAAAGATTATTAAAAGGAGCCCATGTATGTTGCCCATCTTCTTACAATGTATTTACTTGCCTGGTAAAATATAATCCTTCACCAGGGCAAAGAGCAAATAAGATGGAAAATTGAAATTATTCCAGCTCCTGCAAGGGACTTTCTACCAACAGCTGTCTTGCTTTATAAAAGCCTGAAGTCACCACAATCGGTCTACAACCATCCATCAGGCATTCTGACACTTCCTCCAAACTGTGTCCAAAAGACAAACGGGGAAAATGTACTTAAAAGGGACAACAGATTGCTAAAAGCAGATGGAATTAAGTCCACTTGTTTATATGGATGTTCAAATACATTTAAACCAAAAAGCTTCCTCCATGACCATGAGCGATATGGCACCCAATTCTCCTTTACAGCTTGGCTCAAACACCTGACATAGTTATTAATAAATATTCCATTTAATTTCAGTCTATTTAAAAGTGGAAATGCCTTCAGCAGAGGATGCATTATAGAAATGAGAGAATGAGAGAGGTCCCCTCAGGACAGGGCTGCCTCTTCCCGTTCAGGCTACAAGCTCCTGCAAGCAGCTTTGCACATGTTTTTCATCTCTAGGGTTTAGTTCAGCCATATCAAAAAATAATTTGTTCCTAAAGTTTTTATGGTGTGTGACTTTTACAGGAGTGTTTGTATACCTAAAAGGTGCTAAATTGTTTTTTTTTTAAACTTTCTTCAGAGAGACTTTCTTCGTCAGTTTGATTTTGTTTTACCTACTAGAACAGGATGTGGAATGTTAACGTTAATTATTAAGTGAATGGACATTTGATGTTATATTTATCTAAATTATCAACTTGATATTTTTAACATATCCATAAACACACTTTTATTTGGGTGATCTGGCTTCCTGCCATAGTGAGAAAATATACTGGTAAATTAATCAGCTTTCTCCCACATTGACCCCAGCATATCTACATTCGCATGACTGTGGTAAGGGTCTTACAGTTCTTATGGGGGAAATGTTCAGGGTTGTCTATAGGGTAAATAAGAATATGGTCATGTAATATAAATAGGTCATGTGAAGAAATATTTCTTTACAAGTTTATTTCTACAGCCTTTTACCATTGGTGTGTATCTCTTTGCAAGTCTTTTTTTGTGTTGGATAGAATGAGGAAGATCTAGACCTTCTGTCAGGTTTGTATCGCTTTCTCTGTCCTTATTGGGGAAATTCACCCTCTCTATTTTTACTGGTGACCATTGTCACTGAGAAAGAAAGCGAGGGAAATCCAACATTTTTAGACTTGTCCTCAGAACAAAAGGTGAGGGACACTTGTTGGTACACTTGGACAGGTCATTCCATTCCCCTTGGAACATTTCCTCTAAGTTCCTCTTGTGTCTTTGCGACAGGAAAGGTTGAGACATTTCCCCAATGGCACACACACAAAAATAACCTGACAGGGTTAAACTTTTGGCTATAGATACACTTTAATAAATGACTCTGAGATTACAAGCATACTAAATCTAAAATTGCTTCCAAAGGTCAATAGAGATAAAATTATTGACCTACAGAGTGGAAGATTGCTCCCAGATTGGGCCAAAAGACATTTACAATTTGTAGTCCATGTGCCTGGTGTCATACACAGATGCTGATCATTTGAAACAGGGTCAGATTTGGGGTCTGTTAGTTACTGATGGTCAGTATGAGTATGGAGCACTGGCGGAACTACCAGGGTCGCAGAGGTCGCAATTGTGACTGGGCCCTGGCATTCCGCCACTTGGGGGGGGCCCAGCGAAGAAGAAGGGGGCCCCCGAGATCGTACCGCTCCTATCCTGCAAGGCCGCCATCAGGGGGGTACAGCCACTGAAGTTGTAAGGGGCCCAGGCGGCCGGGCTCCAAGCTATACATTTTTATTATGAAACGATAAGACAAATGCAATTTGGCATGTCCCGGGCCCCCCCTGCCCGCTATTGGAACATTCCTCAGATGTGCGTGCAGGGGGCGGAGCTTGCTTTCCCCGGGCAGAAGCGTCGGAGAATGTGGCTGAAGAGGAGCTGCAGGACGGCTTTCTGGAGGAAATGTAAGTGTTTCCCTGCAGACAGAGGCCCCGGGGATGTGCTAGAGACTGGGGGGGAGAGAAAGTGAGGGAGAGAGATCGACCGACGCTGAGAGCTTCTCTGCATTGGTCGGTCGGTCTCTCTCATGCTTCCCTTCCTCCTCTGAGCATCGGTCTGTGTGTGTTTCTCACTCTTTCCCCCCTCCCTCTCAGAGAAGGGGGAGAGAGGGGGGGTTAAGAATGAGAAGCCCAGACCCTGCACACTGTGCTGAAATTTCTTTAAATTAGAGAAATGGATTATATTAGGGAATATTACACTGTAATGTTCCCTAATATAATCTATTTCTCTACCACAGCTTTGGATAACATTTTGCATTTACTTTGTATCGCCTGACGCCCGGGACATGCAGTTCCAGGCGCCAGGCAGGTGGTTTCTTCTCTCGGTTCAGCTCAGCTGTGGGCAAGCAGCCGGGTTAAAGTTTTGTTGTTGTTTTTTTTCTTTGCTGAGTTGAGCAGCGAGGAACGGAGCATCAGGCAATTCTGCTGACAACCCTCAGAAGTCCCCCCACCTCCCCTGCTGCTGAGAGCCATGATACGGAGAAGAAGGTAAGGGGACGAGGTACGGGTCACACACATGGGGGTCAAAGGGAGATCGTTCTTCATCTCCCAGCAAGCTAGCTCCGCAGATATTTGCGGCCCTGCTCTCACTAGGCATAAATCTTCACACATCAGTGTGTGTGTGTGTGTGTGTGTGTGTGATGCTGGTGATATAGTGCTCACTTTTAATATAATGCATTGCTGGGACTTGTAGTCCCGCATAGCTGGTGGTATTCGGCATTGCTGTATGATGATTATACAGCAATGCAGAATAGCTCCAACTATGTAGGACTACAAGTCCCAGTAATGCATTATATTTTTAAGTAGGGATACACCAGTGCCAATACTGGGCATTTTCACAAGTACTTATGCTCATGAAAATGCCCAGATACTAAACGCAGATACCGGTGTTCTGTCGAGAACGCCGATGTAGTCGAATTTGCCGACCTCAGCATCTACGCTTGCGCACAGACCAGTATTATCGAGGAAACCGGGATTTTTTTACAAAGTATTTCGTTTAAATCGTTAATTGTGACCGTCAATAATATGCTGCCCATCATTTACTGCCATGGACGGCATATTATTAACAGTCACAATTAACAATTACAAACAAATACTTTGTAAATAAATGCCGGTTTCCTTGGTAATCCCGTCTGTACGTAAGCGCGGATACTGGGTCGGCGTTCTCGACAGAACACCGGCACTAACATTTTAAACAAGCAGCTGCCCGAGGTCCCGCGCTTGCTGGGGACCTCGGCAGCCTTCCTGTTAACCATGCGGTGCCATGTCGGTGGGGGGGGCCCTTCATGGTTTCTTGCACCGGGGCCCTGAAGGTTCTAGTTACGCCTCTGGTATGGAGATAAAACTAACAGCAACAGAGCCAGCGTTAAGCTGGCCACACACATGCCAACCATCCAGCAATTTCATCCACTTTAAATAGAGCTGAATTAGTAACAAGTGATCAAATGTGGAAATTATTGGTTTTGATCCATGCAAGGAAGTGGGATAGAAATTGCAATGATCAAACCCATCGAAAAAAATCTGGCATGTTTTTCTTGGTTTGGAGTGATTTTTCAACATCTAGTGAAGCTGTCAATTTATAGGCCAATTTGATCTATCAAATCCTGGTGGTCATGCAAACTGATGGATGGTAAATTGCTTAGTTTCAGGTAACTTATTTGGAACATATGTTCAATTCCCAGTCTATCAAAAGGGGTTAAAAGTAATTACAATATCCTTGGAAAACTGTGAAAACTTTGTATAAATAAAGAATTTATAAAAAAAAAAGTAATTACAAGGTGCCACGTATATGGCCAAAAGCCAAAAGAGGGATTAGTACACCTGTCGGGTTTTTATTGCTGTCTGTGTCCCCGTTAGGGAGATTTACCCCTATATCTGTCCTGGTGACCATTATCAATGAAAGGGAAACAAAATACAAAATCCCCAAAAATTGGGTTGACACAGAACAGAATAGATGAGAAATCTTCTAACGGGGATACTAATTATGGTGACCCTGCTGACCACCAGGGATTTTCTTCTCATTTCCTCCATCCACAGATGGCAAAAAAAATCTGACTCAATCCAAAAGTTAGAAGAAAAAGCTTTGGCTTCTGTTCTACTTTAAGGCTGGCTAGCATAATGATTGGCTAATTGGAATGCCAAGGAGGCAAGCTGGCCTTCAACCCCACTGGATAGTGTAAACACTTGCACTTGGTTCAGAGCTGGTTTTAGGAAATGTAGGAGCATCCATGTGATGGCAGGTGTAGGTACCTCTAGAAGTTTGAATTTTAAGTCTCATCGTCTCTGAGAACTGAAAAGAGCCTTTTTGTCAATCGACTGACAAAGCCTGAGTGGACAGTAGATGCATTTCAGCACTGTTGTTACATTAGGAATTTCATATTTTTAGGCCATATCCCATTCACTTTGAATCTTCAATACCATCACATTAATTATTTAATTAAAATGTGTTTTGCACATTTGTTTCCTAATATATAAAATACAGAAATACATTCCAATTGTTGTTGGCAGAGAATACGTTCTGTGTTATTCTTTAATTATTTCTGAACTTTCTTTCTACTGGACAAAGTAAAGGATTCTGTTTCAAACATATTAAATCACTGCCAAAAGAAAAAATATTATTTTTGTCAATCAGATATGCAGTCTTTCTCAAGTATTAGTCTAACTGACCTTAAAAGATCATCAGATAATTTAAAAAAAATTAAACATAGGGTTCCTGTGCCCCTATTTCAAAATTAAAATGCTATAGCTAATAGAGAAAGTAGCACCAGAAGCAGCAAATCTACAGGTAGCAGCAAGAAGGCACAGCAGCTCCGAGACTTGTTTCAACATTGTATTAAAAGGCCAATCCATCAAGGCCAATCAGTTGACATTATTAAATGGAGAGTTTGTTGATCTTGCAGTCACTTCATAGTGATGAATCTAAGTGTGAACCTCAACCAGGGTGCCACTTAGTTCTCAATCTCATCTTGGCCTGCACTACACTAAGTTGTTTCTCCGGTGTCAGTGAAATGACTTGATGGTGGCAAAATGAGAATTTCCTATAAAAATAAGGAAATTATATTAGAGTAAAACAAGAACATGTTTAAAAACAATATTTAGAATTGTGTTGTTATTGGTTTTGTTGTTATATATTTTTCTTTTATATTGTCTGTCTAAATAAAAACCTAATAAAAATTACCTGATTTAAGTTGGCAACATAATAATAATAAAAAAAATGGAATAAAAGAGGATGAGGAGAGTTTTGAAAGACAAACAGTTGTACCTGGCCTGAGTTGGCTCCTCAACTTGTAGTGGATACAGTGATGTATACCAGCAACTTTGTTTTCCTTTTTTAGATTCTTTGTTTGTAGAATGTTTGAGAACATTTGTGGGGGGCGGGGGGGAGTTGAGGCTAAATTAGGATACCTAGAATACACTTCATGCAGTCAGCTTCACCTCTCCTGCAGCAGTGCCCACATACACTGAAGTACCTGACTAAAAGTCAGTTCTGCAACAAATGCTCATTTGCATGCATTGCTTTAATTATTTGGAGTCAGGTCAGCACCAAAGGTGTCTATGTTTTACTCTCTTCCAGTTCTGTAGAGCCACACCTGAGCTCAGGTGGGCAACCAAAGGTGACTGTCTACATGCAATTGTTGCTTCTGTCACTTTCCCTGGAACTATTCTGAAGCATCTTAGTACATATTAAACCCTACCGTTTGGAACACTCAAACAGAAATTAGTTGCAGAAATAAATATTCATAATTCAGGACATCAACACTCTTAGCACAACCCTCTGGAACACATCAGCAGAAGGTACTTACAGTCATTTTTATTTAGAGCTCAGGGGAACTCCCAGAGCTCCTGAATACTTTCTAAGCAAAATACTCAAAAGCTCCTAGTTAAACAAGGCTGGGTAGAGCTACACCTCTATAAACACATAAAATGTCCTTAACAATCAGTCCTGGAGTGGGGTGCCTACATAAATACATGTGTATATATATAATGGCTACTCTCACAGAGCACGCAAGAAAGGGTAATCCAGATTATAAGTGCGTCACAAATTTAAGTGTATGTAAACTCCAACAATGAATTTATTTGCTCCCTTTGGACCTATTAAATATACAGGAGAGAGACAGAGAGAGAGAGAGAGAGAGAGAGAGAGAGAGAGACATGGGAAAGAAAGAAAGAAAGAAAGAAAGAAAGAAAGAAAGAAAGAAAGAAAGAAAGAAAGAAAGAAAGAAAGAAAGAAAGAAAGAAAGAAAGAAAGAAAGAAAGAAAGAAAGAAAGAAAGAAAGATAAATGAGAGAGGACTGTTCAGACATGTCAATTCACACTGCCATGTTAAGGCACCTCTGTACAATATAGTATGCTCTATATATGGGACACATATGTATTGATACATATATAGTACTATATTATTTCTTATCTAGGAGGTAGCCCCACTTTCCCTAAAAGAAATAGTAACACATAAAAAGTCTAAGCCTGCTCAAAATAGCCAAATGTAAAAAAAAAAAATCCTTAAGGTTTCTAAAATTTAGAAAACCGAGGTCCCAGAAAAAAATAAGTTTGCATACAGTTTATTAATTTCAAAATATTCATCCACTGGCTTGGGCTCTTACATACCTTAACATTACAGTATTTATCTCCTTTCCAGAGTCATTCAGCTAAATATCTGCCCTGGTTAGGAGAAACAGTACAGCATGTGAAAAGAAGCCTAGAGCTCCACCTGCTGGCTGGATAGACTGCTATTTTATATTCATATGCAAATATTTCATATTTACCTGACTAAATAAAAAAAGAAAGAGAGTGTGAAGATGTTTATGTTTTTTAAGTGCTGACAATAAAAAAAGAAGGAAAATATATTCCAAACCATAATACATCAATTCCCCTTAAGAACTGACAACAGTGCTTCTGCTAGTTTGACACCAGTACTTGGGCATTATGAGACAACTGTTTTTAAAAGCTAGTTTTTTTGCCCTTGCAGCTACGCCTCCATTCTTAGGGATCCTTTGCACCTCTCTTTATACCGTCTCTTCAAGATGGGACACTTTGTGCTTCCTGTGGCATAGTAGCATTAGATCCCCAAGAATGTTCCCATTGTATAGAAGAGGGGTGAAACAAACCCCTTTAAGCCTCCCAACAAATTTCCTCCTCCTACTGACTGCCAGCACACCAACAGTTCTCCTCATCCTAACAAGCAGTGGACCAACACTCCTACCCCTTGTATTTCATCTCTTTCTCCTGTTGCCTCATAGCAGTCTACATGGTGGTGAAGGATAGGGATTGACTTCTGTGCAAAATAATAGCACTGACATATGGCCTTTAGGGCAAAATCACAACAGTTTGTGGCACAGGGGTCACAAGAAAAGAGTTTATTAGAAGTCCAAGAAAATTGCTGATTTGCACCCTCGAGGAGGAGAAGGAAAAGTAATGGGCACCTGAACAGTTAAAAAATGTCTGCTATGCAAACTTGAGGAGGAGGCAGAAAAGGGCTAGGAAATTTCCAATAAATTAACTGGGAGGGGTTACAGCACAAAGAGCATAGAAAGAGGGTTTCAGACCACCAGACATATACTGTGACTTTTTCTTTGCAACACTGTCCATCCACTATACAATATTTATTGCTAATGTCTGAAATAATACACTCATGTTTATGTCAAGGTAAAACCTGTCTCTTCTTTCCCTCTCACATTGCAGCCTAACCAAACTGTCGAGCCTTTCTACAAAATTTGTGGCTATTGTCCCAGAAGTAATACACTGTAATGTTTAAGATAAAACTTGCCTTGTCTCTACCTTTTATATTGCGGCCTAACCAAGCTGCTTACATACTGTCCAGCAAATTAACAATATTTGTGGCTATTGTCCCTCAGATAATACACACAATTTTTATATTGGAAGATAAAACCTACTTTGTCTGTTTCTATTTGCTGCCTATTCAAATGTTTGCGTACTGTCCTGACACCATGCACATACCTGAAGTCTATATTTTTATTTTGAAAAAGAAGCTAACATTATGCTATTAAACTGTTGTACCACTGGCCAATTTCTACAAATCTTAAGGCTTTAGCTTGATTTTTTTAAACATTTTATATAGCTTTGTGGCTGCTACTGCCATTGTTCAATTCAGGCCTATTATCACTGGATACAAAATCAGGTGTTGCAGCCAAAACTATCTAAAACATAATTTTTTCAAGTTGTAATAAATCAGATTGGGGTGATGCTGCTGTGTTTAAATAAAGCGATATTGTAAACGCAAAAGAAATCAATTACTTATCAAAAATATGTGAAGCCAGAATACAGTGTTGCTGATGCTGTCTGTAGAAATTGTACTGTTCTATGACACCAGATAACTTAAAAGCATCTCCCAAGCATGTAATTGAAAGGATTGGTGTTTTTCCCATGGTTCCCTCAAAGTCACATTAAATGGACCCTCTCACCACTGTCTGAAATTGTTTTTTTCTCAATTGGTACCTTTCCCACATGGCAGTACCTAGCTCACTATGCCAATCCTCTGTCAATTAGCCTTGAAAATGGTCAGAACTGATTATCAAGATTTGCTCCCAAAGACTTCACTAAGTCAATGATAAGTTTGCAAGTTTTGGACGCATTCACTCATTCTTATTTACAGGGTACACAAACAGGCAGCTCTTGTACCTTTTTAGATTTATATCAGCAGTCATTTAGCACACCTATATAAAGACCTGTGCAGAGCAGAGACTAATTAATGACGTCTAGCTAACAGGTAAAATGTGGACCTAGGAATGGAGGCCTTATCATACCCAAAGCTCTACATCTAGGCTCCAGAACCCAGACCAGAAAAGTTTATTTTCTCCATATCAGCCGCAAACCCTCATCATCTGGTGAGAAAGCAAGGTGACGCAAAAACACAGTCCAAAATCCAGGCAGCCCGTGCCTCATAATATACATGTATAAATTAGGGGGGACTGGAAACCTTTGGCCTGGGGGAGTAAACACAATCAACTAGGCTTTTCGTGGTCAGGACAAATTTCTGTTACTAAATAAAAGTGTACCGTGCAAATTGTGTGCAAATGGCGCTGCACTGATTGCTGGACATGATAAAGATGGGTGTCCCTAAAGGACATGGGTAATTGTGACATAACTTTTCACATCTTCCAATTATCATCTTCCTTTACAGCTCTTGGTCACATGACATTTCAGAGCAGCAAATGAAGTTGGTGCTGGAAGACTTGCTTCTGCCAGAAGCTGTAATCAAAGGTCTAAGCAAGGTGCCTATAGAATGCCAAAATGCGTTACAGACTGTGGATCCTGCTGTGTATGTGTGTGTGTGTGAACACTCAGATAATATCATTCAGCAAGAATGAGAATTTAGAAAAAGCATTTGAGGTTGTCTAAAAATATTATAGTAGTGCAAACAAAATTTGAATTACTCAGAAGTTTAATTTTCTTTCTAAGCTTTTGACATTTCTTACATTATTGATATTAGGTTTATTATAATAGGAGAGATTTGGTACTGTTATTCCCATCTCTGAGACGTTTGCTTTGGCAATGGACATTCCTTCTGTGTGAACACCCACTGATAAGTATTTAGTCAGTCCATCCAACACAAGTACTACAACACATCTTGTACAACCAGCTGCCAATGAATTGGATGATATAAACTGGCCAATTTTACCGCTCAGGCTTGTAGTTTTGATGCACAATTGGTAATAGTTTTGTTGAAACTCTCTCTAGACCGGAAAAATCCAAGTTAAATAGAAGACAGAAAAAAAATCTAAATGATTCTGGAGCTTAGCCTTGGAGAATAGGATTTCACTCTAATTGAGATCATACGTGGCATGTGTACTTTTGGCATATAAAGCGTATTAATCAAAACTCTTTTATCATGGATAATGTCTACTGTCTGTGCCAGAAAAGGAAGTCTGTTGTTGACCCATCTCTGTAGCCTTTTGAACATAGCACCTTTGGCTTCATAAACACTGTTTTTTAGGGGAAATAATAAAAAAAATTATTCTGTAAATGTCTGTTGAACACAATGCACATAAACTGCTCATGGTTGAAAACATTTCTTCACTTTCAGTCTTTTCTTTGCCGGAGATGGAAGTTGATCTATTAATAATTTCTGCTGCTTATGAATGATTTTTAGACTATGTTTTGGTTTTGTGTATATATAATTATTATTATTAAGCTTTTCTGCTGAGGATCTTAACGTTGGATGATTTTGACCTCTATTCTGAGCCAAATATGTTTTTCCAAAAGCCATAATGTTTGAAGAAGAGAGATGTACCTTTACAGGTCCAAGTCAGGCTTTGTGATGAGTCGATTGTGTTCACACCGTTATTAAATCATCTCACTGCTTGGAGCTTGCATGCACTGAGAAACTAAATAGTTCTGTGCATGCAATAGCAGTCACGGAAATCTTTAAACATGCAAATAATGTACCCAATTCTCTGCTACCAGATGTCAACCAGCCTCACAAGGTGGAAATGGCTGAACCCTCTGCCTTCCAAGAAGGAATGCTTATTGAATAAGTCCTTGCTTCCATCAATTTCTGCTGTGCTATATGTGTGATGCTATTTTTAGAGCCTGAAACTATTTTCACTTAGTGGCCCATGGTTGTGGCTCATGTCTATGAGATAGCACATATGAAGTGACAGGTCTTCTTTATGGAAACATCAGAGGTCCCCTAATGTCACCTATGGACCCTACGGGGTCCAAAGCAGTGAGAAAAATGACAGCCTGAACCAGAAGGGAAAAAATCATGGAGCCTGGGATAGTTGGCAACTGCGGTGGAGGCAACACCCTTATTAGCAGCATACAGGTGATCTGGTAGCTCTACAGCTGCCCAATTACTTAATGAAGGTATGTGAAAGCCGACAATCCACTTAAAAGAACATTATCTAGATCACAGCTTCTCAGGACCACCCCATTTATATATGTAAATGTATTTTAAAATAAGCCGTCATTAACCTGTGTAGCTGCAGGCATGTGGAGTGATTCATTCTTAAAGATCACAACACAATCTCTAAAGAGAATGAGCTAAGTATCAGTGACTTGTGTCCACTACAGAAAATATAAGTAAAAATTAGAAATGAAGAAAATATGAGTAAAAATCATGCGACACTGAAGCTGTCAGCATCTACAGACACCATCTTTCAATAACATCCATTGAGAGTGACCTGTAATTGACCTAATAAATTACATATCACCACACAATACACACAAGAAAATGTCATTTTAAATCCAGGTTTTCCAGTAGTTATTGTGTTAGATCTTGTAGATCTCTATACTGATCAGAGTTTCAGCTCATGTTATGTCGGCCCCATGGGCTTCAGTTGTACAAAGAATGTCCATTCTCTGTTTCTACTGGTCTATACCAGATTTAGTTCTCTGTTCATTTTCAATTAAAGTGAATCTTTACCCCCTTTCACTAAAAATCACATCAGCATGCAGCTCTGCATGCTAATTTAAAATATTATTATATT
This sequence comes from Nanorana parkeri, assembly GCF_000935625.1. Classification (NCBI taxonomy): domain Eukaryota; kingdom Metazoa; phylum Chordata; class Amphibia; order Anura; family Dicroglossidae; genus Nanorana; species Nanorana parkeri. The sequence goes on from NW_017306432.1 coordinate 285,637, forward strand.
CATTAGTTAAACAAACACAGTTTTAATGTACTTACAAATAGAGTTTATCTACTTCCTGGTCCAGTTTTGGCACAAATGATGTAATGTGCCCAAGTGTTGCATCCTGGGAAGGTTAAATCAGCAGAGCATTGCTAGGAAATCTCCTCTGGAATCTCACAAGATCTCAAGGAATGGCATTTTCCTCCCCTGAGATTATGTACATGGTCACATGTCCTAGTCACATGTGCCAGAGTTCCAGGAAGTAAAGAGATATTTAGTAATCTGCCCTTAGTTAACATGGCCACTGTCAGAAGAATGGGGAAGGAAAGAGAAATAAGGTATGCAACGAATACAAAGCCAGCAATTATCTAGAAGAATGTGTTTGTAGATTGTTATTACTAAACATTTCTAAAGGTGTGTTTTTTGTTATTTTAAAGATATGAGTAAAGGTCCACTTTAAGATTTAATATCATCAACCTCAAACTATGGTGCTAACAGGCTAATAGAGCTATTTGAAAAGTGTTCTTATCGCTGATGCCTTGCTGATGCTTGCTCCAAATTTACTACATCTTCCTCTGCATTCTTTCCCATAATCCCTTGTTGGATGGTGTCATAAATCCTTGGACTGTTCACTTTGACTGCCTTTTGAACACAAGCTGCCAGCCTTTTATTGTGGAGTACTTTGTTTTAATCGCAGCAAGTCTTTTCAACAAATGAAATTGATTAGCCGTTTTTGAAATACAAGCCTCGCCAGCTAATTCACTTACTTTACCTTTCATGAACTTCTATGGTCAAATAAGTTTATCAAGTCATGCAGAGTACATGGCCACATCTCCCACTTCTAGAGACCATTCATATCAAGCACCTGTAGCTGTCCAGCATGTCTAACTGCAGAGCAAAAACATAAAACAAGAATTCTACAAACCACATAGGTTAATCTATGACTTAATATATTATACTATCTGCATATGTTGAAAATGTTATAGCCATTTAATTCATATTACCTAAACTCCTCAGAGAAATCTATTCTTATACTAGAGAGACCTGGGTGCTCAATCATTCATTACAGAAACTCACGCCTTCTAGCCGACCGTAATCCCACAAGAATGTTATTTTGTTCTGAGCTAAAATTAACATCGACTTTGAGATTAGCACTGCAGAATCAGCCAAGGTTTGCTCAAAGAAATTGTCAAGTTCTAAACAATAGTGGCTCATTCTTGTAAATGATAGATGAGATTCACTTAATTACTATCATTGTGCTCAGCCACAAAAATGGTTTAATCTGATCTGCAAATCTAAAGTTCTACAATTACATAGCTCTTGTATTGTTACTATATTCTGTGCACAATAAAAGTAATCTCTGATCTCAAGAGAGCATAATACAAACCAATTCATTTCCAGGTATCATCTTTGGCTAAGAAACCATTAATGTTTTAAACAAGGCTATAGCTGTCATACAGAAGAGAATACATTTAAATTGTCATGGTAAGATGGTTTCGTTTTTGCTGTTCTTACCGTAAGACAACACCCTCTAGGGTCAAACTGAGACAACTTTCATTGCTTATTGCTGAACTCATAAAGGAGACCTAAACTCTAGACACAAATCATCATTTTTAATTGCCTTGCCATCCCTACCTTACCTGCCATCAGATTCCTTACCACAGCATTTTTATAATCACCTAGCTATGGCTTCAGACCAGGATCCACCTAGCTATGGGTTCTTGCTCTAACCAGGGATGGGAGCTCATTTAACCACTGTTATCACTTGGATTTGTGTTTGAGCACAGACCCTGACTGACTGCTGCATTCAACAGGTTATTTGTTTTATAAGATAATGCCCTTTTTAGCATGATCACGCAAGGAATTCAAGCTGACACACACACACTCAATATTTAAAGTTTATTAACTAGCACGCTACTTTTTTTTAACCTTATAATTCTGACTGCGAATGCACTTAGACCTTATCTACAAAAGGAACATTAAAAAAAAGGCCAGCTAGTTCTAGCTTGAGTCTGCTACCTGCTTACAGTTAAACTAACTAATAGAAGAGGTTGCAAAAGGTTGTTTGTATTATAAGATGAAACAAAATGGTTAAACAAAATGGAGGACAAAGAATTTAATATATACACATTCTTTCACACTGCATAAGAACCACTCTTGGTTCACTCCAGTTGTGGGTTTCTACTCTAGTCATGGATGGGATGGGTAATGTGGTCTATGTCATCATCCAAGAACTGGTATTCAAGCACAGCCACTGACTGACTAGTTTGGCAGTGCCAGAAAAACATTGCAGGGAAGCTGCTGATATTCTGGTTTTGCCTAAGTAGCCATTTAGCTGCAAAGCCTGAATACAGCCAAGTAACCCCCTCTCGCACTTCCCCCAGCCACTGCCCCCGGACCCACAGTCATAGGGGTCCTGGATCAATTTTTAAAAGTTTTCAGATTTCAGGTACAGTCCACCTGTAAGCAACCCTTGATCATATATACAATGGGAAAACACACTATTGCAATGTTGTTAAGTACCTAGTGCTGGTGTGTGGTTTAGTGAAATCTTATAACTATATAACTTTGCCTTACTTTTGCATAAACACTGCAAAAAGCCTGTGAAGATGTTCATATTAGTCCTATAAAGAATATGGGATCCCCAAACCTTCCACTAGCAATGGCCACTGTCAGGCTGTTCAGTCCTTTCCTAGCAGCCATAATGCCATTCACCGATGGAGAAGGAAAAGGGGGTCTATCTGTAATTATTTGCATTAGCTATTCTTTATTGTTTTATCTCTTACAATAAAATTCAGCTGACATTAAATATGGAGTAATTAGGTGTGACGATAAAGAGGTCCAATGAAGCCCAACTGAGGAAAGAGAATGGGTAGTTGTACTGAAACAGTGTCACCCCTACATATTTCCAACATTCATAAAACTTCAAAGCAAAATACAATCAGCTCTTGCAGATCAACCTGAATAAGCGTTTAGCAGGAACATACATCTTGTTTCTATCAGGATTTGGAAAACTTAATTGTTCAGATAAATTCTGTTATAGGATGACAACACCCTGTCCCTGTCTCCCAACTGTGTTGCTATATTGTCAACCTGCCACATAGGCTTCCAATGAAGACTACAGTAGACAGTGTAAAAACACATTATACAAGTATTGTTTACTGTTGTCACTATCAGGAAGCCCACACTGAGAAATGCCATGTAGCCATCTATGGAGTACATGTATGACATGTAGACAGTAAGTGGCTGCAAAGAGGCTGAGATGCAACAAAGAATATGGAAAAGGAGAAAACAAGATTCTTTTTTAAAGGTTACTGGTTATGATACTTGGTGCTTTAGCAAAATGAATGTCCTTTAGTGCAGGTTTAAATCTACTTTAATTGGTAACCAAATCCGATATGTAGACATTTATTTATGCAGCAGTCTTTCTGAATTGAAGTAGCTTTGATAAGCTTTGATACACACCCTTCATGCATTTACAGCCAACACTTTGTAAAGCAATATGAAGGGAATTTATCAAAACTGGAGCAGACAAAATCTGGAGCAGCTGTGCATGGCAACCAATCAGCCTCTCTCTTTCATTTTCAAATCTTAACTGAACAAACTGAAGAGAGAAGCTGATTGGTCGCCTTGGGCAAATGCCATAGAGTCTGTCTGCTCCAGTTTGGATAAATTCCCCAAATTATGTAAGCAACTTGTATTCCAAATTTGCCCCTAAAATGTCCATGCTTAGGGAAAAAAACACTCTTGCTTGTCTAATTTCCACCACCTTTAAAACTCTGGGCAGCAAACTCAGGATCGTTGGGAAGTGATACAACATCAGATTTTTTTTTTAAATAATTCCATTTCGTTACCATCCTCGGAAACCACGTTTCTTTGAAAAAAAGATAAATAGTTCAAATAATCGATAAACTCTTCTTCTACATAAAAAAACGTAAAGATCCTCAAGCCAGTCACAGATTCATGGACATTTCTTAGTTGCTATGATTGCCGATTGTAATTTAGAAATAGCAACGATCAAAGATTACTGTATTCCATTATACATAAAACAGATGTTACAAAGACCCAGAGATTAAAAATCAATACATTACCTTCAACAAGTACATTAAGCATAAATTATTTAGAAGTGTTTATATGTTCAAAGAATGTAATTTTTGAATAAGAGGTGGACTGGGAAAATGGACGGTTCAAGTTATTTGCTCATTTAGGATGTCGTAATTAAGGGAATAGACCGAGTTTGAAAGACATTTCACAGCCTGGACCATTGCAAAGCTGAACAAACAGAGATATGTGTTAACAGGCACTTATTCACAGTGCTGGTTTGATCTGGGGTGGGAGGGCCTTAAAATAGTGGAATTACCAGTCTGCTTTGTACTCCAAATAGACATTGCATTCTGTGGCATGGAGAGGAAACTATTAAAGTAAATAACTTGTTTATTGATCTTTAGCCAGGGTGAATGGCTATTTAATTCATTTGCCATCTTGCAACTACCGTACTTTAATGTGAACATTAAGCAGTATTAAAAATGCCATTAAGGTTAATGTACTTACCAATTTCCTATAGTAGGATCTATATATTGGTGACATTGGACAATGGTCTAGTGTATGCAAACCAGACTATAGTAAATGTCAAGTGCAGTTTATTACATTCTAATGTATACACAATTGTGTATACCCCCCAAGCCACAGGTTTCTAGTTCTCCAATAATATATACACACACATAGATAGATAGATAGATAGATAGATAGATAGATAGATAGATAGATAGATAGATAGATAGATAGATAGATATAGATATATATAGATATATATACATATA
>NW_017306432.1:291407-333729 GCF_000935625.1 Nanorana parkeri
ATATATATATATATTAGGGCTGTGGAAATTAAAGATTAATTTCTCGATTAATCGTTAAACTTTTTGATCGATTACAATTATTTTGATCGCTAATGAAAACACTCACCTCTCTGCCGGCTTCCGGGCGTCCCGTCGGTGATCCGGTGACGTCACGGATATCGACGTCACCGGACTCCTTCCCCAAGTGGCTCCGTCGGCTAACGAAGGGAAAGGGGGAGGAGTCCAGTGACGTTGATGTCCGTGACAGCTAACGAAGGGAAGGGGAAGGAGTCTGGTGACGTTGATGTCCCTGACGTCACCGGACTCCTCCCCCCTTCGTTGGCCGGTGAGTTTGCCCAAGAAACTTTCTGCATGAGTGTCAGGATCCAGAGCACCCCCAGGTGGTGCTGGAGCCAGGTCCTGCAGTTCCTGTGCTCGCCTGCGGGTGTCTCCAGCAGCCAGGGACTGTAAGGAACCTGCAGCTCCAGTAATCACCTGCGGGTGTGCCCCAGCTGTGACTGATCATCCCATCACCTGGTGCTTCCTGGGAGGGTATTTAGGCCCTACCTGCAGTCAGGAAGCTGGCTCAGTATTGCGTCGCCTGCACTTGACTGATTCCCATAAACCTGAAACCCTGCTTCCTGAAACCCTGCTTCCTATTTGCAGACCTGTCACCGACCCGGCTTGTTACCCGACCTCTCTCTTGGATTCTGTTCCTGTACCGTCCTGCTGCCCTCCTGTTAACGACCCGGCTTGTACCTGACCACTGTTCTTTTATCCTGAGGCCTGCCATATATCTGCAGGCCTGTTACCCCTCCTTGTTGCTTCCCCCTGGCTGTAGGTGTGTGTTTGTCCCAACGGTGGGTTTATTACTTCACTGCTAAACCTGTGGGGGGTTGAGGGGGTTTGTAGTGTTGTTGATGTGTAGCAAATAAACTGTGTGCATAGAACCCTATCCTGTGTGGGCATATTAATTTGGTCATCCTGCTTGGGCACCTGCATGCGGTGTGAGGACGCCTGTGCATGGTACCCTGACAATGAGCGCCAGCCAAGGCATTGGCCTGTACACATACAGCACAGCAATGAAGTCATAAAATGAACTAGGATCACACTAATCCAGCACGTTATTATTCTGAGTTTCCCCACTCAAGCGGCGGCCATATTGAGTGGGGCACGTGAGAGTGATAACGTGCTGGATTAGTGTGATCCTAGTTCATTTTATTACTTCATTGCTGTGCTGTATGTGTATAGGCCAATGTGGTTGGATCTGTATGTGCGTTATAATTAATTTTAATCATTACCAGCCCTAATATATATATATATATACTGTATATAGAGAAGCACTGGCTGGTAGGATTGTGGATGGTTTGTATGTGTCATGTAGGTTTCTCAAATACACATGGTGAGGAGCTCCAGTATTTATAACTGATATGGAGCAAACAAACTGTTTGTCTTCTCCGAATCTTTGTTCTGCTCTGGTGGCTGGAACGTGGAAACTTTGTAGAGTTTTGGGTGGGATAAAGTCTCCATTCCTAGGCAGTGCCGGCCTTTGCGGTGTGTGGCCACACATGGCGTCATGGCAACAGGGGCACCAGGCGGCTGACACAGCTCGCTATAATACAAGCTGCAGGTGCTGCAATCAGGGTCGGATTTCTCACAAGGCCAACCAAGGGCCCGGCCTTAGGGCAGCAGGGAGTAGAGGGGCAATAGGGGTGTGGAATTCCTATCTCCCGGTGCCTGGGACATGCAGTTCTGGGCACTGGGCAAGTAGTTGTTTTCTACATTTAGCCCTGCTTTGGGTAAGCAGCGCTAAATGTACAGCGGGGAAGCCATTGCTTGTTTTTTAGAAGTGATCTCGGCGATGTCGCCAAGTGTAATGCCACCGACGGGGCGGCCTCTTATTTGTCTGCCGCGGTCCTCTGCGTCCCACCGTGGAACGCGGAAGACGCACGAACTCCGGGTTGTGACGCGGCGGCTGCGTTCCACGGTGGAACGCGGAAGTCGTCCGGACCAATCAGCGATCCCTCCTCACTTCCTGGCCCTATTTAAGGGCACTGATGAGGCAGCGTGGCGTTCTGTGATTGTTGTCTGAACGCCTGCTGCCTCACGAACCTGTGTATGGGACTGTCACCAACCGGACCCTTCTCATCCCCCTGCTGCCATCTGGAAGACGGACCTGCTCAGTTCTGCTACTGGAGTCACCTGGGAGTCTCAGCCATCACTCAGCTACTGCCAATCGCAAGTACCCTATCTGTGAGAGAGCACCTCTCCTCTGCCTGCCTGCAGGCTGATATGAACTGTGTATTAGACTTACTGAGTATCCGCTCTTAACCCTGCCGCAGCCACTGCATTCTAGTGTTTCAACTACCAACCCACAGTCTATGAAGCAATAGTACTGTGTTGAATTGTGTTGTTTTTGCTTTGATCACGTGATGGTAGAATCTCAAACTCACCGTTGAGATTGTGAGTGACGCCTGAGATTCGTATCTGATTGATCCTATTACTCCGCAGTTGAGATCCACTATTGTAAAAACTGCAGACGTGACACCAAGATCACTTGTATGTAGCCTGCATATAGGGGGGCGCATTGAGGTACCTGGCATTGGGGCAGCAGAGAGAAGAAATCCGGCACTGGCTGCAATTACACATGGGGTTATTCATTATTTCACTGAAGGATTAAAGCCAAAGCTTCGGCCAATCTTTCTGCTCACTTCAGCCGCCAGAGCCCTTTGGTTTAGTCGAAGTATCCCCCCTTAATCGCCTCTTCTCGCTATGTTGTCCTAGATTGTTCACTTCTCCTGCCTTCTCCAAACTCTTCACCCTTTTGTGAATAGCCCTGTAAGTTTTTTGCTGCCTTACTGAATAAAAGTCCAGGACAAACCTACTTGGTCTGTTCCTGGGTGTCCTTATCTTGTGCATGGTTTACTGCTGCCATTATCAGTTGAGCCTATCCCCTTTACGCATATCAAAGCATCACATAGATGTGACCCTAGCAGTGACGTGCCGTGCCTTATTTGCTGGGTGAGGCATCCACCAGCCTGTCGAAGCTCCGCCCTGTCCCGCCAAAGCTCCACCCCCAGTTCGGAAACCAAGCTGTGTGAGGAGGAGACTAGGAAGGAACCTCCCTGTCCCTCACTTGCTCGTCATTGGTGATTCACTGGTGGGACATCGAGATCGATGTCCTGGCTGTTTTTTTGATTGGACAGCTTGGACCAATGGTGCTTTGCCATTGGTCCAAGCCATCCGCAGAGCTCACGCCTCTAACACAGAGTAGAGGCTGTGACAGCTCTTACCTCACCAGTTAGGTTACACAAGCAATGGAGAAGCCCTAAAAGCTGGATGCAGTGCTGCCTATAATTAACAGGCAGCGCTCTGTCCATGACAGGTTACCCATCAGGGAGGCTTTCCCTGCTGGGTAACCTGTATCAAGCCGCTCTGATTGGAGAAAAAGCTGTCAGACTTGAAGCTGACACCTTTTTTCTTCATAATACTAGGTGAGGCTCTGCCTCACCTGCCTCCCTTGACCGCACGTCCCTGCACCCTAGTACCATTTAAAACAATAGCTAACCTGTGTTCGTGTGTTGACGTATTTTAAAATATAGTGCATATAGCTGTGACATGTAAAAGAAAACAAAAATCTTGTGAAGATCAAAATTAAATAAATGTCTATTGGGTTAATTTGTAGACACAAAATCTGCTGCTTTAGCTATATGCATAGCAGCAAATTAAATTCAGACTAAAAAACGCTTGTCAAGCGACCTAAAACGTGCAAAAACTGTGTTTTATGTGCTACAAGTCATGTTTCCTAAAGTTAGAACATGTGTGAAACTTTGCAAACTCAACCGAGGCTTTGGCTTTGAAGTCCATGAGCTGCAATTCAGACTTAGACAGAAGTTTAATGTCAGTCTGTGTAATAACTAGACCGCTCAAAGTAGAGCCTTGGAGCCTGTACAAAGCAGTCCCTCCATCTTCCCCAGTGACGTTTATCAGCTAATGATTCACGAGAGAGGCAAAATGAAAAGCAATGGCATTTCACTCTGTGACAACATGTCATGGTGATGTTATTTGGGTTAATTTACGAGCAGTAATTTACTGCAAGCAACTGATACAGAATTCAAGAAAGCATTAATTTCACACCTGAACTGAATGGAAAACTCCTTAAAAGTGTGTTATTAGTACAGCACTGTTTCTGACTGCAGTGTATAAACTCCAACGTGCTTTAATGATGTAAAAAACCGCACTTGAAAATGATTTCATAGTCTACGTTAATAGTTTGCTAAAATGACTTCCTGATTTATTTTCGAGTATTTGAGCTCACTGCCAAAGCACACAGTGCTAAATAAAATGTCCTTCCTAAAAATTAATTTCCTCGTTTGGTTTGGGAGACATTTATTGAAACCGTTAAGACATATTTATAGCGTTAAGATTCAGAAAGAAGGTTTCCAATGCAATGAAAGGAGATGGCAATAGGACGTGACAAGAAAATTGCAACATTCAATTTGGTAACACAGATTCAGTATTTCTACTATTTTCGGCCCCTAGAGATACACAAAAAAAAGTGTGTTTTTCTTGTTGAATTCAAAGAACTGAAAAATTCAGGAATTCAGCTGCGTTGAAACCACAATACAGCTCACATCACAGAACTACCACTTATCTTGATGATTCATTATGTAAAAAGGGTCATCAATTTAAAGCTTCCAATTAATCCAGTTATGTATTATTGGAACATGCAACCAGTATAAGTACTTGAATTTGTGTTAATATGAACCTCCTGTAATCTCTGACATAGCAGAATTCTGACTGGGAGAGGGAAGCTGGCAATAGGAGTTTGTTAGGCTTCGCTTCATGCACATTTGATGTCGGAAAGAGAGAACACAGTGAGCAGAAGGATGACTTCAACTGCATGCAGATGCTCCTTCATTGTCATGGGTTACTCGGGATCAGAGATTTTTTTTGACCTGTACAGTTGCTGTAGTAGAGGTCAAAGCTCTGGCTGTGCTGCTGTACAGGAGCTGTGAATCATAAGACTGCCTGCACAGAATGACCAATCCTTTGGCAGATTAAAGAAGGGTATAGGGTGTCCCTACTCTTTTCGCCGCCTGTGGCTAGTGGGGCGGGGTGCTGTTGCTGTATGTTACCAGGAAGGGGGGGGTGACATTGGTGCATGTTACAGGGGGTTGTCCCTCTGCCTTTAGCCCTGTCCAGCTCTATCAGACACTATTTGCCAAACGTCACAGATATACTGTTTGCCAAGCGTCACAGATTGCTGGGAGCAACTGCCTCAGGCTGCCTCATTATAGGTATGGCCCAGGATCTGTTGAGTAAAATGAGAGCTTCATGGCCATGACAAGGTATCCAAGAGTGACAGTGGAGTGCAGACTCAAATAATACTTAAGCAAGAGTGCAGTTCTTATAAAGACTTCCCGGGGGCTTGTCAGTTGTAAAAAGAGCAGAATTGTAGAAATGTCACCAGCACACCAGTCCTTTTAAGATAGCAAAAGCTTCATTTATTGAAGTTTTTTGTCATATGACCAACAAGCGCTTTCGGGATCACACAGGATCAATTCATCAGGCTTTAATGCTAAAACTTGTTAAAGCATGTTGTCCCTGAAAACCATGAGGTATAGCCCCTGGTCTGTGTATCTGACCTTCAGTTCCAAGTAAAGCCTTTAGTTTTCCCTTCATTGGAACCCTGATGATTTGTCCACCCCGCTACCTTAGTTTGTGTAAGGCTCATGTTCCATACATACCGGTACTCATGGTGTACCTGGCACTTAGTTTTAGGGCTGATTTACTGTTCGACTAGAGTCCGCTAGATGGGAGTGCTGAGGCTCAATGCTTTGCATTGTTGCAATGCAAGGCACTGTTTAAATTGCTACTTTTTACTTTTGTTTCTTTTGTTAATTATATTAACCTCCGGAGGCATTAATTGTGGTGTGAATGAGGCACATAGAAAACATTTGTTTTCCTATGTGCTAGCAGTAATGAGCATTGGTCCAGTGCGGAAAATTGCCAGTCAATGCAGTATGTGTGAATGGGCCCTATTATGTGTAACCTACTTGGATTAATGGCCACAGGATTCAATACTACAAAATCTGTAGGTTCTATGAATTTCTATAAATCACGTGATACAACATTTGCATATTCAAGAGAATATGAAAATTGCATTTTGCCCAAAAATTATGTGACTTCATCTTTCTCTGTTCTGTCTCAACTACTGCCTTTTTGCACTTACAATCTGACATACCTTTATAGATCTTGATCTGTCCAGACAGTATGGCCACTTGCTGATTCAGCAGAATCCACAGACAGCTTAACTCTCATATTAGACAACAGAAGTTGAATCCCAATCAGCGTCACTTCCCAAAGTGCAGGGCATAGAATGTTTTTCAAGTCTTTTGATGTGTAAGAAGACAAGGACATTCCAAGCCCTGTGTCTGCATCGAAACTTGACATAAATTGAAGGAACAGGAGAAAACAAGGGATGATGTGGCTAATGACTGTACTAACTAGCACAAAACAAGAGGAGGAACAAAGAACATGCCAAATGCACAAATCAAAATGTTGTTATGGCACTGCACTACCCACTAGGTGTCAGTAGATAAACAATTCTTAATGATACACTGCAATCCAATGCAACAGCAGCAGCAACATAATTATGTGGAACACAACAGTCTCAATCTGTCTAATGTTAGCTTATCTTTAATCATATGGTATATATCTCATTGCTACAAGCTAAAATAAACTGTAGCATTAAAATGTAAAATATATTAATACAAAAGTTGTTTACTCTCATTTATAATTCACTGCTGTAACTGATCATTATAATACAAACCACTCTTTCTTTATTCAGGATATTCATTACGTGTCCTAATGACTGTTGCATACAAAGTGCTACCTAATCCCTGAGACTCGGCCTTGTGGCCACTCATGGCCTTGATGGCTAATCATTTCTCCATGGACAAAGGTGGAATTGTGTGCTTGGCTGCCTTCTCCAGCTTTACATGACACATGCCAAGGCAAACACATTTTATTTCTACCCAAGCAGAGTCTAAACAACAGTGTCAATGTTAGGTAATGTTAGGTAACTTCAAAATTCTTTGAGTTTATTTAATTTTGGAGTTTACATATAAAGAAGTCCTTCTATTTGCAAATCTGTTGCTGTGGTCTCAACTGAAGTGATACAGTAAGACAGACAAGTACCATCGCACAATAGGCAGCATCCCTTTTCACTTAGAAAAACCCTCTGTCTCTAACAAAAGTCATTAGTTGCGGCTTAAAGCTGAACTCCGGGCAAACAGATAAATATACAAATGACATACAATATACTGTTTATATATATATATATGAGCTGTTTTATCTGCCAAATGATTTGTATGTCTGTCCATCAAGTCCCCTCACACAGCACTGCCACTTACAGTTACTGACCCCAATTACAGGTAAAGTAAGTCTATGTGAACCTAAAGTCTATTTTTGTATTATGTTTGGCATCATGTCTCACTGTATACAGTAATTCTTAAACTATTTTTTTCTTTTTTATATGCTGCAAAGTTTCTTACCTGGAGTTCCTGCCAGTAATAGCATTATCTGTTGCTGACAACACTAAAACACTGCCTCACAATTTGCATAATTTTTGTCATTTGTTTGCTGGGCTGCCTATCTGTTACATATAAAGAGTAACCAAATGGCCAAATAAAGGAACTCACAGTGAAACAATAAAGGAGATGCATGATATTTGAGTTTTCCTTAAATCCCCACACTGCAAGGGTTAGCTGCTCATTTTTGTCTATGGGACCTGAGTAAAAGACTTTTACTTACCTGATCCCCACTTCCATCAGCTCCAAGATCGGTGGTCAGTGGCCCGCTGATGTCATCATGTACAATGCAGCCCTGCATTATATGTGAGGACACAGAAGGACAGTCCACAAGACAGAGCGAAGGGGAGAGAGGTGAGCACCAACTGCCAGGGAACAGGGAATCAGGTGAGTAAAGGTCCTCTTCACCATACCCCTAGACCAGCGTTTCTCAACCTTTTTTCTTGAGGCACCCAACCCCATCAGAGTCCACCCTTCACAATCAAAAGCTCCATTCACATCAGAAGCTCCCCCTTCACATTACAAGCCCCCTTCACATCAGAAGCATACCCTTCACATCAAAGTCCCCCCTTCACATCAGAGCCTGCCATCACATCAGAAGTTCCCCCTTCACTTCAGAAGCCCCCCCTTCATATTAGAAGTTCTTCCTTCACATCAGAGTCCCCCGGTCACATCAGAACCCCCCACCCCCTTCACATAAGAAGCTCCTCCTTCAGATCAGTAGCCTCTTTTCACATCAAAGTCCCCCTTTCACATGAGGAACCTGCTTCACATCAGAGTGCTCAGACCCCTCTTCATATCATATCAGCCACCATCCCATCAGGTGCCGCAGGAACATGGCAGAGAGTCGGAGGCAGAGCAAACCTGGATGGAGGTGAACTTTCATCCTTTCCTGAATAGATCACACCCTCTAGCATCATTAATTTACATATTGCAGGCAGCCAACCCAATAGGCTGCTGGAGATAGGCTTTAAATCCTAGTCCAAAAACTGGATTACATGATCTAGCCATAGTAGAACTGCAATCAACAATGTTTGTAATAATAGCGCATGAAAAGATAAAATAATTAAAAACAGCTCATGCTGCAATACTTACCTTCATTTCATAGCTGTTCCCATGCAGTACTTCTTTTCTGCCACTAGATGTCCTCTGACTTTTGAGTTGCATAACAGCCAGCATTATTCAAACCACTTCTTCTTAGCTGTGGCCTTCATGGACCCTCCCCCAGCCTGTGACTTGACAGTGAAGGAGAAGAATCTCAGCTGATTGTCATGCTGCATCCTCCTGCTATCAGCATTCTCCTTGTCAGCACATTAACAGATTGGCTCCTAGTGCTACTTATTTTTCTCCCAGTCTGAGTTCTGCTGTACAAGAACTGTTAGAGGCTAATACAATCAAAATGCATTTGATGATGTGTTAATAAATACAGAGCTGTGTTAATGTGTGTCTTTTATGTCTGGCTGGATTTTGGCTTAAAAGAAGAGCCCCAGACAAACAGTTGAATACGATGCTGAAATACATATAAGGCTACAGTTTTATCTGCCAAAGGATTTGTACTTTTACACACCTCTGCCACACTGCTGGTGGCACACTTATTTCTTGGTTCAGCAATTATGTCACCCCTTTATCATCAGCTTGTTCATAGGACAATGATTCCATATTATTGAGCAGCACAGTGGTGTAGTGGTTAGTGCTTCTGCCTTGCACCACTGGGGGTCCCCGGTTCAAATCCCAGCCAGGTAACTATCTGCAAGGAGTTTGCATGTTCTCAGTGAACCTGTGCTTGCTTGGGTTTCCTCCAGGTAATCTGGTTTCATCTCACACTTCAAAGACATGCTGGTAGGTTAATTGGCTCCTCTCTAAATTGGCCCATTATGTATGCAAGAGATGAGGACCTTAGATTGTAAGCTTCTTGAGGGTAGGGACTGATGTGAATGTGCAACTATGTAAAGTGCTGCACAAATTGTCAGTGCTATATAAATACATGTAATAAATAAATATCATGCAGAGAAGTGATCCAGGAAACCAGTAAAATTGGATCAGGAAGTATAAAATGGGTAAAGATATTCCAGCTGTGCAATGTGATAGAAATGTGTAAATCACAAAAGCAGAGGTACGGAATTATAAACCCTAAAAAAACAGTTATATATTTTAGGTTATAAATCATAAGTTGACTCATAATGTTGTTACTATTAACTTTTTAATGATATTTCATTAAACATATATTTAAAATCTCAATGCTGTTTTTGATTCTTACGCCCCCCTCCCACTCCCCCGTTCCATAAAGCATTTCCATGCAACCAAAGCTCATAATAACCTATTACTTCATTAGGCTAAAACTTTTGTTTTTTTCCAAGCGAACGTTAAATGGAAAACATATTGCAATGTAAAACAACAACAATTAACTTATACGTATGCTATATTTTGTATAACAGAGAGAACATGTGATTCGCTTTTGAAGCGTAAATGAAATAAATCCCAATTGAAACTTAAGTAAGCAGTTAGATGCTTAAATGACATTGATTGTCATGTTTACAAACAATATTCATAAGCAAAAACTTCATTTTGCTTGAACTGGTTCCACGGAGGGGCTCCAGCGCATTTCACTAACAACCAAAGATTTTTCTTTGGAATCTGGCCGAATGTTTGGAGAGTGTAATGTGAAGTGTCAGCATTGCTTGGTGTGGTATAGATGCAGAGTTCTTGGGATATTGGCGTGGCATTATCGCAAATATCCCAGGGCCACTAGGGTAGAATTAATGAGCATCTAATAGACATACTATTGTGTAGGAAAATGGTAGAGGAGGTAGACACTCTACTTGGTTCTTCCAATAATAATGTCTTCAATGTACTTTGGAATGTGATGGTATAGCTGGACCCCATGCAGATATGTGAAATCATCAACAAATGCAGCTAAGTATTTATTAAAGAAGAACTCTGGGCAGTGATGGTATGTTTCTTGGCATCCTCACATCCTATACACAGTGTATAGCACGTGATGACTCAAAGATCCTTAGACCGCTGGAGCGGAGGCTGGAAGGACCGGTCTAAGAGCCAGCTGGCTCTAAGGTTCAGCTGAGTATAACTTTGTTATTTTCTCCCCTAGACCAAAACGAGCACTTAACCCATGCAGTGAGGGGATACCCAACTGCAGGGGTCAAGAAAAAAAATTACCCAGAGTTCTTCTTTAAAATAACATTATTTGTATTTTAATTTTAAATGCTACTTGTATAAGTACCTGCATTTTTTCTTGATATCATACTGATGTAATATTTAGAAAGGCAGCACTATGCGCCAATCAGGGCTCTCTTCAGTGCACATATGCTCAGAGGAAACATGCACAGGGGTGAATGTAACACTGTGTTGATGTTACTTTGATGCCCATTCAGCAGGGCGGAGTTGACCAAGGTGTGAACATTCTGAAATGGAGGTCAAAAGGCTGGCTATGATTTCTAGTAAAGGTTCCTGGATCATAAAACTTTAATCCTTTGGTAACAAGAACAGTTCCCATTATTGTAGTTCAATTACATATTTAGCAGCTTGCTTGAGTTTAGGTCTATGGCCTGTTTTGGTCTTCTGTTTGTCTTTTGCTATGGCAGGACTAGCTAGTCAGCAGTCAGGTAACATAAAAGCGGACCTTTACCCCTTTCACTAAAAATCACAGCAGCATGCAGCTCTGCACGCTGATTTATAATCATCTTACATGTATTAGTTCAACAAACTTGTTTTTTTTATAGTTTAATATATTTTTATTATTTCCAATAAACATACTTATACAGTTCTTCAAAATTGGGGATATTACAACAAATGCTACCGGTATATAAACATACCGTATATTATACATCTCTCCCTATAAAATATCTAGTGCTTGACTTTAACTATATACATTCATTACCCACTCTCTCCTCTTCCATATCTTCTCTTCTACATTCTTCACCCATTTATTCTCCTTCCATATTTCTTTCTTGGGGGAAAAGTAAGTTACTTGGTGTATTATATAAACCCTTTACCGTGGGACTCACTCCACCGAGTCCTGGGACCTAACCCTCTCAATCTTTCCATTATAAATGTTCCTTACTATGATTGTGTTTCCACCCTATATGAGATCTATGTTATAGCAACCATAAATCATAAACAAAAATCCATAATCTTCTATCGTATTTATGTGTTACCCCTTTATTACCTACCTCCCCACTACTACCAACCTATCATATATTTACTTGTGTCCTGATGTGTATCCTATATAAAAAAAATATTCCCCCTAAATTAAAATTACAATCTCTGTACCTAACACTCACACCTCCATCTTCTCCATACATTACAGGTCAAATATACAAATCTAGAAATCTTTATAAATAGTAACACAGTATAAATTTTATATATTTCTCACTAAGCTTTACCAGTTACCGTATAACCCATTTTTATGGTTACTTATAAGCTCTATGACTCCAAGGTTGCTTCACCTCCAAACCCCTTCCCTTTTACCAGTCTCCCAAATTCTGCTGTTGATCTATAAACTTCCCACTTCTCCCAAATCCTGTCATATTTATCCTTCCTATCTGTGTCTCTGGCTCCCATTTCCTCCATGTATCTTATTTCTTCCATTATATTTACCCAGCTCTCTAATGATGGTGGGTCTACAGATTTCCAGCTACGTGAGATATTTACTCTTGTTGCAGAGTATTTAGGAACCCTATGGAGCGATATACTCCAAATATTGATTCCCAGTGTGGTTGAAGTCTGGGACAACTCCACCAGATATGCAGGTATGTTCCCTCCTCAATACCACACCTCCAGCATCTATCTGACATTTCTGGGTTTATATGTTTAATTCCTTCTGGGCATCTATACCATCTAGACAATATTTTTTTCCTGATAAAATGTGGATGTGACAGAACTATGTGTCATAGTGAATATATTTCCCCAATACCTCTCTGAGATCTCTCTCCTCAAGTCTAGTTCCCATCTCTTCATATACCCTGTGTGACCTTTAGCTTCCTCTTCTCTAAGTAGACCATACACCACCGAAAGTACGTGTTCAATGTTTGTTTCCTTCAAACAAAGTTTCTCGAATGGGGTGAATGGTCTATTCAGAGAATTACAAGTCCCTACATACCTAATGTAATCCGATAGTTGCATTGCCTCCATCCACAGCTTCCCTTTGGTTTGTCTCTCTGGTCTAAGTTCAGTTTTTAATTCTTCTTTTCCTTTCTGAGAAGACCTGCCTTATCCGTGTATGTGAAATATTCTCAATATTCAGGAAGGGGGCCCCCCGCATACCTGGTGGAAATTGTGGATTATCTGCAATCGGGGTCAGAGGCACTGGTTTAGATGAAAGATTGTATTTATCAACCATTCTGTCCCAGACTCGAAGCACCGGTTCAGCTAAATATGGTAGAGTGGACATATGAGGTCTGTTCGCCATTGGTAACCATGGGATATTCCTCAATGGTATAGGAGCAATATCTGTCTCCAATCTTACTTCCCCCTTGGTTTGACCGCTGTGTATCCAGGGCTGTCTTTAACGTGGGGCAAAAGGGGCAGTTGCCCTGGGCCCATTCATTGTTGTGGGGCCCAAAGCAGCTGCCCCCAGAGCCAGCAAAAGATACACATGCCGATGGGCCTCCAATGTCTGTGTGGGAAAGGGACAAGTCTCTGTAACTGCATTGAATACTTTTGTGAAAAAAGGTCTTAATTGTTCCTTGAACTGTTTATAAAATCTAGCTGTAAATCCATCTGGTCCAGGGGCCTTGCTAACCTGTAGAGAAGAAATTGCCTCTTTAACTTCTTTATCTGAGAATGGTAAATTCAATTCCTCTCCATCCTCTGTACTAAGTCCCGGCACATTTGCCTCTCTTATATTTTTCTTTATTTTACCTATGTTACTATCTAGGGGCATATCAGCGTATTTTCCTCGTATTGAGTATAAAGCTGCATAATATTTTCTAAAGGTCTCTACTATCGAGGATGGAGAGTGTTGAATAATCCCATTCCCATCTTTAATTCGTGTTATATTGATGTTAGGGGCCCTTGGATGGATCTTCCTAGCTAATAGCTTACCGCATTTATCTCCTTCTTCATAATAGTTTTTTTTATTTTTATCTCTAGCAATGAGTGTTTGTTGGTCCAGAATATTGCGAATGTCTCTTCTCACCTCGTTCAATTGGGTGGAGTATTTTGTTGTATTGACATTCGCCTTATTCATAGCTTCCAAGTCACTTAATTTCTGAAATAATCCTTTCAGCTTACTTGCCTTCTCTTTTTTTAATCTGGAACCATGTTTTACTAGGATACCTCTTACAACACAAAACTTGTTTTTAATTTACTTACAGATGGAGTTGATCTACCTCCTGGTCCAGTTCTGGCACAAAAGAAAATTATGTATGTGCTAAAGCATTGCATTCTGGAAAAATGAAATCAGCAAAGCATTGCTGGGAGATCTCCTCTCAGGGAAAGGCATTTTCCTCCCCTGAGATGATGTGCATGGTCATATGTCCTAGTCACATGTGCCAGAGTTCCAGGAAGTAAAGGGAGAGCTAGTAACCGGCCCTTTGTTAACATGGTCACTGCCAGAAGACTGGGAAAGAAAAGAGAAATAAGGTATGCAAAGAATACAAAGCCAGCAATTATCTAGAAGTATGTGTTTTTAGATTGTCATTACTAAACATTTCTTAAGGTGTGTTTGTTGTTATTTTAAAGATATAGGTAAAAGTCCGCTTTAAGGGGCTTCTGCCCCAAGTATAGTTGAGCAAATGCCATTCACACAGCCTTAATGGCACTAGAGGACTCCAATGAGTATAAGAATTTCCAATGATCCTCGGCTCTACTAGGTGGCAGTAAGGTAATGTACAGAGCATTTGCTCAGCCATACACTGGGAAAAAGTTTTATACATCAATTCTTAAGTGTAACTGGCTCCCATACAGCCCCTCTAAACATTACTGTGGTATGGGCTTTATACCACAAGCTGTACTGATGGCAGGGACCACCATACAAATCAGTAAAATTAAGTTTTTAATCTGCATTATACCATGTAGCTTACTTCTGACAGTGTTCTGTTTTCTGTGGGCTCTGGTGACAAAGCTGAAATAAATTGAAACAGACTGGACAATACGCAAAAAGGGCAGATTTATCTAAATGTAGTCCTTCTTTAAGTTTCCCTTTCCATTGTCTATGTTGGTACGCAATACAAAAACAGCTTAATACCTAGTTAAATTATATTGCAAGTATTTTACTTGCTACAGGATTTGCATTTCTTTTCACCCAGTTCTGAGATTTACACAGCTCTGCCACACAGCACAGACAGATTGGTATCCTTACATTCCTTTACAATTGTTAAGCATTTCAGTTTGATCACCTCCTTGCCCTCAGCAGCAGCATTAGCCATGTATTGGTGCAGAAAGTTTGATGTTTTAGGGGTCTATTTAAAAACAATTTTCAGAGTCATTCAACCTGTGAATCTCTGTAAACGTTTGTTCTGGGTGAATAGAGGCAAAAATGTTCTTGTTCTTATTATAATTGTTTGCAGGTCAAATGTAATGTAAAACCACAATATGGGCACTAGATGGCGTTGAGGAGCATAAAAAAATAAATACCTATTTCCTATGCACCCCAGCTCCATCTAGTGCCCATAATGCAGTATTACAGGACAAATGGTTCTGCTAATTGTTTATAAATATACCCCTAAGTGATACTCTTTATTGGATAACGTAAGGTAGTATTAAATACTCTTTTTTTTTCAATAATGAATCCAGATCAAACAAATTTACATCATCAACGAAAGCATCCCAGGAGCTAGCACCTTTAATAACTTAAGCTAGCCAATAAATGGTATCACTAAAGCTCCAAATTCTGCATTTTGTTTTGTAAAATACTGTTCTCATTTTTTTTTTCATTCCTTTTGTGCATCTCAATGCTGCTGATCTCCTCCAGCCTTTTTCAGCTTCTTCCTGCCTATATGCATCCCTCCAGCATTGGCTGCATATCATTGCTCTGTGCCAGCTCTCTAATAGGAAATATGGCAGAACACTCTACACAATCTGTGTCGCCATGGCTGCTCATCTGACAAGATGACAACACAGGAGCACAATTGGGAAACAGTTGTCACCCCAGAAAAAGAAGTGCCTGAACATGCTAGGATCATTATTATTTTAGTAAAAGATTTATATATAAAAAAGATTAAAAACAACTTATAAAAAGGCATACAATGTATATGAGATTGTACCACGGTATAGTAATAGTTGTTAGTATGGTGTACAGTAGATACAAAATGTCAACTGGCACCATCCCCAACATCTCCATCCACACCACCAGCACACACTGAAGAACTGTATAATGGTAAGATCAGGTCTGTCACTTGGAAGGAGTCGAACCTTTCACCCATCCACTGGGTCATGACTGCTTCTAGAGGCTCCAAACCGCACGGCATATTTGTGGCGAGGAGCTAAAATGTGTATTTTGGACCGGCTTTTGATCTCTTTCGCCTGATGCTCGTGTGTTTGAAAGCCTTGCACATTTAGAGAATGTAAGATTTGCAGACCAGCCATTTGGAACACTCCAAACACGGCGAAGAGTCAATTTTCCTGTAATGAGCTCTAATTAATATTACATTAAATAACATTGCTTATAATAGCTTAAACCAAAATATCATCTTTCAGATGAACACATTAGCCCAGATGTTCGCCAGGATGCTGTGATACCAATTAGAAGCTTTTGAAAGGCAATCAGAGGTAGTTTCTACATCATGTTGTTTATATCGAATGCCTTTTCGTGGTGCGTTAGAATTCGCCAGTAAAATATTTGTTTAGCATTTACAAAGGGCCTGCAAATGATTTTGCTGTCCGGAAGATAAATATTTCTCAGTACATGAAGCGATACATTATTTTTTTCTTGTTAAGTAGAATTCATCAAGCTTTAACTCTTGTTGCCGTGTGGCGTTTCAGAGTTCAGCACACAAAATGATATTTTTACAGGCTTTAATATATCAGTAATAAAATATGGGTAAACATTGAAGACAAATGAACATACTTCTAGATAAAAAAAGGGAATTGTAACTTCATTAAAAGTTCACCATTTTTCTACAGATATGTCCAGCCAAATTGTGAAACTTGATTGTTGCAAGTTTAAGCTGAACTCCAGGTATACATTATTTTTCACACTGGTTTTGGTCCAGTGTGACCCAATGTAAGTGTAGCACTCACCTCCGAAAGAGCCACTGGATGAATTGGGCTCTCCTGGTCAATCTAGTTTTCACAATGCTATAGCTGCCCCAAA
Organism: Nanorana parkeri; assembly: GCF_000935625.1. Taxonomy (NCBI): domain Eukaryota; kingdom Metazoa; phylum Chordata; class Amphibia; order Anura; family Dicroglossidae; genus Nanorana; species Nanorana parkeri. The sequence continues at coordinate 308,253 of NW_017306432.1, forward strand.
GCACTTACCAACCCACCGGTGCAGACAATTTCCCGACTTGCACGCTGCTGATCTTTTCCTTGCAGGGAATTTATTTAATAACCTAGGGCGAGAAGGTTTGGGTACAGGACTCCCATGGACTTGCAGACTCCAGAAAGAGGACAAATGTGCTTACAGTCTTCACAGATTAAGAGCCTTTAAGCCCATCTGGCATTCTGTGAATTCAGCTCCAGATTGTAAGATACCAGATGTTACAGACACAGATTCATTGGGGAGAGGCCACCATACTTCAGGCCAGATCCAAGTTTCTATGCATCTCCTCAGGCTCTGTGTTCTGCCTGGGTTCCCCCATGGCATCTCCATCCCCAGGCTTCACATACTAGGCCTGGAACCCAGTTCTCAGCTCAAGCACATGGTCACCCCCCCAGGCAGCAGGCCTAGGGGGATCATGCAATCCACAGCATTACTGCCCGAGGCTAAAGACCTGAGGGAAGACTAACTTCCCAAGGTTACCCCCAAATATTTATACCCTCTCTCAGCCTGCACCATTGGCAATAAACCTCCTAGTGGTTGGCCTGGAAGGTATAAACATTCCTAACTCTGATTGATACAGCCTCCCATCCTATTGCCAGGGAAACTACCCAGCACCAGGCAGAAGCAAACAATCACCAGAGCTTAGGAGTGACCAAGAAAGCTGCCCCAGATACCTCTTTAAACTTCAGAACAGAGGAGAAGGGGAGGTGCTCTGTATTCCAGATCAGGCACAGTTCAGTGAGTGTACGTTGTCAGCCTAGGACAGAAATTGTGTTACTTGCAGGATCACCAGACATTAATAAATGAATGAAGCCACCACATAGGATGGGTAAACTGCAATAGAATAAAGTATTCGTTTTTGGGATTCACATAGGGGTCTATTCACAAAGCTGCCGAAGGATCTGGCACTTTAAAGGTGCAAATTCCTACAATATTAACATCTTATATTTTATTATTTACTATACATTAGCCTCCTCATTATTGATATATGTTATATTATTACCATTCAAACATCTTACAGGCCTTACATTCTGAGAGCTTAAACAGACGATACATAGCATAGTCTAACATCTATAGCAGAGTTTGTGTGTAGTGCCACAAATCAGTAAATCACCATTGACTGTGGATTTTATCATTTATGACACTCAAAATGAGGAGATCACATGTTGCCAGTCTGCATAATAGAGGGCAGTTACTGTTTTGAGGCTGCAGATAACGTTTTTTTTTAAATGTTCTGGCACCTAAGCTATCCAATATATTTGAGTGCTGCAAGGGCTTAGTATATAGCACTGCTTGGTTGTAGCACTGGGTCTAAAAGTAAGTTACCCATACCTCCCAACTTTCTGAGATCAGAATGAGGGACACCTTCCAGCACAATGTATTTAGGCAATAGACACACCCCTGTCACGCCCCCAGTTATATAGAGATTATATAGAGATAATGGACACACTGCTGCCTCAACCCCAGTTATATAGAATGGACACACCCCTGTCATGCCCCCTGTTATATATACACAATGGACATACCCCTGTCATGTCCCCAGTTATATATAGACAATGGACACACCAAGCACCTAGTTATGTGGACCATTAAGAATTTATATGCCAAAAATTATTGGTTAAACCGAGAATGTTTTTTTGTTTTTTACTTTCCTTTATACTGACTTTTTGAAATAGTGGGCATGATAATTAGGAGATAAGATAAAGGTTTTAGAGCAGAATAACATATTTGGTAGTTAGTACCTTTTCATAGATATTTGTATATCAGACCAAAAAGAGGGACAGAGGCATTTGGTTCCAAATGAGGGACAGTTGGGAGGTATTGTTACCCCCAAAGGGCACTATATTAATGGAGCCTGTATGTTCTCCCTGTGTCTTTTTTGGTTCTCCAGGTTCCTCTTATACATAAAACACACAGGTAGGTGTCTGGCTGGCTTCCATCCAGTTGGGTCTACTTTGAATTTGCATCTATGCTTCTGCTAAGATAAATACATTGTAAGCTCATTCAGAGCAGGGACTGACCTGTGTACTCTATAAAGCACAGAAGAATTTGTTTACAACAAATACTGACAACTGACTGTCTATCTGCCATACTTGAAAGGTGGGTATGTTTAAAATTGTAATTGATACTTAAAAAGTGAATCTTCAATATTATCAAGGATTATCCAATTATCCAGGGGTGCATAACACATAGAACTATATCAGAAAATAAAGAGAAAAGGCCACATGCCAATATCCTCCGACCAAAAGCTTTATTCCATGATAGTTACAGCTTCCAACGTGACGGAGCTCACCACCCAGTCACCGCCCACCTCTGATGCGTTTCACCCTTGAAGGGTTAGAGGTAGAGATAGGCAAATGACAGTAGTGGAATGTGGAAGAACAGAAAGGATATGAAGGATGGAGATAATTTAGGTGACTACAAAATGGGGATGGTAAAAGAGTTTTTGAAGGCATAGTTACATAGTTGTTACGGTTGAATAAAGACACAGGTCCATCAAGTTCAACCTTTGTGTTTTGTCTGTGTGTGTTTGTTTCTAAGATTACCTGTACCGTTGTATATTTTCTGTACTGAGAAAAGTATCTAGATAGTTCTTGAATTATTCCAAACTCTCAGCTGATACCACTGTCTGTGGAAGGGAGTTCCACAATTTTACAGCTCTCACAGTAAAGAATCCCCTTCGCTGTTTAGGATTAAACCTTTTCTCTTCCAGTTTCAGGTGGTGGCCTCTTGTATTCTTGACTGAACTGACAGTATAACACCTTCTAGCTCCAATTATGCAAATTAAATCAACACCTGGTTGAGATTAACAGAGTATGTGGATTAGAGCAACATTCACCATATTTATTCAGATAATTTTTGTACAAGTCATTCTGAATTGAGAAAGCTGGTCGAGTGATCAGTGAAACGTCTTCAAGAAAAATACAGAAAGTCCAGTTGCCTTGACTTTTTTTAAGATATGACACTAAACAGTTTATTACTGATTATTCCATCACCGTTAAACAATTTGTACATGAATAGCATGACCACTCTCAGTTTTCTCTTTTCAACAATGAACAAGTTTAACGCTTGCAGTCTTTCCTCCTAGTTAAGGTCCTCTAACACCTAAGCCTAGCTTTGTCGCCCTTCTCTGGACTCTGTCCAGCTCAAGGACATTATTTCTGTGGATCAGTAACAAAAACTGAACCGCATACTCAAGATGTGGCCGGACCAGTGTTTTGTACAGGGGCAGAATTATGGATTTGTCTTTACAGTACATTCCCTTTTTTATACACAATAGTACACTGCTTGCCTTATTTGCTGCTGCCTGGCTTTGCATGCTGTTACTAAGGCGACAGCCCACTAGGATTCCCAAATCTTTTCCCATTTCTGATTCCCCCATTAATCAGTAGCCCGCTTTCGGGTTTTTTTTGTGAGGGGTTTCGTATTAGGATGTGGAGGCAGAAAATCTGTTATTGTGAAAAAGGTTGGAGGATGTTTTGCACACATAATATACCAATTCTTGCCTGGAATTTTTGGAGATGTGGTAAACAGGCTTCTTGCCTGCTCTCTTTGACATTACTCATATCAGTAACATGTTTCCAGACAACTGGAATTCTGCTTTAAAACACACAGTAGTGTAAAAAAAATCAAGAACTGTGGATGCAATAAATGTAAAGGTCTGCTCACGTATCAACAGGAACATCAGGCAATGTAGAAAAGTTCAAAGGCACAATATGTTTCAACCAACATATGGAAATATTCTAATCAGCTTTGTTGGATATTACCCTGTTACACTCAACACTCTCTAATGCCAAGTCCAAAGTGGGAGAATTGATAGAATAAATAAATTACATGTCACTTGTCTGTGGATCTTGGTAGAGAACTCAATGACACGTTAGATAATAGTGACGGAACAAATTCTCCCTCTGCCCCATCACGATTCACAAATAGTTCAAAGCTGACCTTAAGGAGGGGAAAGAAGAAGTTAAAGTCCACTGTGTAAGAAAGACAAAAGAGCTGGAACATTCGAGAACACATCTGGTCACTTGTGCTGGGTTATTGTCGGAGAGAAAAGTAAACCTGACAATCTAATCTAAAGCTTCAAATAAAATGAGGGATGCAGTTAAATGACGAGAAAGTAAAATCAGCATTTTGTCTGTAAACCATTTATGAAATATGCAGAGCAATCACTTTGAACGTGTAAAGAAGCCATCATCTTGTTTCAATTTCAGCTTCCTCTTCTTCTGTGATATAAAGGCACATACAGCTTTTAGTTGCCTGATAGTGTAGCCAGTGTTGAAGCCCAACTGAAGTCACAGAAATAGATATTCAAACTTGCAGTGTCCTAATGTGACTGTCCTGTGCTATGGACATCAGAGTCTGACAACGCTGTGTAGTTCACTCTAAGTGACATTGCCAGACACACTTCCTCTCTTTCTCTGCAGTACAAATGTGTGTGAAGACATTTGTGATGAGGGAAAACGCTGTAACTCATTTTTGTCAGCACAGAGCACTGGAGTGTGAGGATAGAAGGTATTTTAAAGCATTACCAAATGGGAGTTAAAAAGCATAACATATACGTTGCTACAAGACTCTAAAGAGAAATAAAGGTGGAAGATTTAATTAGTCTTTAAAGTGGAAGTGAAGTTGGAAACAAAATTGCCAGTCAGCATGCTTTCCATGACAGAAGAGATTCCGTAAATCTTTTCTGACATAAAAGCTTCTAGCTGTCTAGCAGCAATTCTTTTTTCCTGTACATTTAGCCGCAGTGTGCAGCTCAGTGCACAGGCTTGGCATGCCGAAATTAAGTAACTGCCTTGTGCATGCACAGAAAGTAAGACTCCAAACCTGGAAGAAGACCAGGTGAAGATGACAGCACTGGTGAAGGAGCTGTGCCAAAGGAGGGGATCACTTTGGCAGGTAAGTCTGCCATAATGTGCTAATATGCTGTGTATACTAGAACATTGTGGATAAAAGCTTCAGCCCCCCCCCCTCTTTGCTTTACTTCTGCTTTAAGGTTTTTTGAGGGGTCTTGGGCAGGTAGCAACATATTTATTTTAGAGAGCAAATCAGGTTGTTTATTAGTCTCCCTGGATGGTGATCTTGCTCGTACACATTTAATCAGCAGCGAAGCAACACCCTAAAGCTGTGTTCACACTTATGTGTTTCATAATCAAGAGTATGTGGAAAGGCCTCTTGAGTTTGAGAGTTTCAGGTGTTCCCAGTGCAATGCTACGACATTTAAAGACATTAAAGAGAATGGTGTTTTTGCAACCGTGAGACATCAATTTGGGGAAGGCTCCATTTTGTTCCAAAATGACTGTGTCCCTCTGTACAAAGCCAGGTCCACAGAGATGTGATCTGATGAGCTTGATATGGAGGAACTTGATTAGCAGATCTCTGTGTTCAAAACACGTTTGAATACCTTTGGAATGAATTGGAGCATTAATTGCAAAATAGGTCTTCTTGTCCAACATCAGTACAACAAACTTAAAATGCTGTTTTCGGTAAATGGGTTAAAATTCTCACAGCCTGCCCCCCCTCTTCCAGATCCTTCTTGTGCAGTGACAGGAGACCAAGCCTAGTGTGTGGTGGTGGGTGAATGCTTTATGGGCGCACCCACTCTCGCTTTTTACTGACTAACTGCTACATTGCCCAAACGTTGGAGAAATATCAACAGGGTGACTTTGGCTGTTGTGCCTGTGTTTACCATAAGAACCAGCCCATGCGGTGAAGCTATAGTTAATCTGTATTGCCCCAAATGTATAGATGTTTACACCCCCAAGTCTTCCCTCCATCATCACGCAAATGGAGCATATTTTGGCACTCGATTCCCCTACATGCTCTTCATGGTTCACCCAGAATATCGACCCAAGAGACCTGACAATCAGTCTGTTCCAGGGTTATATGACTTCAAAATCCACCCAATGGTATACCAGCTACAGCTTCAGGCAGCCAGTAACTTCAAAAGTCCTGTGAAGACCATATGTTGAGAACTGCCCAGTAATATGGTTTCAAGATGAGTCCAGGACAAATATGGAGGGTGAATCATCTGACGGGGACACAGACAATAAAAAAAAAACAATTCAATGTTCTAATTCTTCTCCACTCTATCCAAAAAAAAAAGTTTTTGGCTTTATTAGCACTTTAACTGCTGGCCATAGAGATCGAACAGTGGCTAGATATATGTTGGATCCACATGGCAAATATATATTCCTTTTAAAGACCCAAGGGTGTATATTCTTGACCTGAGCAAAGAATGTATATACTGCCTTTTATTCTTTATAAATAACTCCAATAAATCTCCTTTGATGTTTAGAGCAATATACAGGTGAATTTATATGCTCTAAAAGAGATGAAATAAATATCAATATGACAAAGACACGAGACTGAATTTTAATCATACATTTTCAGAGTAATCATTCATCATTTTAACAGTAAGTCTGTAATCATATAACCTAAGATAACAATCTCTTATTATTTAGGAATTCATTGTAAAAAACACTTCCCTCAGGTATTCTGGGATGAATCCTACAGTCACATACAATATAGCCCTTGAGTTCTATAGATGAAGCATAAATTTATATTCATTTTTAAATGCAATATACTGTGGAGTATGTTAGTTTACAAGACAAAAGAGCACAAGACCTGCAGAATTAAAGGAAAACAGGTGTTAAATGGTTGTTTCTTGCTTGTACAATATGTTTTAACCACATCAGTTCCATTGTAATGTGTCTACCATAAAATGAGTGGTAACGATTTCTAAGACTACAAATATTTCCAGAGCAACAGCTGTTAGATAGGCAGATAACCAGAAATAAAGGAACAAACTGAAAGACAAATGTTTATTCTTTAAGTGTATCTCACGGCAAAACTTTATTTTTTAGTATTAGATAGTTTAAGGCAGGGGTGTCCCTAGTGCTTTTTCTACCTGAGGCGGCACTGGGGTGCTGGTGGTGCATGCTAACAGGGTGTTGGGGGTGGTGGCTGGGGGGTAGAACGCTGCTCAGTTCCTGGCAACCAGTGACATCACTGAATGGAACGCCGGCCAGAGCATCCCAGATTGCCCAGCTCTTAGCAACCTGGGACACTCATGCGGGAAAGGGGCGGCAGGCATACTGCTATGCCACTCTGCCTGCCGCTTTCCCACGTGACCGAATTAGACACTGCCTGAAGCAACAGCCTCAGGCTGTCTCATTTTAAGGATGACCCCAGTGAAAGGAAGCATTTGAACCACTGTGAGATGTTTTATTTTTTATTTTGCTGTCTGTGTCCAATTTGAGGGATTTAATTTCCTGCACTAGAGACAGGAAAGGACTGGAAGTCTCTCCAAGTGTCACCAGAACAAACATCCCCATTGTAAGATTTTACCCCCAAAACAAATGGGTCATCCACATGTAAGTAAGTTTTCTCAGATGGTTTTCAGAGGCATTTGTATATAAGAACTGATGTTAAACAGGGGTTAGGACAGGCAGCAGAAAAATGAACAGGCTGGGGCTGTAACCAGAGTATCAGCATGGAAAGATAGTTCAGAGTATTAAAATACCACAAAGCATTAGGAACCTTTTGCTCAGGAATTGTTCATCACACTGCCCATGCGGAATTCACTATTTAATCAGCAAATGGAGTGAGTGTGCACAGGATATGAAGAAGCCTGGACCAGTGTAAGCCACAAGGAGTGTGCTATGGCTGTCTACAAGAGATAAGTAGTAGCCACCAGTTTCTTAGTTTGGTTTGAAATTTTAGAGTTGGACTCCAGGAAAAAACATTTGTTGCACATTTGATATGTACAAATGCTCAATTGTGTGCTCCAGGTTAGGTAAAAACTCTAACTTTCATTTATCCCAACACCACTGTAAGAGATGAACTTTTGGCACTGAAAGTTACAGTTCTGACTCTAGTACAGTGCATACAGTGAAGAACAGCAGGTCACTCACACTCCGCCGGGTCCATTCTGAAAACGTCTTGTATTCTTTTCACAGAATACAAGTTATCCTGTGATTGGACCAGGGGAGATTGTGGCATTCATTCATTCATTTATCCCCCATTCTCAGAACACCTTGCAGTTTCTAAAAAGAATACAAGACAATTTCTGAATAGACAGGGTGGTGTGCGAGTGACCCACTGTCCTTCACTGTACTACAGCTGCGACTGTACCTTTCAGCAACAGAAATTTGGTGCTTACAACTGTAGTGGGATGAATGAAAGTTGCAGCAGCATCCACCGTCCCACACATCATTAGGAGTATTTTTTTTTTACATTGCAAATGCTTTTTCCCAGAATTAAGCTTTAATGCTAATGTGCAGGGGATGATAAAACTTTTACATAAGGTTCACATGCGCTTACAAATAGCACAATATAAAATTAGTTAAGTACATTTTAAATAGAAAATATGGTAAGCATATTGTTTTTTTATTTTTTATTTACCGGAAATTCTTCTTTAAAATGAATCTGCCACAATGCCAAATACCTATCTCAGAAGTCTTCTATAGAAGCAGCCGTTTCAAACTCCCAGTACTAGTTCCAGGGCAGTTATGTAACTTACATTCAGGCTACTTAGCCAGTGTCTTGATGCTAGTATGCAATCTGACAGCAGAATTAATGGCTTCTTCTACTGAAGGCTTCAGAGACAAGTTTTTTCCTTTGTGATTCACTCCTATATGTCACTTGCAAAACTGAGTTTTCCAAATATTCTTTTTAAACATTCTCTATAGGTTACAAGACATTAATATTGTATCATCAATCCTCTAGTGCACTCTTTCTTCAGCTGTGAGACAGTATTCATATGTGAGGCTTGGTCCCATTTGAAAAGCCCATTCAAATTCCGTGGATTACTTGCACATTATGGAGCCCATTTGGTGGCCCAAAAACTATAGTTCCACTTTAACACATAAATATTTAGATATGCAGGTGTAATGGAAGACCATTAGTGCATGATAATAATACCAGAGCCCTAAAACTATAGTTCCACTTTAACACAGTAAATATTGAGATATGCAGGCATAATGGAAACCCACCAGAGCACCATAATATTAGGAGAGCCCCAAAAATATAGTGCCGCTTTAACACAGTAAAAGTTGAGAAATGCAAGCAGAGTGGAAGACAATCAGTGCATGATATTAAAACCAGAGCCCTAAAAGTATAATTCCACTTTAACGCAGTAAATATTAAGATACGCAGGCTTAGTGGAAGACCATCAGAGCATGAAAAAAATACCAGTCCCCCAAAATTATAGTTCCGTTTTAACACAGTAAATATTGAGATATGCAAGTATAATGCAAGCCCACCAGAATGCAATCAACAATACCAGTGCACATGTGATTGCTGCATTAAAAACCAAGATATTGTGCCAAATTCCTGAGCTATTGGAATACATGTTAAACTAATTCCAACTGACCAAAATGAGTCAGGAGTCTAACCATAAAAGTACCTGACCGTGAACCAAGTGTGTCTCACCATACTCTGTAATGCAGGCTTCAATTTCATGAAACATGCACTTTATGGAATGTGGGAGGAAAATTAGGAAAGGATACAGTTACCAGAAAATAAAAGGATCTATGACGTGAAACAGTAAAAGGAGAATAGTAACTGGGACCATGAGCAGCTTGCAATATGAAAGCAGACAGCACATCACAGACATACAGTATATAATGACCCCTGACAACTACTACTACATATCTCTATGCATTTTATGTGAAGCCACTACTGCTGAAAATACCCATTATCTAGGATTAGTGGCCAGCAAGGACAGACACTCTCATAAGCAGACTGGCAAATATTGCAGCATTTCATATGCTAAAATAAATGTTCACCTTTTCAAATAAGATTAAAGCAGACCTTTACACTCAAAAATCTAATTCTACCAATGCATCCCTCTATATATGTTAAATAGTTACCTTCTCCCATATACCAGAAATATTCACTGTGCGGCCCTGCGCATGCCGCACAGCCTTTTCCCATCATGTATGATGAATAATAATAACATAGACATGTCAGGTGTAAAATGCTGTGATTTTGAAACACTTACACTTGCAGAGCATTCACTTCCTGCTTTGAAATGGCAAAATGACTTCAGTTTGCCAAAGCAATGTACACTGGGATTGCCTTGTCATTGAAATTATGATGATGATGATGATGTAAGTGCCAAAAGTGTTGCATCCTGGGAAGGTTACATCAGCAGAGCATTGCTGGGAAATCTCATCTGTAATCTCACAAGATCTCAGGGAAAGGCATTTTCCTCCCCTGAGATGATATGCATGGTCACATGACCTAGTCACATGTCTAGTCACATGTGCCAGAGTTTCAGGAAATAAAGGGAGAGCTAGTAATCTGCCCTCAGTTAACATGGCCAATGTCAAAAGACTGGGAAAGAAAAGAGAAATAAGGTATGCAAAGAATACAAAGCCGGCAATTATCTAGAAGTATGTGTATGTAGATTGTCATTACTAAACATTTCTAAAGGTGTGTTTGTTCTTTTTTTTTTACAGATATGGGTAAAGGTCCGCTTTAACTACAATAATGTATATAGATTTGTTCCTCATGCTTGCAGATTTTATTTAGACCTTGTTTAAGAATTACCTTAGGCTTTTATCATTTTAATTGCTTTTATGGTTATACATTTACAATTTCTATTTCTCAGTTTGAGGTTATGTGAAGGGAGCTTAATGAGGGTCTGTCACATGTTAAACCTCTGCAGGTATGAAGTACAGGAACCTTAAGGTGCTAATACCTGCAACAGCCTCCCAAACCTTCCAATCATGAATAAATGCCAGGCTGTACTGACAGGCAAAGCTCAGGTACTTCAAGGTAGGGTTGTAGCATGCTTCCATTGGTCTATCACTATGATGGGCTGTCTTACTGGCCAACATGGGCAGCAGGTAGGAACGATAAGGTAAGCTTTACAAGAAGTGCCTAAGCTTTGCCTTTCAGACTGACCTGAGATTCAATGGTGGCAGGAACATTTGGGAGGTTACACATCAAGGTGCCTGCTCTCACTTGGAGCAATGCCTCCCCTTTTTAGAGTCTCTTTAACATAAAAACAAGCTTCAGACATTCCTGTATAAATTGCTTAGATTGCTAAATTGCAATCTAAAGGTGCAGTCTCTATTTAACATTCTTTAGATTTTCCAAAACTATAAAGTAAAAACCCTACTGAAACAATCCTATTAATCTTTATGTGGTCAGGTAGGTTAACATACTACATAACATAAAGAAGATTATGCAATCCCATTGCAAGGTGTATATTACCAGCTAAAGCTGTACTGTGCATGGTGCACTGTGCATGGTATCCTGATTTCCAGCAGGCACGTGCATGTGCAAGACAACCTTAAGTCTACAATGGTGGCTGTACAACATTTACCTTTTAAAAAACTAGCCATAATTTAAAGAACAACGCAAAAAAATAAGGTTGAAAAGAGGGGACATACAAATCCAAAGTCATAATTGAGCAAATGAAGAATATGCGGACAGTAACTTAAAAAATGAATAGATGAGTTTGAACTATGCCTGATCGCTGCTCCCTATACTATCACACGGCATAGAAGGGGCTTCTTGATTTCAAGAAAGTGTTTTGTACAACAGTGACTATCCTCTGAAGCTCCCATATTCCCCTGTGTCTAGGGCCTACAAAGGACAGGAGATGCTAATAAATATATGCTGCAAAGGTGGGAAAGGGTTGTGTGGCATATAGTAAATTCAAAGCAGCTAGAGATTCAAAATTACAAAAAACAATTTTGAAATTGTTGGCTTTACCTAAAAAAAAGGGTATTTATGCGGCTTCTTTTTTTTTTACGTCAAAATGATATAAAATCTCTTAAAATCTTTTAAATAGGCAAAACCATAGGAAAGAATGAAGAAGTTCCAGCTTTGGAGGTTTACCAACCTTGGACCAGGCAGAGAGGGCCACAGATCCTTAGAAATCACTTTTATCTCTAAGAAAATATTATCTTTTTGCAAGTCGTTGCCATCCATATCACATATGGCTACATTTAAACCTCTGTCTTCTGTCCAGGTGTTGCATTTGCAACATAATGCATTTTAAATGTGTTATAGGAGCATTTTACACAGATCAGACATAACATTACAACATCCCCCTAATATTGAGTAGGTCCCCCTTATGCCACCAAAACAGCCCTGACCCATTGAGGCATGGACTCCATAGATGTCTGCAGCTATGCTGAGGTCTCTGGCACCAAGCCCTCTGTAGCAGATCCTTTAAGTCCTGTTAGTTGCGAGGTGGGGCTTCCATGGATCGGACTTGTTTTTCCAGCACATTCTACTGATGCTTGATTGGATTGAGATCTAGAAAATTTGGAGGCCACGTCATCAACTCAAAATCATCATTGTGTTCCTCAAACCATTCTTGAACCATTTTTTCAGTGTGGCAGGGCACTTTATCCTGCTGAAAGAGGCCACTTCCATGAGGGAATACCATTCCTATGAAGGGTACTCGGTAGTGGGTCAGCTACAATGTTTAGGTAGGTGGTACGTGTCAAAGTAACATCTACATGAATGGCAGAACCCAAGGTGTCCCAGTGGAACATTACCCAACGCATCACACTGCCTCCACCAGCTTGCCTTCTTCCTGTAGTGCATCCTGATGCCATTTCTTCCCCGGGTAAGCAACACACACGCACCTGTGAATATCCCACAAGAACTGCAGTTTTGGAGTTGCTCTGACCCAGCCATTTTTTCTGCTTTCAACACATCAATATCAGGGACAAAATGCCTGCCTAATAAATCCCACCCACTTCTAAATGCCATTGTAATGCGATAAATAATGTTAATTACTTCACCTCTCAGTGGTCATAATGTTATGGCTGATAGGTATACATGCACGATCATTTATTCATATGCAAGATGTATTTTGCTGGAAGCAAAGATGCAGTAAGCAGGGTTTTTTAACACCATGCTAACGTATGAATGTAGACTATCAATGAATTTCAGCTTTGGCTACCAAACAGAGAAGTCAAAAATGTATTTTTTTTTTAAATACACTTATTTTTAGAAATAAAAAAAATAGTTTTTACAGCGTGCAGCAAGACAACAGTTTTTTGGAACACTTAGAGATTTCACTGATGCCAGTATACAGTATGTGGAAGAGAACGCTCTTATTTTGTGTCAAGGGAGCTTTCATACAAAAAATTAAAATCACTGATGGTATTTTTGGCTCAACAACAACTAAGCAACAGCAATTTGTTAATTATTTAACTGAAGTGTGCTTTGGGTGATGATTAATGGAGAGTGGCACTACAAATTTTTATTTTTTTTTGCTACTGTTGCCTAATATATGTACAGTAGAATAAAACACTTTTACTTAGGGGGTTATTCACAAAGCTGCGGAAGGTAGCCAAGTGAATAACCCAGCCGAAGTGAGGTGAGCCCAACAACATTCGGCTATTCACTACGGCTCAGTATGGCTAAGTTCAGCCATACATCGGCTGCCTTAGGCTGCACTTCGGCCGAAGTGCAGAAGGACTTCGACTCAGCTGATCCAATATCTGGATCGGTTGAGCCAAAGCTCTGGCAGCTCACTCGCTGCTGTTCGCCACTATTCACATAGGGGCCGAACGGCAGTGAGCGGCATTCGGCTCAGCTATTCTTCTTGGTACCTGCGTGATATTGGGCAGAACAAAAATAGTGGAAAAAGTAGAAAAAAGGGTTTTTTTAATGTAATTAAATACTAAAATGAAAAAAGAAAGATTTAACAAAAAAGAAAAAAACTATTGGGCAGAGCTAGCAGTGACAGCTAGCTCCGCCCAACTGTAGGCGCCCATTTGGTATTGTTTAGTAATAGACCAGCATCCCCAGGTCATTTGGGGACGCTGATCTGTCACTACAACTGGGAGATCACTGCTGGCTCTGCCCAGCTGTCCTTTGCGGGTCTTATGGGCGGCCCTTCGGCAGGCCTTTCCCCCCGCGTCGGGTGTCACTTCGTTTCAGTCAAGCCGAAGCATATACTTTCAGCTCGGCAGAGCCACTCGGGCTGAACCGAAGGATTCCGGCGGCCGGAGAGAGCCGAAGGATCAGCCAAAGCTACGGCTGGATCCTTCGGCTACTTTGTGAATAACCCCCTTAGCGTTAGAAAAGAAAACCATGGGCATTAATAATGAGTAATATGCCCTCCTCTTCCACTCTTCTGGGGAGGATTTTCACAAGGTTTTTGAGTGTGCTTGTGAGAATTTGTATTCATTCAGCCAAATGAATGTTCATGAATGAGGTCAGGTATTATTGTTGGGCAAGAGGAGCTGGCTCATAATCGACATGCCAATTTATCTTGAATCAATAGGGTTGAGATCAGCCCACTCAAGTGCCTCTACACCAAACTCATCAAACCATATCTTCATGGACCTGGCCTTGTGCACATTCTAAATTAGAAAACAGCCTTCCTCAGACTGTCTAAAATGTCTTTGTACTGTATTCTGTATCCTTAACAGTGCCCTTAATTGGACACAACTGAACACAAGAATTTGGAGGGGTGATCACATACTTGTTGCCATATAGTTTATTAAAGTAGTTTATTTATTGTTGCCATATAGTTTATCAGATATAATTCATGTAAGTAATGCATGAATGTAAATGTGTAAAATAACACTTGCTGGTGTCAAAATGTTCTCAAAAATGTCACCATACACCCTCTAATCTGCTTTTCTCTCCAGAAGGCCAAAGCTATCTTGGACTAGGTATCATTTATTGCAGCAGGCCTGACCAGGAATGTCATATGCATAATAAGCAATACATTGCTGAATGTGATGGATAGATTTTCCTTTCTATACTAAATCTTGCTTTCATACAGCTCAGAAATAATTCCAAGCCACCTGCACATGGTAGCAATATCCATACGGGGCCAAATTTTCTATAGTATATACTCGAAAATGGATTGGAATTAGACAGGCATGTATGGAATCTAGATAAAGTAAAGGGTGCCTTGAATTTTAAATATGAAATTCTAGCCAAATGTAAATCGTTTTCATTTAGCCAATTACAGTCGGACTGATTTACTAAATCAGTAGAATGGTTATTCAGACCAGTGAAGCTGTGAGCATCCAGTTATCCAAGGAATTTCTTGCACATGATTGAAAGTCTGAGGTGTTCACCTCAGAAGATTGTAAAACTATGAAACACTACTATCTGCTCTGCATTACATACAGAGTGGTGTACCCTCTAGTGGTGGCATCTGTATATGATTTATTACTATGTAAATATAAAAATACAATTAAACTCTCTGGCAAGCAGTTGACATGTGCAAAAACATTTTTAAAAAAAGAAGTTACCATAAAGGTTATTACTTACCTGTGTCTCCGCCGCTCACTCCCGTCTGAAGATCTTTTCGAACCAGGGGACGCTGAACAGTCAGTGCAACTGGCCGGAGCCAGCCATGAGATCATGGCTGCCTCCACCCAGCTGTCAGTTGCAACACTTTCAGCCGGCCAATGGTTCCACTGAACCAAAGGCTGAAGCTAGACGGAGGATCAGCCGGAGCTACGCTGATCCTACGGGTAGCTTTGTGAATAACCCACATAGTCTTCTACTTGCAAAAAAGTTCCCACATCGTATACATACATTGGCATAATATGCATTCCACTTTCCCCACATTGTCCAGTGCTTATCTAAAATGCCACAATGTTTTTACATTATTTTCTCAAATACAACAACTCTTTCAAGCTCTTTTCTCCACTCCCCTTTAGCAGGTGTCACTGCCGACATCCATTCACATGCAATAATTTGACGAGCCACTAACAAAACTCTTGTAGTGGCCAGCTTCTCATAATATTTTATGTTTAAAGATAAATATACACCCAATATACACGTCAAAGGGTTATTAACCACTTGAAGACCAGGGTGTTAAAGCTCCTTCCTGGCCAGGCCATTTTTCAGTGTTCAGCGCTGCGGTACTTTGACTGACGTTTATTCCGTCATGCAAAGCAGTACTGAAATTAATTTTATACCATTTTTTGGGGTCAGATAGAGCTTTCTTTTGGAATAAGGAGGAGGAATATATACATTTATCAATATACATTGCAAATCATAGATTTTACAGTGTAAAACTACATATCTATCCTCTTCGTCACATTGACCCTGCAAACAGGAAAAAGCTATATCTTTACAAACCAACACTGAGACCCCTCTAGAGTATACGGAATAACAAGCGTGGGCTGTATATTGTGTAAATTTGCGTTTTAACCATCTCACATTATCACCCAGAATATGAGTTTTTTGTAAACAAACTATAGAAGACTTATGGATCATAATGTAAGAAAACAGTGCACAACACTTTATTTTATTTAGCCAGATCCCTAACATTCCAGGATATTATCAAGAACTTTTGTTTATCCATACCTAGTCCTTGACAATATCCGCATCATAGCCATTTACCAGAGCATAACCCACAGCAAATTCCATAGTAACTTCCTTCTTTTTTTCCGTTTCCTCTTTCCTTGAAACTGATATAAAACAAAAACACAGAAAAAAACAGAGAAATAGGGGTTTCTGAGAGGTATAAAACCAATACATGTGTAAAAATGATATCCAAATTTTATTATACAGTAATAACATTATATAAAAGAATCAATTGTAATACATACGAGTATAAAAAAAAAACCAATTGGCTAAAACACACACAAAGTTCCTAGGATATGCCCAACGTCAACCAGTTATATCTTTATTAAATATCCATAGTTGCAAACATAATAATTGTTATTAATTATTCATTGTTCATTTACTGATTTTCATTAGTTTTTCATTGTTCATTTACTGGAACAGACATATCCGGGTCCTGACGCGTTTCACACCAAGCTTCTTCAGGGGACCACAGGGGGCTAATCTAACAATAATAATAACAATTATACATCAATTGATTTAATTGCATAATTCAATTCATTAATAAATTAATATAACATAAATTAGAATGTTTTAGCAATCGGCACCACAGGTATGAGGCCCTCCGAAAGGTGGGTACCCCGTACTTACCAAACAACTAATGTCTGGAGGAGGACAGATATTTCTGGATTAAGAGAAAGTGATGGCGGCCTGGATCAAACCAGCCCACTCAACTCCGTCCGAGACAATGCCAGGGACATCGGGGCCACAGGAAGGGGGGGCCATCGAGAACGTGGCCGAACGGCTCAGTCGAGCCAAACGCATATGCATCGGCTGAGCCGCGCTGAAAGCCGAAGCTGGCCGAGTGGCCAGCCATTGGCCGGCCGACAGCCTGCTTCTGACAGCTGGGCAGAGCCAGACGTGATCTTACGGCTGGCTCCGGCCACTTGCAGAGAAATCAGCTAACCAGGGACACTGGGACAGCTAACCAGGGACACTGATCTCCAAACAGCAAATATACGGCTGAAAGAATTGCTAATGTGAGATGCCCCTTAACAATTACAGTATATGGTTCCTCATTAGAAAAAGGTGAGAATACATGGAAAGCCCCAGCTCCCGCACCTCCAAAACAAGTCTACAATTCTATATTTTATCCCAACAACTTGCTTTTAAACCAATCTTTGCAGGACTGCATTGATTTCTACCCAGGGTTATTTAGACATTGTGATATCTCATTTAAAGAGAGCAAAAACATCACCTGGTTTCATTTATTATGCCACTTGTGGGTTCCTTATTCCAAGGTCTGTTTAATAGCCATCTGCTATCATACATTTGTATTATTATTATTATTATTTTTAAATCAAGTGATTTTTTTTAAGTAACCCTTCAATTAGAAAGGTTAATTATCTGGTTAACCTCTTGCTCCCAGATGTAGTAATGGGTTGGTGCTCTGCCTTATTCTCCAGCAATGAATGACATTCTATTTATTTATAACATCCTGTCAATTAACTTACACACTGATTAATTTCACTTTTTCCAAAAAAAACTAATGTCAGTAATCGTGCTGCCACTGCTTTGAAAAGCTTATTAAAAAGTAAAATAATGATAAGGTACTATTTTATTTTAAAAATTAAAAATTAGTGTCAGGGAATTTTGCCTCATGTCACCCAACTAATGTTGCTGACTTCTGTCCAGTCCTCTAACGGGACACGTTGCAGTGACAATAAGTGATTGATCCGTACTTTAGAGGCATGAGCCATTACTGAAAATAGCTTCTGATCAGGGGCGGACATACTATATCAGCAGACTGTGCAGCGGTACAAGTGACCTCTGGGACTTAGAGGTCCATTAATACTTCATATAGAATACATTTATTCTATGTATCCAAGGGGATGGGAGCTGGGTCCCATTCCACAATCATGTAGCCTGTGACATGCTTCACTTCTATCTAGCTGTCAATTGATTCTGTTCCTTAATGCAGAAAGACTGAACTAAGCATATCAATCAGCCTGATGTGCAGCAGGTCAGTGATGCTGTTGCCTGCCTTGTTTCCAGTATTTAAAAAAAGTTATAAGGGACACATTGAAAGTATCAAGAAGAAAAATACTGGCTGCCAGGCACCTGAAGGCAAGGTCAATAAACTGGGTGTCCATTTGCAGTGTATTAATCGTAGTGTGGGTGTAAAATAAGACCCATTATTGGTGTCTATAGCAGTAGGAGCAACCCCAAGCAGTGGTGTCATTGGAAGCAATAGTAACCCCCAGAACTAGTGTGAGAGGCCACAATAATCCCCCACATTGGTTGACTTTAAAAATAACTCCCCTGATAGGCCACTGGACACTCATATGCTGTAAAAATTACCCCCCAGCAATGATGGTTAGCCTCTAGCTCTAGCTTCCCCAACAGCATTGGTGGTCTGTGGTTGGCTATAACAATAACCACCCCAGCATTGGTGTTCAGTGGCTGGTGGTAACAATAAAAATCCCCCCAGCATTGGTGTTCAGTGGCTGGGTGAAACAATACATTAAACCCCCAGTATTGGTGGTCAGCGGTTCAATAAAACAATACAACAAACCCCCCGGCACTCGTAGTCAGTGGTTCACTAAAACAATACAATAAACCTCCCAGCATTGGTGGTCAGTGGTTCACTAAAACAATACAATACCCCCACCCCAGCATTGGTGGTAAGTGATTCGCTAAACCAGTACAATATCCCCACCCCCAGCATTGGTGGTAAACAGCTGGCTGAAAAAATACCATAACCCCCATCCTCCCCAGCATTGGTGTTCAGTGGTTTGCTTAAATGAGCACCAGCTCTTGTGCTGTTACCTCTCGAACTGCCAGCCAAGAGTATACTTCTACTGTTGGGTGGAGATCACTGTGCCTTAGAGTTCCAGCTTTTTTCATTGTGTTCGAGCCCCCAGAACACCATTGCCATTCTGCATAATGTGGGTGACCACACTAGGGTGACATCTCAGTGATGGTGCCCAGTGCAGACCACTACCCCCCTTCCCCCAGGAACACCACTGGCATACAATAATGCAATGAGATTTTATGCACTTTATTTATTGTTTGTGTGGGGCATGTGAGTTTGTATTATAAGTCGGAATTATTTTTATAGTTCAGGCAAGTGCTGTTGTATTGGTTGTTGGTTGGAATTTTACTGAGAATTTTTAGAAGTAATTCTTCTATCAATTGGCTATTGTCCTGGTATTATTACTAATTGATTCATTATTCATTATGCTATATAGCGTGCCAGAGTGACCCCCTATATTACATTTTATTTTAATTTTTTTGCTGTCTTTGTCTCCACTGGAAGGGTTCAACCTCTCTATTTCTCTTAGTCACCATTTTCACCTGGAGAAAAAGTAATGGGAAATTCAAAATGTTACAGTTATCATTGGAACAGGAAGAAATGGAGGCAGCCGTTCCAGTGACAACTGTCTAAAAATGGATTTCCCTCACTTTGGAGGGATTTATTATCACTTTCTGTTGTGCCTCTTGGACAGGAAGTGAGGGAAAATCTCCACCAATAGGACAACAGGAAGCAAAAACAAAGGTTAGGGTATCCATACTCTATCCCCAAAAAATTATGTTTTGGCAAAATATAAACTTTAAGGCACACTTAAAGCCCAGCTCAGAACCTCTGCCCTGCACCCCTATTGCTGCAGCCCTCCCAAACTTTTACAAGAAATATATGTACATACTTTTTTTCCTGATGTCGTCAGTCTAGTCCAGTGATGTCACAGTTCTACTCCACCTTCTTCTTTATCACGCGGTGGGCCAAAATTCTAAATTCTCCAAAAGTGGAACCATGTATTGATGGGGCATTCTGCACCATACTATTGTGAGTCCAGGTTTGTTGGTGGAGCATTGATGTCCTGGGCAAGTGGCAAAGAAAAAGCATGGGCAGGCACTATATCTTTGAGCGAGTGGGTCTGTGGGGTGTAGCAGCCCGAACAGTTTTTTTTTATAATTAATGTGAACTTGTGAAGTTTTATCTTTTTGCCCAAACTAGACTTGGGTTTTAATTACTATTTAAAAACTACTCAGGAAAAAAACAAACTTACTTAATATTGTAAAGTGATACTTTATTTTAAAAAAGTCAATTAACTATTTTCATTTCTAAATTAATTAAATATTACTTTATTTTTTTGTATGACTGGGATGTGAGTAATTTATTTTGGGGGGGATTTTAAAATAAAATATCCAGTACATAGGCATTAAATAGATTGAAGGAGAGTTTAGGATTAGGCTAGACATTACTTGATACTGATGTTGTAAAATAGAGAAAGGATGAGAAAAGAGAAGAGAGTAGAAGAAGTCATTGAATGCATTGATGATTCATGCTGTGTACATGGTGATATGTAAGGTTCTATATTGCATATATGATTGTCTAATAAAACATTTTGAATATAAAAAAATATTAAATTTCTTAATATATAATGCTCTACCAGTCTCATTCAGGACATAACTGAACTCAAGCTAATATATAGTTCACCAATAGATGGTATTGCATTATGTGATATTGCTGGTTTGCTGTCTGAAAACCGTAGTAGCTGTATGTGACTTCCTTGCTGGTTAATTCTTGCAGAAATAAATGCTTCACCCATAAAGTATGTACAGCGGTTTCATTAGAGAAATGTGAATTGTGTATTTCACGCCATGATAGTGTGATTCATTGGGTAGCATTGGCTCAAGGTGCCTGGATTTTTGTCATAGTAAAAACTGTGATTTCTTCTAAATAAGTAAAAGTAAATCAAAAATCTGGCAGATTAGCAAATATCCATCCCTGAAAAATGGGTCACATGGATATATTCCATGCAGATAGACTTTTCCAGCATTCACACATCTGGTTTTGTACATAATTTGTTTATTTAGTATGGTCAGGACTGAAGCTGGCCGTACATTTGGCAATTTCATCGAAAAAAATGTACTTTAAATTACATTTTGTTTTAAAAAATGCAAAGGGGTCATTGACATAGAATGGTGGTTTCAAACAACTGTAAGGAGATGGGATCAAAATTGCATCAAACCTCGCGGAAAACTCTAATTGCTTTTGATTAATTTCGATAAATGTTTCTGGTTTCGATATATACTTGTGTCAATTTAAAGCCCAATTTGAGCTATCAAATATAGGTGATCCATCCAGTGGCGGAGCTAGGGGCCCAGGTTGTAAGTCATACAGCAATCGCCTGCTGTTAAAAGCGGTGCCAAGAGCGGGCCTGTTGTTGTTTTAACCACTTCTGCGGGCCACCGTCTATAGACGTACTGCGGCCTGGAAGTGGTTAAAGTGACATTAAAGTAAAAAATGTTTATCTCTCCACCCAATGTTAATGTCAGCACTTACCTTCACTGATGTCTCTTAAGCCGATCTTCTTTCCTGATTTTTTATCTGTCCCTCCAGCAGTGCGGCGGGTCTCCGATCCAGCGCTGACTCCTCTGTCATTGCTGACATACTCATGGGTGGTAGATTGCTTGGTTTCAGGCAACCACTTCCTTTCACAATATTTTTATAACATTTTCGAAAACACTATAAAGTAAATGAAACAACAGTCATATGATAAAGCATTAATATAGGTGCTATACAGAAGCCCCATACCATCGAAAGTCCCAATAGCTGAGAGTAAATAGGCTTGATTTAATATAGAACAAGGACAATGAGATAGCCATAATCAGCAATACCACATTAAGATATGGAAAACATTGCATTGGTAGAGATAGAGATAAAAATGCAGGTTACGAATCGGGCCAAACAGTGAGTGAGCAATGTATTCGACACCACACACACCTGGCTATGTGGTTGAGATTAAACAATGGGGAAAATGCACAGAAAAGGTCAAAAGAGGAAAAAGAAACTAGACTAGACTAGAAAGCAAGGACTAGAAAAGTAACGAAAGGGAAGAGTAGAAAGCAGAAAAGGTAGAAAAGAAATGAAGTGGGAAAACCGGAGCATCAAATAGATAACAATTGGGATCCAAAAGTAGGCGGTCCAGAATAATCTATCCATGTTTGCCAGATTGATAAAAAGCGATCATCCGTGTCCGACAACATAGCCGTCAGTTTTTCATTTACTAAGATACCATTATGGTGAGACTTAACTTCCCCAAAGCTCAAAAGCGAAGATTTCCAGATCTTGCGATAGTCATCTTCGTTACAACAACAGGCAACCACTTTCAATCATTATGTGCAATTTGCATTTGATCAAAAGTGGTTGAAACTGCCTAAAATTTGGCACATGTATGGCCAGCTTAAGGCTCTGTTCACACCTATGCATGCACCACGATGTGCGGTATATATGTTTTTTCAGTGCATGGCCATTCACTTTGAATGGCATTACCAATGCACATTTACGGTATTACAAAATATATCTATCCCTCAGAACACTGCAACGGAGGAGCAGAAATGCACTTTGCATTTTGGTGTATAGCATTGCCCAATAAGAAATGCATGGTTGTTTGATTGTGTGCTCAGGCTCAACAAGGGCTCATTTAAAGTGGATAGGCTGCCTCAACACATTGCACAGCGACACGTGAAACAAACACACATTAATGCTTGCATAGGTGTAAATTAGGCATTAAAAAATATTTTTTAAATATTGTTGTAGGAAATATGGAATATAGAAAATTATGGGGTCTATTCACTAAGCTGCCATAGGCTGCCGAGTGAATAACCGACCCGAAGTATAGCTGTTCGGCTATTCACTTCAGGCTTGTACGGCTAATGTCAGCCGTATATCGGCTGAAATCAGCCGTACATCAGCTTGCTTCGTTTGGCTTCGGGTCGGCCAAACATGCTCAGCATGTTCGGCTGACCCGAAGTGCAGAAGGAGTTCGACTCAGCCGATCCAACATCTGGATCGGCTAAGCCGAACCTCCGGCAGGCTACTCGCTGCTGTTCAGCCTATTCTCATAGATGACGAACAGCAGTGAGTGAATAGCCGAATGCCCCAGCTATTCTGCTCGGTACCTCTGTGGTACCGAGCAGAATAGAAAAATAGTTTAAAAAAGTAGAAAACAAAATGGAAAACGATTGGGTAGAGCTAGCAGTGACAGCTAGCTCCGCCCAACTGTTTTCTATTGGCCGGGCGGTTCTGCTGCCGTCAGAATAAAAAAAAAAAAAAAGGATCAGCCAAAGCTACGGCAAGATCCTTCGGCAGCTTTGTGAATAGACCCCTATGTGTTGCTTTCTGCTCTTGGAGTAGTAGAGTAGTAGAGTTGTAGGCTCTTATTTTCCATTTTTAAGGCTCACAGTTTGCTTCTTTGATGACATAAGTCATCTGATTTATAAGGAAATGCTCAAGAGCAGTAATAAATCTCTATGGAAATTATAGGCATGCCGGTTGCAAGTTAGCACCCTCAGAAACAGCTGGCTTTCTTTATCAATGAACTAAGCATTGTCAGCATTGCCCCAGAGTAGCCAATCACATTTCAGCATTCTTTTTCTTGTGCAAAAAAAAGGAAAAATTGGCTATCTACCAACAGATTTTTTTGTGCAAGGGCCTGCCTTACTAGTTGCAGATATAATCGATTATTTCGGTGGGACCTCTACAATCAGATTGTAAACATATGGTCAACTTAAAGGGCAGCATTACTGTAAGTACAGTTGCCCTTTAATTAATGGCCTAACCACCAACCACAGCCCCCATCCCAGAGAGCAACCCAAGCAGTTAAATAGTTACCTTCCCCCATATACCAGCAAAATTCACTTTGCAGCCCTGCGCATGCCGCACAGCCTTTTCCCCATTATGTATGATGATAAATAATAACAGACATGTCAGGTGTAAAATGTTGTGATTGTGAAATACTTACACTTGCAGAGCATTCACTTCCTGCTTTAAAAGGGCAAAAATACTTCAATTTGCCAAAGGAATGCAGACTGGGATTGCCTTTTCATCATGCCATCAGCAGAGCATTATTATTATACATGATGTATATAGCGCCAACAGTTTGCGCAGCGCTTTACAATATAAGGAAGACATTACAATCACAATACAATTCAAGACAAGATGGTAGGGAGGGCCCTGCCCCTGAGGGCTTACAATCTAAAAGCATTGCTGAGAAATCTCATTTGTAATCTCACGAGGTCTCGGGAAAAGGCATATTCCTCCCCAGAGATGATGTGCATGGTCAAATGTCCTAGTCACATGTCTAGTCACATGTGCCAGAAATCCAGGAAGTAAAAGGAGAGCTAGTGATCTGCCTTTAGTATACATGGCCACTGTCAGAAGACTGGTGAAGAAAATAGAAATAAGGAATGCAAAGAATGCAAAGCCTGCAATTCTAGACGTATGTGTTTGCAGATTGCCATTACTAAACATTTCTAAAGGTGTTTGTTGTTATTTTAAAAATATGGTAAAGGTCCGCTTTAAGGCCCAGACAGTAAAGTAGAATGATGCAGTGTAGTCTAAGTAATATTATAAAAAGTTAAATATTTTTAGAAACATATGTATGTATGGATCACAAATGTTCACCCTCCCTGACCCCTTACCAGACAGCAAATGCCGTACATCATACCCTGGCGTGAAGCTATTATTAGACATATAGTGCACTGCAGAAGAAGTTAGACTAATCCATTTAGGATTGCAGGGGTACGGAATTAATTATAAAAAGACCATTATGATATACAACAGAATTCAGCAATTTCTCTATTAAATATAGAAAACAGAGGATCATAAAGAAATGAAAGAGACTCATAGATACACCTCATTATTGTATAAAGAAAAAGAGCAGGCAAATAAACGTCTAGAAGAGTTTTTCATGTTCTTCATAAAATCACTCTGGGCTATGCTGCACATTGGATACACATTGCACAATGCATTCTATATGTAACTTGGATCAGACATTAAATAGAATGAACTGTATATTGGCTTTAGTGTTCGGATAAGAATTTTCCACTTTCTACATTAATGTGAAAACATATTATACATTAGCACAGTTTTACAGACACAGTAATTCTACAGTAGTTCCTGATACATATCTGGACTGAATTGTATTTGTAATTGAATTCAATTAAATAAAACACATGTTCCATTAATAACAAATATTATTTATGCAAAACTGTAAATATGAATGGGTATACATCAATGGGAGAATATCAACTCAAATACATAAATCATAATCATATATGAGAGAGAAGCAGGAGTAATAGAGAGGAATATATACAT
>NW_017306432.1:333742-339665 GCF_000935625.1 Nanorana parkeri
GTAATATATCAGGGCAATCACATTTCTATTATAAGCAAAGACATCCACTGAGAAACCAAAGAATTAAAAAATTCACAATAAACAAGTCCCAGGCAAATCATGTAAAGGATGAAGAGGATGGCAATAAAGAGGCTGGAGTTGATTTACCAAAAGGGTAGAAGCTAATTTTGCTGACTTAGCAAAGTAAATAAGGGAAGCCTGTGTTCACTTTGAAAACCCAATGATGTGAAGCAAATAATCCTGTTCTTTATTATTTCCCTTGTACATGTTTGGATATTCACACTGAACATAGGTTATTCTTATTTACCAATCTTTGTTCCTTTAGTAAATCACCCCCAGTCTGTCACAGATGAGATACAATCAAGGGGTTACAGGGCTGCCGAAACACTTTTACTTGTTTATTAATTCTCTTACTGCCAAATAATCAGCAGTGAAAAATCTGGGATTTTGGCACTTTTTTATATATAAATCTTCAATACTTTTCCAGGGAGTAGTTAAGCAGTTGCAGGAAAGCTGCCTGGAGTTGGATCTGTGCACCTTAACACAGCAGAGAATAGTTCAGTATGGCTGCACCCATAGGGATATTATTGCTCTATTAATAAGCTGACAGACTTGGCAGAAACGTGTTATTTTACCTAATTAAGGACAGATTCCATTTAAGAGGAGTCTAATTGTACTGCAGGTGTTGCCATTGCGGTTTTAATGGGCAAACCTACAACTATTGCCTACTTTTCTCATCAGGCCCAACCTAAAATTAAGTGTATTTGGTAAATAAAATTAGAAATCTTGACGTTGTGGAATTTTAAAGAACTGGATCGCTACTCGTTCACAAAATAATGAGATTAAATTCAATAAAATGTCCCTTTTAATCCTAAAGGTTTTGAACTGGAGGATGTAAATTACAGCTGATGCTGGTCTGTGTCCAGCAGGCTTCTATAGAGTCTTCTATAATAATAAAAAAAGAAAACGTATTGAGAAAGAACTCCCACAGATCACAGGGAATGCTGAAACAGCGATGTACATACACTCCACGGACGTGTGTACAATGATCAAGGCAGAAAATACATGAAAATATATGTATGTATCATCCGATATATCTGTGACCATGCCAGCTGCTGGTATAGTTTCTTGCAAAGCAATAATTGATGCCCAGGCCCCCACAGTGCCTGCTGTCGGAGGAGCTTCCTCATGAACGATACAGCGACACCCTATATAGCAGCGCTATTGCAGGAATACCCACTGTAGTACGAAAGGTCTGCAACTTATTAATTTTTATGTTTTTACTTTCAGGATTTTTAACAATTGAGGAACTATTAACGCGGAAACACATTGATCCTTTGCTAAATATATCTTTCAATTACTTGATTAGTATTTCAGTTATGTCTAATTATGGTTTTTTTTCCTGTGCACATTGTTTTCAGTGTTTTATTATTTGGTGTTATTTCCTGACATTTTCTAAAAAGTAGCATAATAATAATAATAATAATAATAATAACATGTTTATTATTATTATTTATTGCCCATATTCATATCTGTGGAATTTGTATCAGTACAGAGTGATAAGATATGACTATAACACTAAAAAAATACACTTTTTCAGTATTCAATAATCTATAATGTTTATATAATATGTATTGCCAGCATTCCGTGGTGACCAAAGAACTCAGTTTTGTTTTAAACTCAGAATTTTCATTAAATCCATTTATTCTAAGAGAGACAGCTGCATGGAGGATGGTTTGAGAGAACTTAGTGCTGCTTTACCACTACCTCTGTATTCTGTAGCACAGCACTCGTCAACAAGAGGAATAATCAGTTCATATTTACTGTGTGCTGCATGTATATTACTAAAATGTAGGACTCTTCTATACTGAACAGCCTGGAGCAGCCCTGCACTCCTGTACCCCCTGATCCCCCGTAGCCTGCACCTTAGTACCCCAAACCTGGAATGAACATTGACATTTTGTGAGAGGGTTAGGAATGGATCACAGCTGTATCTGGGGGGGGTTTTTTGTGAACTTTCCTACCTCTGCCAGGAGACTGAGATGTGTGATGTATTATGTATTGTAGGCAGAATTTGGAAGGGATTCTGTAATATTTCAATGTTGATTTTATACTGTCCCCCATCTGCTGAATGTAATCGGGGTGTTCTTTAAGCATACAATAGCACATCGTAAAAGGGACGCTTTGCACCCCAGAACAGGCAGTATTGCGTCCCTCCAAGCAGCTTTCATCGGGGGCCCATGTACATCCACATGGCCAGTGTCTTGGAAATACGCTGGAAATGTCAGTTTGCTCGGATACAAATACTTCAAAGAAGGGGTCAGTATAATGCAGAATACAGCTTTACTGACTGTACCACGTACCCCTCAACAAATAGAACGGAATGACTGACTAGCCTGTACCCCTTAATAAGTACCACAATATTAGTGCATAGTCTGTATCCCCTTAATAAATACTACGATATTACTAATTAGTGTACCACTTAATAAATACCACAATATTACTGAATAGTCTGTACCCCTTAATGAATATCACAATATATAAATTCTGTATAATAATAATAATAATAATATTGCTGAATAGTCTGTATCCCTTAATAAATATCACAATATTACTGAATAGTATGTACCCCTTAATAAATATCACAATATTACTGAATAGTCTGTACCCCTCTGTACCCCTGAATACAAAACTCTGCTTTACTGACTGGCTTACATCTCCTTAATTAATAGTATAACATGATTGCCTAGCCTGCATTCCTTAATAATTAGCACATACATTACTATCTTTGCTTCACCTCTGAATGCAGAAAACTGCTCTACTGACTAGTCGCCCCCTTTTAGTAAATAGCATACCACTGACTGACTATAGCCTCCCTTCTTTAATAATGGAACTATATTACCTACTGTCATTCCTGAATACAGAACTCTGCTTCACTGACTAATCTTTACCACTTAATAAATAGCACTACATTTCGACTGGCGTGCATCCCTTAGTAAAACTGACTAGACTACTGCCTGTTATAAATAGCCCAGCCTGTACCCTGAATCTAGAATGCTGCTTTACGGACTAGCCTCTTGCTCTTAGTAAGTAGCACTACATTACTGAATAGCTTGCACCCCCGAAAACAGAGCTCTGCCTACCTACTGACTATCCTGCACCTCCTTAATAAAAAGGACTACATTACTGACTAACCTACAACCCTTAATAAGTAGCTCTACATTTCTAAATAGCCTTCACCCCTTAATACAGACCTCTGCTTTACTGACCCGCACCCCTCAGTAAATAGTACTATACTTGGCATGCACCCCTGAATATAGAACTCTTTACTGACTAATCTGCACCCTCTAATAAATAAGACAACATTACTGACTAGCCTGCAGAATATCCCTGGCTAGCTTGCACTCAGAACAGGGCTAGACCATACTACTGCAGTATACACTATACTACACTATACTACATATTAAAATACTACACTGTACTATAATACTAAAATACTGCACTACACTATATTACACTACACTACACTATACTACACTATACTACAATACAATATATATTCAAATACTACACCATACTATACTATGCTACACCATACTATACCACACTATGCTATGCTAGTACTACACTATACTACGCTATACTACACTACACTACACTACACTACACTACACTACACTATACTATACTATACTATACTATACTATACTATACTATACTATACTATACTATACTATACTACACTACACTATACTATACTATACTATACTATACTACACTACACTACACTATACTACAATACTATACTGCACTATACTATACACTATACACTATACTATACTACATTATACTACACTGCACTATACTACATTATACTACACTACACTACACTATACTACACTGCACTATACTACACTACACTATACTGCACTATACTACACTACACTATACTACACTACACTATACTATATTGCACTATACTACACTATATTACACTGTATATATACTATACTAAACTATACTATGCTATACTATACACGCCTTCTGAAGTTTGTTGTGTGACTGTGGAAGGTGTGTGTCTGCACTTGCCTTTCCACAAACTGACAATTTATCTAACTTTTTGACCTATCTCTCTGCCTTCTCCTGCCAAGAAAACCTGACAGGTGCAGATTCCAAGTCCCAGCAAATCCCTATGATTGTGGAAGGGCTGCAAGCTGTAATTAGCCTCTTCCAATTAAGTCCCACCAATACAGAAGGTATATCCTTACTGCAACACGACTTCCCACTGACAGGGGCAGAGGAAGAGATGATTCCTCCTTCCGAATCACTGTGGGATCATCTACTTCACATCGCCCGAATGCAGCATGCCACAGATATCACCGACTTCTACAGTTCTATATATTTTATTATATTTTATTGTAAATTCTGGTTAATTAAAGAGAAATATATTGCTATCAGTGGTTTTACTTCCTTGGTAAACCAAGGAATATCTGTCTATCTATCTATCTATCTATCTATCTATCTATCCACCCATACTTCTACCTATATCTATCTATCTATCTATCTATCTATCTATCTATCTATCTATCTATCTGTCTGTCTGTCTGTCTGTCTACCTGTCTACCTGTCTATCTATCTATCCTTCCATCTCTCTCTCTCTCTCTCTCTCTCTCTCTCTCTCTCTCTCCACCCATCCTTCTATCTATCTATCTATCTATCTATCTATCTATCTATCTATCTATCTATCTATCTATCTATTTAATCTTTTCATCTATCTATCTTAGTCTGCTTTTGAATTCTATCTGTTTTATCGATCGATCCATCAATTTGTCCATATACATAAGGGGTGTGTGTTTCTATGCAGCTCATTGAGATTAATTTGTTTCAAAGATCCAACTCTTTTATTTTCCTCTGTATTCACAATGATGGGCCACTCGCTCATATCCCCTTTGCCCCATGGTAATTCACGTAAATGTATTGAGCGGCAGCTTTCATACTTCTTTTACTTCTAGTTTATTATTTTTGTAGTAAACCCGGTCAGGGAACCGATTTGTTCCGGTCCAATGGATGGGATCTGAGAGAAATAAAATATTCCATGTCTTTATTACACTTAGAGCCCAAAATCTGCCACGTGGGAAGACCGTGGTGAAGGCTGCTGGACCCACGAAACGTTCAACATTCTGTAACCATAGCAACCTGATTCTGCCAACTTCCTGAGCTCAGATAAAAGGAAAATGGTGAACTAGAACTCTGTCATCATAGTCTGGGCCCCAGATCCCAGATTCCCAACCTGGAAGCCATTATGACCTCACTTTGTCATTTCTTGGGACTCCTGTTACTTGCAGATGGTTGAAATAGTACTCGTTTTACATCTATCACCAGTTCACTTCCTACCACCTGAGCACATTCACAAGCAAGACCGAAGAGTTCATTAATACCACTGAGAAATACATCTACATGTGTCACTCCTGGCAACAATTATTTCTTAAATTTTAGAAAAATGATGAAGCCAATACAATAAAGTTTAATATTTGGTAGATTGTTATGTGCTGTTTTTATGATGGGATGTGTGCAGCAAGAATAAAATAATAATAAATAAAAAATGATCAAATGTAACAAGAATATCGGAATCAGATCACAGAAGATGTTGCGAGTTGTGATTACACACTGCTTACTGCTCAACCCGTCCAAGTGACATCTCTGGTCTGGAAGTCATAACCTTCACCAGTCAATATGTTTCATACATTTTACTTTTTACTTCCCAAGCCATCAGTAATTATTTGGAGAGCTTCCTTTATTAATAGAAAGGTGTAAATACACCGCAGATTAAGCTGCTTTTATTTCCCTGTGTGGTGACTTTGATATGCAGAGCAAACATGAAAGTTTATATAGGAGGAAGGTAGCATAGAACAGAAAAGGGTTA
>NW_017306432.1:339719-352111 GCF_000935625.1 Nanorana parkeri
CAACATTAATACCGTTATTTTTTTTTCTATTTTATTTTAATTTTAATAACTTGATTTGTCTCTGTCATTCTCTCTTGTTCATGAAACCCCCTTTATATGTGTTTTCGCCCACATGCAGTGAGTATGTTTGTTTAGCTATATGTGTTTGTTTGTTTTATAAGTTTGTATATTGAAACCTGTTTCGTTGCTCTGGGTAACAATTCTACTTCTACTTCTACTTTCATAAATCATCCTCATCTATATCGCTTATTTTCACTGGCCTGCGTTCTCCAGGTATTATTCAGATTCAGTTGACTTTCGTTTTCTGGATCCCCCTGAGCCCAGTATGAAGTGAACGGGGAAGTGTTAAAAAAGGAAATCTTTAGTCAATCAGCTCTTAAGAGTCTTATCAATGAACCCTAAAGAAAGGATTTGGCTGCCTCAGGCAGGAAGATTGTTCCATCTTGTAACCGGCACTGGCAGGAACTCTGGTTGCTACAAGCAACACAGATGCTTTTCTTTCCTCCAGATTCTGAAAATCAATTCCAAAGTCAGTTGAGGAAACCCAAGGACATAGGGGTGTGTGCTGGGATGACCGCCGGTCAGACCTTTTCATCATCAGGAGCCCTGTAATTTGCCACCTACAATCTGCATGAAAAGTCTCCCTGTCTTCCTACTGTGTGGTTGCGTTTGATTTT
Source organism: Nanorana parkeri (assembly GCF_000935625.1). NCBI lineage: Eukaryota > Metazoa > Chordata > Amphibia > Anura > Dicroglossidae > Nanorana > Nanorana parkeri. The sequence continues at coordinate 340,397 of NW_017306432.1, forward strand.
GTTTGCCCCATACATACAAAGTAAATAGTCTTTTCCATGTCTTTGACTGTGTCTGCATTTAACATATGCAGACTGCCAGCAATACATTAATTTGAAGTGGGCGGGGCGTGGGAAGGAGAGGTGACATCTCTCATTATAAATTAGTAAATAAATATAAAATGTTTATTGTAATGACAAATAATAATAATTTCCTTCCTTCCAGTTTACCATTCATATCCTAACCTTAAATTAATAGTACGTTGTACATAACATTATTTTTTTTATTATACAGTCTTTTTTTTATACCCTTTAAAATGTATATGAAATTTGATTTAAATGCAAAAAAAAACGGATTGAGTAGGAGTGTAAAATAAACGGTTCAATTATAGTAAGTACGAAGTTCCCTTTTTTTCCCCTGATTCTAGGACCTTTTAGGAGAACAGTAACTAAAGAGCTCAGCTTCATCAGTGCTAGTTGAATCAGAATTTTGTCATTAGACATTGATTGGCCATGGAGCAGTACATGTCTTATCATGGACTGGTATTAATAATTTCCAGAAAAGTTTGGCATCTGACAAACAGAGTTTACTCCCTATCGTTCCCTATTGTGCACAGACAAGAGTACAGACCTTCTCTTAGACTAGGGCTAACACAAATAGCTATTTTTCATTATATGTGTTTGCCCTTATATGTTATATGCCATTATATGTTTGCCATTTATAACTCAGCCACATCAGTGGGAGAAAAGTGCAGGTTTAAAAAATGGAGGCATACAAAGTATATAAAAAAGGGTTTTTTTTAATGCAATGTTTTGGAAATATGCAATTTTGTTTTTTTTACACAACATATAAAAGAGCATGGAAATACTGTCACATTGAACCAGGTTATTAAACCTCAACTTTTTAAGCTGTTTAACATTTTCTCAGAGGCAAAGGCAACTGCAAATATTAGTAGTTTATTAAGCAACAAGGACAGTTACCTCATACCTTATCTGACTGTTTTACTATAAGAATATTTTGGTGCAAGCAAGCAAAGATAATTTCTTCAGTTGGAAAGTCTCCTACATTTAAAGTCACTTACCTCCCCTTGGGCAGACAAAATATTCTTATAGTAAAATCATCCTATAAAGGATAATCATTTTAAGAGAACCATGAAGCCAACATTGCATTTGTGAGGATATAACATCAAATTGAAAAGCAAGTCCTGTCTCCTGAACAACTGTCCCTCTTAATATTTAAAATACAAAATGTAGCAAAGTTAAAACAGGTACAAGACAAAGTTAGAAATGTTGGTGTTGCCTGATATATATATACATGAACCAAACAAATGTCATATTAAATACAAAGGACAGATAATATTAGAGAATTGTCTACTAACCATTGAGTCACTCTTGTTCTTTACTGCATCTTCAGGTGCATTTAAAAAAGAAAAGAAAAACAAAAACTTGATGGAATTTGTAGCTTAAGTGCTTATTCCATATATTAAAAATCCACATTCTGGAATCAGAATAATTAAAACGAGCAAATTCTACCAGTGAGAGGGCACGCTGCCCTAAAATCCCACAATGCAAGCACAGGAACCTCTCTGGGGGTGTTGATAAGTCAGAGATAAGTCAGAGATAAGATAAGTGCTTAGAGCTTATTGGAACTGTACAGTTGGTAAGTGTTTTTTTTTTTTGCTCCTAGGTAGGTCAGTGTGCTCCTCTTAGATTAGGCCATCAGGAGATCCTCCTTATATTCCACTCTAGACATCTATCCTCCAGATGATAAGTGTCTATGAGATCTCTATGAGTCTGTTATTTGACTGTTTTGCCCAGGCACTGCAATGGGGTCCTTTACTCCTCCTGATTAATTTCACAAGGTGAGTGCAGGTCCTCAGTCTGTTTCTCTGACTCCTTTGCCCTTTCCTGCTCTGAAAGCTGCTCACTGGTTGGGATGGAATTTTTCTTAGGACGACCTTTGGGTTTAGTTGGCGATTCAAGTCCCCCACCTTGCAAAACCTTAATAAAAAACATATGTATGTTAGTGGGACATGGCACATCCAGGTATATTAAAACCAGCACAGACACATCAGCTCTTTTCATGTGTGTTCTTTAGAACTAGAATACATTATGCTATTTCAGTTTGGTCAATTACACCATAGGTGCTCAACAACTGGAACACATATCCTATTACCCAGGAACTGATGTGATCATTACATACATGAATTGCTAAACTAATAGAAAATGGAATCTGATTGATATGGATGACACAGAGAACTTTACTCATATGAGGATTCAGGTGTTCAGTTATATATATGTAAACCAATAAACTCTAAAGAGCTATGAATTAGAAAATATTATTATCAAATTTAGCATCCAAAATGTCTATCGAGGAATTACAAGGTTCTCTCTCACTATAGTCCCCACCATGACAGAAATTGATGTGAAGGCAGGAAATACTGACAGTGCCACAACAAATTTTACAATACCCAGACAAGATGCCTGCAGCTCTTGAGCTACTAAGTAAGCATCGGCGCTCTGCAGTGTTTATGAATAACTTTATATTGTATGAGGGCATTTTAAGACAAAGATGATATATGCTAGTGAAGAAAAGGGAAAAGAATATAAGGTGAGGGAAAAGGGGCACTGAGACTTACAAGGAGCTAGGTAGTCAGAAGTGGGTATGGGAGGTATAGAAGGGATAGGTTAGAGAAGAAAAAGGTGATAAAGATAGGGATAGGGAAAAAAGTGGAAATGTAAACCAATGTGAGTTAGAGGGAAAAGAGAATCAGATGGAGATGGGAAAGAAAGCCTCAGAGCCAAGTTTAAAGGAGTAGAGAAAAGGAGAGGGAGAGGTGAGGGAAATGGATAAGGAGGAATAGAGAGGATAAGGAACAAGTTCAATATTGTGGATAGGCATGAGGGTCAATGCACCAAGCTTTTGTGTCCTTCATTTTGGCTGGTATTGCATTAATATCACATGTCATAGTTGCTGTGTAAGGGTAATCAATTCACAAAACTTGCCAACATTTTCTATCTGGCAAAATTAGGCCTTTTCTATAAGTAGCAGTAACATAAGATGTTAGCGGTTATATTACCTCAGTTATTATTTTACCTACTGAGTATGTTAATTTCACCTACTCAGTTATTGTTTTATCTACTTAGATGTTATTTCACCTACTTCGCTGTTATTTTACCTACTGAGATATTATTTTACCTACTCAGTCAACTCAGACGTTGTTTCACCAATTCAGTTATCATTTCACGTACTCAGTCCATATTTCACCCACTGAGTTGTTATTTTACCTACTTAAATCATTATTCTACCTACTCAGTCATTCTTTTACCTTCTGAGTTATTTTACCTACTCAGTTATTGTTTTATCTACTCAGATGTAATTTCACCTACTTAGTTTGTTGTTATTTCACCTACTTAGTTGTTGTTTTACCTACTGATATATTATTTTATCTACTCAGTCAACTCAGATGTTATTTCACCCATTCAGTCATTATTCCACTTACTCAGTCCTTATTTCACCCACTCAGTTGTTATTTTACCTTTCAGGACATTATTTCACCAATTTAGTCAATTCACCTACTCAGTTGTTAGTTACCTAATAAGACATTATTTTACCTACTTAGTCATTATTTCACCTACTCAGTCATTGCTTTACCTACTCAGTTGTTATTTCACCTACGATCATTATTTTACATATGAAGTCATTATTTTATCAACTGAAATGATCAAATATGCTTGAAATGGAATCCACAAAGAGAAAATTTCCTTTTATCACTTATTATTGAGGTGCAGAATTAGCATATTCTTACGGGTGGCGTTATAACAGATTTTGGGCCTTATCTGATGCTTGTTGCAATGTGATGAAGTGAGGTAAATAGAAATGCAACCCTTTACCCTCATTTTCACGTGCATTTGATGTTTTGGCATGCTGCAGAAGAAGGCCGCATGCAATTGTAATTTCTACAAGTTTTTTTGGTCCTCATACCAATTTGCAGGATTTTTTACAGTTAAAGGTTATGAACAAAATTTTGCCTGACACAAAAAATGAAATGTCTTTGGACACCCATCAGTGGGGTTGTAAAGCAAGTGGATTGTTTCATGCCACAAATGTAATGTCCAACCAAATTGTGGGTGGTCGAGAGAACGGTTTGCCCTCCCTGCACTGTCTGATTATCCACAGATGTAGATCTGAACCAAACTAATATTTCAGATAGCCCTTCTGATGTTGCTGTTTGCTATTGCTGTTTCATAATTGATTTATTCTCTTCTAAATTTAAATTGGAATGCAAGTGTGAAATATATTCCTTATATGCGGAATCCTTCTATACTTAAACATGGTGAAAATGAAAGTAAAACAGTCATCTGCAGAGCATCTGCTCCACCCCTTCTGCTACCAAAATACAATGCAAAAGTGTTTAAAAAAACACTTAAAACATTATTTTATCACAGTCATGGACAAAATAAAGTCTGCAATGGTAAAAAACAACTTAACACACACATATTACATGGTAAACTGAGTATGAAATAATGAATCAAGATGTTAGTAAATTGTCTAATTCAGCTAGCATAATATAATGATAAAATAAGAACAGATAAATATACTTCTACTCTAATAACTCTGAGCTTTGTAAACTGGCCCTATGGTGTGACGAGAAGGAACACAGAGGGAAGTGAGAAGGAAATGTGAAGTGTATAGGGCAGGGGATAGAGAGTGGTATATGAATATGTAGAACAAGTTAGAAAAAGGGATAGGCATGAAGTAGGGAAACTGCAGGGGACATGAAGAGTAAACTATAACCAAGAGGGGAAAGGAAAGCAGACTGTGGGAACAGAAATGGGCTGATGTGCTGGACAGGAGACAGAGAGCAAGGGGGACAGAAAAATGGAGACTAACAAGGTTATTCACAAAAGGTGGAGAGTTTGGAGAAGACAAGAGAAGGGAACAATCTAGGACAACATAGCTGAACTGGAAAGTGAGCTGAATTGGAGAATGTTTCCATATCAGCTATTTTGTACTAGATTGTTCACTTCTCCTGCCTCCTCCAAACTCTTCACCCTTTTGTGAATAACCTTGTAAGATGAAGAAGGGAAGGGAGAGCACAAAGTAAGGTGGATTGGATAAAGAAGAAAAGCTCAAAGGGGACGGGAAGAGTAAAATATAGTCAAGATGGCAAAATAGACCCAGATTGCAACAAAGATGGAAATGTAAAATTTCCTGGGACAGGAGGTAGATACAATGGGGACATTTAGGGACAGAGATGAGGGGTTTGAACAGGACAGAGTACAAACTGTACTTACAATCTTTTTCCATTTCATGCGCCGGTTTTGGTACCAAGTTTTCACCTGTAGTTGGCTAAGACCCAAAGATTCTGCCAAATCTATCCTGAGTGTAAAAGAAAGAAATTAAAATTTTACTACAGACTGCATTATTGTGGTTCGTAGAGCAGCTGCACTACATTGGGAATAAGTCAAACATTAAAGAGATAACAACCATAAAAGTGTTGGTAATATATTTCGGAATTTGGGTTTTGTTTGAACACTACAGCACCACATAGGATAATGGCTTAATCTGCACAGGGACAGGCAATTTTAGGGTCCCTGTACATTGGCAGATCTCTCACTAAAGGTGGCTGGTTGTTACAAATCAGTCCAATTTGCTGAATTGAATCACCAGACCACTGGGACCTGCTACAATGTTCCTCCCCCATCTTGGCCTGTTTAACATTACAGCATAGTACATGTGAAGGGGGAGGAAATGTGCCAATTTGGCATGCTGAAAGAACAATTGCTGAAAAATTAGACCTTTTCCAGAATGACAGAAAATCATTGCACAGAAACTCGCTCTTTTTATTTGTGCTTGTTATCATATAATGGTTAACCCTCACACAACCTGATTATTACCAGCAAGGTTCAAGTCAGTCACATTGCTGTGAGGTGTTATAAATGTGCAACTTAACCGTGATTTCATGTAGCTTGTCATGCGCTATAAACCATGTTAACTACACATGTGCATTTCCACACTGAATGTATGTTTTTTTTTTTTAAATGCACCAGAAGTAACAGCATATATGTAAACTGTGCCACTGATCAACTGTTTCCGTTCTCTGTGTTATTGTATGCGGGGCCCCCCCTGAGCTAAAGTGGCCCTCTTATGTAAGGCCTAAAAACAGAAGACACTGTAATCAGAACTGTAATAAATTTTGGGTACATTTTAAAATTCCCTGCTTCATTTACTAAAGCGGAATAGACTGTTTACTTTGTCGAGTGAATGTTCACTGATCTTAGCAAATATGGTGAAGCTGTATTCACTGCACTCATCCAATCATGTGCTAATATAAATCTTGGTTTCCTTTGCACATTATTGGGTATTGAAAGGGAACAACGCTTCAGCTTATTCAGGAAATGTTCACTTTGCAAACTGAACATTGACTTGTCTCCAAGTATTTAGTAAGTAACCCCAGAGTGTCTATTTAATTTACCCTATTAAGGGGTTGATGGTCAGTGGGTATCATTTGCACAAAAAATTAAGGTAAGGAAAACTGTAGACTATACTCTCAGGAGCTAATCACATTCTAACTGTCATTTTCTGAACAGCACCAGTATGTAGACAGCGGGGATCTGATTAGAGACTGTGGAAGACACCTCCAATTTACTTCACCCCAGGTTCAGCTTTCATTATATATAATAATTCCTAAGTGCAAGCACCTCCAATCACTTTAAGCTGACTCTAAAAACCTTTATCGCTTAAGAATGATTCTTGGCTGTAGTATAGAGACTCTTCTTATTCTTGCTGAAGCTCAGTAAATCTGACATTTAATCCACGCTGTCATATGCTAATGAGCTGACATTTTACAACAAATGCAACCCAGGCATCCCAGAACCATCTACTGACACTTCCTAATCACCAGCAGAAGTTTACAGGGGATTTCAATGTTTATTGTGGCTTTTAAAACATTCTAAATGGAAAAAAAAACATTCATATAATATCCAGAAAAGGTCCTTCTTGTTTCTTTATATATATAAAGAATTGACACCAAGGATCTGACTCTGGAGAAAATAAATTCAGTACATTCCCTTGCCCCAAATTCAAGCCATTGCCCAAAATTCATATTGATAAAAGGTGAAAGCTGATTGGGCACTTTTGGCAAAGACTTCACTTTTGTGCTTATTTCCTTTTCTCCATTTTAATGAATAGGACCCTAATTTTCAACCTATAGGATATCTGAAACACACATGAGGCAAATTCAGGAAAACTGGAGAAACAATTAGTAAAACGGTGGAAGTTATGCCCACCATGAACATTAAACTTCTGACATCTGGAATCTAAATTGTTACTGTAGGCAACATTCACTTTAGTTATTCCAGTTTTAGTAAATCTGCCCCTAAGTCTGTAGAGAATATGGCGTTGTCAAAGATACCTTCATCACATATTTGCATGCCTATGCATTGACTTTATCCATTTAGAGTACAGTTAGAAACCCAAAGTTTAGAAACTGAACATGACTTTAATGAGTGTCAGTTTTTGGCACATATATATTACACACACACACAGGATTCATATATACATACATACACACTTTTGATTTTCTGTTTAGGGGTAGCTATATACTGCTCTATAACGCTGGCATTTATGTTCGCAGTACAAGTCAGAAATAGAATCGTCCAGTTTTTAAAACTGCTCACAAGTATAAAACCCCAAAGCCAATCACTCGCAGAAAATGGACGTCAGTTTTAATTTAAATATAATTTTGCGTCTCAATACTATTATTACATTTTCTAGATGCAAGAATAACTATCTCTAGAGCCCAGAGAAATCCACCGTGAATACGTGGTTATATAATATATGGTATTATCAATAAAAAGAGACTTTATGCAGCTCAGTGAAGTCAATTCTTGCAATCAGTTCTGACAATATCAAGTATATTACCGTGTACTTGTGTCTCTGGTGATAATAAACGTTACATAGTTATATGTTGGGAAAAAAAAGTCCATCGAGTTCAACTTAATGCTACATTGCTTTAAAAATAAACGCATCAATAATACAATCGCTCATCGTCATTCCCCTCTGAAATATATGAATTTTGCTGGGGGAAATTCAGAGTCTTCCCAAACAGAAGCAGAAAGCTGAATGTCCCGAACATAACAAGAGCAGCAGTTATAAAAAACAAGCAATACACAGATTAAATTCGGAATGAAATTTAATAAGCGGTTGATGTTGTTTTGTTTGACTAAAAAATAAGTGTTTCTGTTTGGTGTAAAAATGAATTATAAAGGACAAGTCACGTCCCCACGTGACCATATTTTTCATATCACGTTGAATTCAAATAAAAATAACTGTGGCTTCTTTGAAAATAAGGATCGTTATCATGCTGTTATCTTTGTTCATTTAACATCAACTACAAAGAGTCCGGGCGTTTTGGACTATCTATCTATCTATCTATCTATCTATCTATCTATCTATCTATCTATCTATGTCTATGTATTTATTTTTTTCTATCCATGTAAATTATGGACAGGGTGTCCCAAACTAAGATAGTCCTCTTAGAATTTGCTCCAATTTTCATATATTACCCCTAATACGGATAATTTATGACGGTTAAAGTTGCATAAATGTGATACAATATTATTCACTAGAGGTCTAGAGATAAGCAAAGTATGTTAAATTAGTGAATGAGGCGATGAAGTGCTCACCTCAATCATCCAATCATCAAAAAAAAAAACAATGTTTAATTTCTCCTGCTCCTAATTGAATATTCAAAATGCCATTCTATCTCTATCTCTAATCTATCTATCTATCTATCTATCTATCTATCTATCTATCTATCTATCTATCTATCTATCTATATCTCTCTCCCTCTCTCTATGTATTATCTATCTATCTATCTATCTATCTATCTATCTATCTATCTATCGATCTCTCTCTCTCTCTATGTATTATCTATCTATCTATCTATCTATCTATCTATCTATCTATCTATCTATCTATCTATCTATCTATCTATCTATCCATTCTCTCTCTTTATCAGTGTTTTTATTTCCTTGGTAAACCAATAGCTATCTATCTTTCTTTCTATCTATCTATCTATCTATCTATCTAGCTATCTATCTATCTATCGATCTCTCTCTCTCTCTATGTATTATCTATCTATCTATCTAGCTATCTATCTATCTATCGATCTCTCTCTCTCTCTATGTATTATCTATCTATCTATCTAGCTATCTATCTATCTATCGATCTCTCTCTCTCTCTATGTATTATCTATCTATCTATCTAGCTATCTATCTATCTATCGATCTCTCTCTCTCTCTATGTATTATCTATCTATCTATCTTTCTATCTCTCTATCTCCCCATCTATGCACCCAAGATTGGCACATAAGATTGTATTCAAGCAGAATGACTGATTACTATACAGAGAATATATTGCAATACTCATATATCGTTATATCAAACAAAATCTGTAAACCAAATAAAGGCCCTTTATAAGATTTTATTCTGATTCGGGGTTCTGGTGAATACAAAGTGCAAAGTGTGAATCATGCAGAACTAGGATTGTTATATAGTATATTGTCCCATATAGGCTGTTTCAGATAACTGGGGAATATAGCAGATTGTTGCCATAACAACCAGCTAGTTACTTTCATTTGACAGCTAAAACCAGATTCGCTGCTGTTCAGTTTTCAGCCTCCTTGGCACAGTTCATATGTAAAATGTACAATGAGTACGCTCACTTACCTATCAGGGGTGGAGAGATATTTCTGTTTCTCGAACCTCTTCTCCAGCCCCATAAGTTGCAGCTCTGTGAAGACTGTCCGGCTTCTTCGGCCTTTCTTGGCTTTGCTGCCCTGCTCGGACATCCCGCTCTCCAGCTTACCCCGCAGGTGCAGTTCTAGGGGCAGGTGGTGGGCGGAGCCAGACCCGCCCTGGAGGCCCGAGCTGGCTGCCAGCAGCGCGGAGCTGATGGGGGAACCCAGGCCGTGGCAGGATAGAGGACCCAGGGGGAACTTGAAGACCGAGGCCTGCTCTGCCTTTAGTAGGGCTGTGGAGAGACCAGACAAAACACTTTTAGCTAAAATATCTTAAAGGATACACCTCTGCAAAATGGTCTGATTTACCAGAAACTGGAATAGATACAGGTAGCAATCCACCTCATTTAATAATCGGATTTGTTGCTATTAACGTCAGCACCTTTCCTACATTTTCCTGTTCCAGTTTTTGTAAATCATTATGGACAAAAGTATATAGCATTAATCGTCCTGGCTACTAGTGAGTTAACAAAAACTTTTCATGGACTGAACTACACTTTTAAACGTGCAGTCATAGAATGTAGACAATCAAACAAAGGTAATATTTGTAAATGAAACACATGCATAATATCTATATGGTGACCTCCTGGGGCTTGCCCGGGGCCCACAGTCCTACCATTTGATCATTTCCAGGAGGAAAAGGACTTATATAATGTCAAGTTTTGTCCTAAATCTATAGATTGTCTTTCTGTCATACAGAGAAACAGTGCTGGGAGACAGTGCAACATATTAGCGATTATGTGTTATAGAAAAAGAGCATCATGTACTAAAGGTGAACACAGACTATTGTTACATATCATATCTCTGTCTGAGCTGACTATCCGGTTTCATATGTCTATGTGGCCAATTTATGTAATTACAAATGTATAAATGTATTGAGCTGTGTTACTAAAGTGAACAGGGGACTGTGTAAATATATATTTTAAAATATGAACGTCTGAAATCTCTCTATATTATATTTTTACGCCTACAGTACATACATGTGGGCCTAACATAGTTTAGAAATTATATTCATGTACATTTAACACACTATTTCAGGAAAAAAACAGGTGACAAGATATATATATATATGAAGAGAGAGAGAGAGATTTAAATATTAAAATATTATTTGAATTTTTATATATTTCGGCCCAACTACTCTAGAACTATGAAAAGTGTATATTTTAGAAACGTTTCAAGGAAATAGAAATACATATAACTTACAATATATTTTATCTCTAAAAAAAATAACGTAGTGTACTAAATATAGTAAATTTGATATGGTCAAGGTATGGTTCATTTTATAGAGATAAAGAATCTAAATGCATTACGATAATATTTGAATGCTTGGAAGACAGGTTTGTAAAATCATCTAGACATGGAATTACAATCTGTAGCCGCCATAGGAACAGTCACAGATTATACACTCATGTGATATGATTTAAAATATTGTTCTGGGTATTGCCACGAGCTCCTGTGCAGGGCACAAATATAAGAAGTGTGTTATTATTACATTTTATGAAAATATTACTATTTTTACACATGTGACAGCTACATTTTACATTGTTAATATGGTATTTTTATAGCTGATAATGAACACAAAGCTAGGGACCAGTAGTGCAATGTAACTACTGTTAGTGGTAGCTAGAACTATAAAAAAAATACCCAGGTTCTTTACAGAGTGCATTATACACCAAGAGGCTCAGGCCTTGGATGAAATTACAGGGATGAGTACTACATACATGTATGTATACTACTACTAATACTACAACTATAAATAGTTAATTACATTTTTTTAAATTAATAGTTAAAAATAATTATAACATATGAGCCTGCTGTAGCTTCAAAAATTGTTTTATTAAAGGTAAAAATACACACATATGTTATATATGTAAAATTCTGCTTTTGTGCTCTGATATTCTTTCATTTGCATTTTAATAAGTTTAAAACCTAG